>NW_027256890.1:28319237-28549237 GCF_029215685.1 Pituophis catenifer annectens
CATCTATCTCTCATCTATCTTTCTTTCTTTCTATCTATCTATCTATCTATCTATCTATCTATCTATCTATCTATCTCATCTATCTATCATCTAACATCTATCTAGCTTTCTTTCTATCTATCTATCTATCTATCTATCTATCTATCTATCTATCTATCTACTCTGTCTTTTTCCTCTCTCTCTCTCTCTCTCTCTTTATTATGAAATTTATTTGCTGCCCTTCTTGTTTCAAAGTGACTCTGGGCTTACAATGTAAAAACATTTAAATCAGCAAATATAAATATAGTCAGTAAATTGTAACCATATTCTTGTACAAATTGATAATTAGAATCAACTTTAGATATATACTTACTAAGTGATTATCAATACTCACTTTTACACTTATATAGACTTGCTATTTGACTTAATTTAAAGCTCTTGTTGGTATAGCTTGATTAATCTACATAGACTATTGATATTGATACTTATGTTGAAAAATTTAAGGTTGATTAAGAATAGAGAGAGCTATTATTAGTCGAATTGATTATTTAACAACTAGGACAAAAATGTCTGTCGCTAAGCGGGGCATTCGTTAAGTGAGTTTTGCCCCATTTTGCCACCTTTTCTTCCCATAGTCATTAAGTGAATCACTGCAGTTGTTAATTTAGTGACACAGATGTTAAGTGAATCTGGTTTTCCCCATTGACTTTGCTTGTAAAAAGGTCGCAAAAGGGGATCGCGTGACCCCGGGAGACTGCGACCGTCATAAATATGAGTCATTGGCCAAGGGTCCAAATTTTGGATCATGTAACCACGGGGATGCTACAATGGTCGTAAGTGTGAAAAACCATCCTTTTTTCAGTACCGTTGTAACTTTGAATGGTCACTAAACGAGCTGCTGTAAGTCGAGGGCTACCTCTCCCAACCAAACGAAATCAAGATGCACGTGCACACAGATACACACAGACACACATAGATTGGCTAGGTGGCTCAGTGGCTAAGACACTGAGCTTGTCGATCAGAAAGCTCGGCAGTTTGGCGGTTCGAATCCCTAGTACAGGTCTCCCGCATGAGCAGGGGGTTGGACTAGATGACCTCCAAGGTCCCTTCCAACTCTGTTACTGTTACACACACACAAACACACACACACACTGTTTCTGCATTGTCCACTTCCGTTTTCCTTTATTTGTCTTCCCTTATTCATTCGTGAACCGAGACGCACCCTGTAATTTTTGCAGGGGTGAAATGCTCCCGGTTCGGACCGGATCGCCCGATCCGGTAACGATGGCAGTGGGTGGTTCAGAGAACCGGTAGCAAAAATCTCTGCGCCTCCCCCACCCATGCCCAGCTGAGCCCTGCGATCATCAGATGCTGTTTTTTATACTTTTAAAAGCATTTTTTCTACAACCTATTCGGCCGAAAAAATGCTTTTAAAAATAATAATAATAAAAAAGCCTCTGATGATCGTGTGGCTCAGCTGGGATCGTCAGAGGCTTTTAAAAGCATTTTTTCTACAACCTCTTTCGGCCGAAGAGGTTGTAGAAAAAATGCTTTTAAAAGGAAAAAAAAAATTGGCCACGCCCACCGAGTCACATTACCCCCACCACCACTACCAAGCCACGCCCACAGAACCGGTAGTAACAGATTTTACTTTTCACCACTGAATTTTTGGCGATGCCCATTGGAGGAAATGCAACGTCGGACTCTACAATTCCGTTAAGGTTGTGTAAAAACCTGCCCCCACCTGGCTGAGATCCATTTGCATCCCCATGGCTCTCCCCACAGGCTTGGCGACAGGGGTGAAATGTTCCCGGTTCGGACCGGATCGCCCAATCCGGTAGCGATGGCGGTGAGTGGTTCGGAGACCCAGTAGCAAAAATCCCTGCCCCCCCCCCATGCCCAGCTGAGCCGCACAATCATCATTTTTTCTACAACTTCTTCCGATGAAAAAATGCTTTTAAAAGTAAAAAAAAAGCCTCTGATGATTGCGCAGCTCAGCTGGGATCATCAGAGGCTTTTCAAAGCATTTTTTTCTGCAACCTCTTGGCCGAAGAGGTTGTAGGAAAAAAAATGTGTTTAAAAGTCTCTGGCGATCCCAGCTGAGTTGCCCGATCGGCAGAGAGGCTTTTCAAAGCATTAGAAAAAATGCTTTGAAAAGTTTAAAAAAAAAAAAAAAGTTGGCCACACCCACCCAGTCACATTACCCTCCCAAGCCACGCCCACAGAACCGGTAGTAACAAATTTTACATTTCACCCCTGCTTGGCGGGGCCCTCCTTCGAAGTGTGGGGCACAAAACCGAAGGCGGGCCCAGAGATTAGCATAAGGCCTGTATATGGCCATTCATTTGCATGGGCAGGATTGCAATTTGAATAGGAATGCCATACCTTTCATTCTGCGCCCGGTATGCCACCCGTGTGGTATGAGTTGTGTGGGCGAGTCCATATCTAGGCCATCTCGCAGCTTTCCTTTAAACCCGATGTGGGTTGGGTTGACCGGGTTCTCACAACATGTTTACCCATCGCCGTTCGGTGAAACCAGTTTTCTTGGTGCACTTGACCTAAACTTTCTGTTTAGGTTGGGCTGAATCTTAAGTGTGAAGGGAAAAATGAGGTCAACTCATCACATGTTCAACGTGTCATGGGAAAGTCACGGTTTCTGCAGAGGATGTGACTTATGTGCGGAGTCTGGATGAGGTTATGGGGTCTGTCTAATCCAGGGATCCAACGGGGTTGATCAAATGCACCCTGGAAGCCACTAAGCCTGAGAAATAGGTGGTGGCCCTGATCTCTTGAGGTTCTCCAACTCCAGATTTCAAGCTTTCTACTGTACCTAGAAGTGTAGACTACAGATAGTTCATGACCATTCCTTTAGTGACTGCTCAGATGGTAACAACAACCCCGAAGAAAGGGACTCATGATTGTTTCTCACCAGTGGTGGGATTCAAATAATTTAACAACCGGTTCTCTGCCCTAATGACCAGCTGGGTAAGTGTGGCTTGGTGGTCATATGACTCTGTGGGCGTGGCCAACTCAACATCACTCACGTCGATGGGCGCTTCGCCTTAGCTGTTACAATGTAATAAGGGTTAACCAGAGAGGCAGTTTCTGTAAGCAGGGCGATAAAGATTAGGCTAGAAACAACACCGGAATGTTTCAGTTCCTTACAAGATTAGCCCTTTAAAGTGGAAAATAAATAAAATTAAGATTTCTTCCAACAACCCGTTCTCCGAACTGCTTAGAAAGTTAACAACCGGTTCTCCCGAATAGGTGCGAACTGGCTGAATCCCACCACTGGTTCTCACACTTATGACCGTTGCAGCATCCTCAAAGTCATGTGATCGAATTCAGATGCTTGGCCATGTATTTACGATGGCCGCAGCATCCTGGAGTCTCATTTGTGACCTTCGACAAACGAAATCAATGGAGGAAGCTGGATTTACTCAATGGCCCCTGGATTCCCTCAAACGCAGTGATTCACTTAACAACCATGGCGGACAAGGTCATAAAACTACATACGACTCAGTTAACAACCGTTTTGCTGAAGATCAGAAATTCTGGTCCCGATTGTCATTGTAAGTCAAGGACTATCCAGTATTCCTTATGTGCCAAGGCAAATTTCCTAACGCTTTGACTCTCGCTCTCAGCTGAATGTGAGTCTTTATTTTTGCTGATATTTGTCCTGAATAGAGATATTATTCCTTGTTGTTGTTTTTTAAGGATTTTTATTTTTTTAATATAAGGATTCCACCTTCCCTTAAACAGAGTGTCATCTGGGTACCAATATTTCTGTGTAATAACCATCAAGGTTTACAACAGCATTTATTACATTGGTATTAAGTCTCTGGTCTTACAATAGTAGCAGTGGTGCAATTCAAATTTTTTTACTACTGGTTCTGTGGGCGTGGCTTGGTGGGTGTGGTGTGGCTTGGTGGGCGTGACTTGGTGGGCATGGCAGGGGAAGGATATTGCAAAATCCCCATTCCCTTCCCACACCTGGGGGAAGGATACTGCAAAATCCCCATTCCCTCCCCACTCTGGGGCCAGCCAGAGGTGGTATTTGCCAGTTCTCTGAACTACTCAAAATTTCCGCTACCGGTTCTCCAGAACCTGTCAGAACCTGCTGGATTTCACCCCTGAATTTTAGTATTGAACATAGTAACCCTATTCATTTTTCCCTCTCAACGTATCTTCTAATAAGAATATAATAATAATATTAAGCATAATAATCCTAATAGTCATAATAATAACAACCATCATATTGTTTACATCTCTATCTTAACATATTTTCTACTCTTCGTTAATCGCCTTTTTTTATTTGAAACATCCATTTTTTTTCTCTAACCATTGATAAAATAATTCCCATATCATATAATATTCAGTTTGTTCTTTCTCCTTAACTGCCGGCGTTAATCTGTTCATTTCTGCACATTCTAATAGTTTCTCTAATCGCCTTCTCATCCGTAGGGATCTCTTCACTTTTCCAATTGGGTGCAAATACAATTCTAGCTGCAGTTAATACATGGGTAATTAAATATGCGTTCTCTTTGCTATAAGTTTCAGGTTCTTGCTGTTGTTGTGTGTCTTTTGTTCTTCGATGTGTAGGCTGCCCAGAGGCAAGACATAAGTGCCCTCCGTTGGTTTAAAAGCTGAGCCATTGTTAGTTCCGCGGATAGGTTTGGAATGCAGGACTGAATTAAGGTTGATTAATTCCGCGTGTGAATGGGGCACACACCCATTCCTGAAGATGACACCTCCGTTCTCCAACCTGGTGCCCTCCAGGTGCTTTGGGGCTGCAGGGAGTCCTTGGCTTACGATCCCACACTTGAGCCCAACATTTCTGCTGCTCAGCAAGGCAAGTGAGTTGTGCCTCAATTTGCAACCTTCTGGCTGCAGCTGTTAAGCGAATCACTGCAGCTGGTAAGTAATCAGGTGGAATCCTGCTTCTCCCATCGACTTTGCTTGTTGGAAGCCGGTTACAGGAAGTTACAGATGGGGAATGACGTGATCCCCAAGTTGCTGAGACGGTCATAAATATATGTCAATTGCAAAGTGCCCAAATTTTGATCATGTGACTATGGGAGATGCTGTCTGTCTGTCTGTCTGTCTGTCTGTCTGTTTCCATCCATCCATCCATCTCTATATCTATATCTACATCTACATCTATCTATTATCTATCTATCTATCTATCTATCTATCTATCTATCTATCTATCTATCTATCATCTATCTAGCTATCATCTATCTATCCATTATCTATCTATCTATCTATCTATCTATCTATCTATCTATCTATCTATCTATCTACCTACGTATCTATCATCTATTGTCTGTCTATCTATCTATCTATCTATCTATCTATCTATCTATCTATCTACCTATTTATCATCTATTCTGCATTGTCCACTTCCGTTTTCCTTTATTTGTCTTCCCTTATTCATTCGTGAACCGAGACGCACCCTGTAATTTTTGCAGGGGTGAAATGCTCCCGGTTCGGACCGGATCGCCCGATCCGGTAACGATGGCAGTGGGTGGTTCAGAGAACCGGTAGCAAAAATCTCTGCGCCTCCCCCACCCATGCCCAGCTGAGCCCTGCGATCATCAGATGCTGTTTTTTATACTTTTAAAAGCATTTTTTCTACAACCTATTCGGCCGAAAAAATGCTTTTAAAAATAATAATAATAAAAAAGCCTCTGATGATCGTGTGGCTCAGCTGGGATCGTCAGAGGCTTTTAAAAGCATTTTTTCTACAACCTCTTTCGGCCGAAGAGGTTGTAGAAAAAATGCTTTTAAAAGGAAAAAAAAAATTGGCCACGCCCACCGAGTCACATTACCCCCACCACCACTACCAAGCCACGCCCACAGAACCGGTAGTAACAGATTTTACTTTTCACCACTGAATTTTTGGCGATGCCCATTGGAGGAAATGCAACGTCGGACTCTACAATTCCGTTAAGGTTGTGTAAAAACCTGCCCCCACCTGGCTGAGATCCATTTGCATCCCCATGGCTCTCCCCACAGGCTTGGCGACAGGGGTGAAATGTTCCCGGTTCGGACCGGATCGCCCAATCCGGTAGCGATGGCGGTGAGTGGTTCGGAGACCCAGTAGCAAAAATCCCTGCCCCCCCCCATGCCCAGCTGAGCCGCACAATCATCATTTTTTCTACAACTTCTTCCGATGAAAAAATGCTTTTAAAAGTAAAAAAAAAGCCTCTGATGATTGCGCAGCTCAGCTGGGATCATCAGAGGCTTTTCAAAGCATTTTTTTCTGCAACCTCTTGGCCGAAGAGGTTGTAGGAAAAAAAATGTGTTTAAAAGTCTCTGGCGATCCCAGCTGAGTTGCCCGATCGGCAGAGAGGCTTTTCAAAGCATTAGAAAAAATGCTTTGAAAAGTTTAAAAAAAAAAAAAAAGTTGGCCACACCCACCCAGTCACATTACCCTCCCAAGCCACGCCCACAGAACCGGTAGTAACAAATTTTACATTTCACCCCTGCTTGGCGGGGCCCTCCTTCGAAGTGTGGGGCACAAAACCGAAGGCGGGCCCAGAGATTAGCATAAGGCCTGTATATGGCCATTCATTTGCATGGGCAGGATTGCAATTTGAATAGGAATGCCATACCTTTCATTCTGCGCCCGGTATGCCACCCGTGTGGTATGAGTTGTGTGGGCGAGTCCATATCTAGGCCATCTCGCAGCTTTCCTTTAAACCCGATGTGGGTTGGGTTGACCGGGTTCTCACAACATGTTTACCCATCGCCGTTCGGTGAAACCAGTTTTCTTGGTGCACTTGACCTAAACTTTCTGTTTAGGTTGGGCTGAATCTTAAGTGTGAAGGGAAAAATGAGGTCAACTCATCACATGTTCAACGTGTCATGGGAAAGTCACGGTTTCTGCAGAGGATGTGACTTATGTGCGGAGTCTGGATGAGGTTATGGGGTCTGTCTAATCCAGGGATCCAACGGGGTTGATCAAATGCACCCTGGAAGCCACTAAGCCTGAGAAATAGGTGGTGGCCCTGATCTCTTGAGGTTCTCCAACTCCAGATTTCAAGCTTTCTACTGTACCTAGAAGTGTAGACTACAGATAGTTCATGACCATTCCTTTAGTGACTGCTCAGATGGTAACAACAACCCCGAAGAAAGGGACTCATGATTGTTTCTCACCAGTGGTGGGATTCAAATAATTTAACAACCGGTTCTCTGCCCTAATGACCAGCTGGGTAAGTGTGGCTTGGTGGTCATATGACTCTGTGGGCGTGGCCAACTCAACATCACTCACGTCGATGGGCGCTTCGCCTTAGCTGTTACAATGTAATAAGGGTTAACCAGAGAGGCAGTTTCTGTAAGCAGGGCGATAAAGATTAGGCTAGAAACAACACCGGAATGTTTCAGTTCCTTACAAGATTAGCCCTTTAAAGTGGAAAATAAATAAAATTAAGATTTCTTCCAACAACCCGTTCTCCGAACTGCTTAGAAAGTTAACAACCGGTTCTCCCGAATAGGTGCGAACTGGCTGAATCCCACCACTGGTTCTCACACTTATGACCGTTGCAGCATCCTCAAAGTCATGTGATCGAATTCAGATGCTTGGCCATGTATTTACGATGGCCGCAGCATCCTGGAGTCTCATTTGTGACCTTCGACAAACGAAATCAATGGAGGAAGCTGGATTTACTCAATGGCCCCTGGATTCCCTCAAACGCAGTGATTCACTTAACAACCATGGCGGACAAGGTCATAAAACTACATACGACTCAGTTAACAACCGTTTTGCTGAAGATCAGAAATTCTGGTCCCGATTGTCATTGTAAGTCAAGGACTATCCAGTATTCCTTATGTGCCAAGGCAAATTTCCTAACGCTTTGACTCTCGCTCTCAGCTGAATGTGAGTCTTTATTTTTGCTGATATTTGTCCTGAATAGAGATATTATTCCTTGTTGTTGTTTTTTAAGGATTTTTATTTTTTTAATATAAGGATTCCACCTTCCCTTAAACAGAGTGTCATCTGGGTACCAATATTTCTGTGTAATAACCATCAAGGTTTACAACAGCATTTATTACATTGGTATTAAGTCTCTGGTCTTACAATAGTAGCAGTGGTGCAATTCAAATTTTTTTACTACTGGTTCTGTGGGCGTGGCTTGGTGGGTGTGGTGTGGCTTGGTGGGCGTGACTTGGTGGGCATGGCAGGGGAAGGATATTGCAAAATCCCCATTCCCTTCCCACACCTGGGGGAAGGATACTGCAAAATCCCCATTCCCTCCCCACTCTGGGGCCAGCCAGAGGTGGTATTTGCCAGTTCTCTGAACTACTCAAAATTTCCGCTACCGGTTCTCCAGAACCTGTCAGAACCTGCTGGATTTCACCCCTGAATTTTAGTATTGAACATAGTAACCCTATTCATTTTTCCCTCTCAACGTATCTTCTAATAAGAATATAATAATAATATTAAGCATAATAATCCTAATAGTCATAATAATAACAACCATCATATTGTTTACATCTCTATCTTAACATATTTTCTACTCTTCGTTAATCGCCTTTTTTTATTTGAAACATCCATTTTTTTTCTCTAACCATTGATAAAATAATTCCCATATCATATAATATTCAGTTTGTTCTTTCTCCTTAACTGCCGGCGTTAATCTGTTCATTTCTGCACATTCTAATAGTTTCTCTAATCGCCTTCTCATCCGTAGGGATCTCTTCACTTTTCCAATTGGGTGCAAATACAATTCTAGCTGCAGTTAATACATGGGTAATTAAATATGCGTTCTCTTTGCTATAAGTTTCAGGTTCTTGCTGTTGTTGTGTGTCTTTTGTTCTTCGATGTGTAGGCTGCCCAGAGGCAAGACATAAGTGCCCTCCGTTGGTTTAAAAGCTGAGCCATTGTTAGTTCCGCGGATAGGTTTGGAATGCAGGACTGAATTAAGGTTGATTAATTCCGCGTGTGAATGGGGCACACACCCATTCCTGAAGATGACACCTCCGTTCTCCAACCTGGTGCCCTCCAGGTGCTTTGGGGCTGCAGGGAGTCCTTGGCTTACGATCCCACACTTGAGCCCAACATTTCTGCTGCTCAGCAAGGCAAGTGAGTTGTGCCTCAATTTGCAACCTTCTGGCTGCAGCTGTTAAGCGAATCACTGCAGCTGGTAAGTAATCAGGTGGAATCCTGCTTCTCCCATCGACTTTGCTTGTTGGAAGCCGGTTACAGGAAGTTACAGATGGGGAATGACGTGATCCCCAAGTTGCTGAGACGGTCATAAATATATGTCAATTGCAAAGTGCCCAAATTTTGATCATGTGACTATGGGAGATGCTGTCTGTCTGTCTGTCTGTCTGTCTGTCTGTTTCCATCCATCCATCCATCTCTATATCTATATCTACATCTACATCTATCTATTATCTATCTATCTATCTATCTATCTATCTATCTATCTATCTATCTATCTATCTATCATCTATCTAGCTATCATCTATCTATCCATTATCTATCTATCTATCTATCTATCTATCTATCTATCTATCTATCTATCTACCTACCTACGTATCTATCATCTATTGTCTGTCTATCTATCTATCTATCTATCTATCTATCTATCTATCTACCTATTTATCATCTATTGTCTATCTATCTATCTCTGTCTGTCTATCTATCTATCTACCTACCTACCTACCTATTATCTAGCTATCCATTATCTATCTATCTACCTACCTACCTACCTACCTACCTACCTACCTACCTATCATTTATTATCTATCTACCTACCTACCTATTTATCTACCTACCTACCTATCATCTATCATCTACCTACCTACCTACGTATCTATCATCTATTATCTATCTATCTACCTACCTACCTACCTATCATCTATTGTCTGTCTATCTATCTATCTATCTATCTATCTATCTATCTATCTATTATCTATGTATTTATCTATTTACCTATCTACCTACCTACCTATTTATCTACCTACCTACCTATCATCTATCTATCTATCTATCTATCTATCTATCTATCTATCTATCTATTATCTATGTATTTATCTATTTACCTATCTACCTACCTACCTATTTATCTACCTACCTACCTATCATCTATCTATCTACCTACCTACCTACCTACCTACCTACCTACCTATCTATCTATCTATCTATCTATCTATCTATCTATCTATCTATCTATGTATCTATCTATTTATCTACCTACCTACCTACCTACATATCTATCATCTATTATCTATCTCTATCTATCTATCTACCTACCTAACTACTTATCTATCTATTATCTAGCTATCCATTATCTACCTACCTACCTACCTACCTACCTACCTATCATCTGTTATCTATCTACCTACCTATCATCTATCATCTACCTATCTACCTTCCTACCTACCCACATATCTATCATCTGTTGTCTATCTGTCTATCTATCTATCTATCTATCTATCTATCTATCTATCTATCTACCTACCTACCTACCTACCTACCTACCTATTATCTATGTATCTATCTATTTACCTATCTACCTACCTAACTATCATCTATCTACCTACCTACCTACCTACCTACCTACCTATCTATCATCTATCAATTATCTATCTTATCTATGTATGTATCCTATCTATCTCATAAAACATAGAACAACTGAGTCAGAAGGGACCTTGGAGGTCTTCTAGCCCAACCCCCTGCTGAAGCAGGAGACCCTGTACCATTTCAGACAAATTGTGGTCCAGTCTCTTCTTAAAAACCTCCAGTGAAAAACGATCCTGCTGCTGTTCTTTCTAGACTCTCAACCTTTTTTTTTTTTGTATGGTGGTCACCCAAACTGGAGGCAGCATTCCAAGTGTGGCCTTACCAAAGCACTATAAAGCCCTTTCTCAGGTCCCTGATGCTCTCTATCCCTCTGTTGATGCAGCCTAGGATTGCCTTGGCATTTTGGGGCAGCTGCAGCACACGGCTGGCTCATACTTAAGTGCTTGTCCACCAGCACACCTGGATCTTTTCACAGTTCCCGCCCTTGAGCCAGGTTCCACCTCTTCTATCCCTGTACATTTGGGTTTTCCTGCATTACCTACCTTATTAAGGCCACACCTAGAATCCTGCATCCAGTTTTGGTCACCACACTATAAAAAAGAGGTTGAGACTCTAGAAAAAGAGCAACCAAGATGATGAGTGGACTGGAGCAATGGGGGGTCTCAAAACTTTTTACTACCGAGACTTGGTGGGAGTGGCAGGGGAAGGATACTGCAACATCTCCATTCCCACCCCACTCCAGGGGAAGGATACTGTAAAATCTCCATTCCGTCCCCAATCCAGGGGAAGGTTACTGCAAGGTCACTGTACTACAGAGCCTGTAGTACAGTGGACTGAAGCACTGTTACTAACATCTGCTATTTGCAATTACTGCAAGTTCGAATCTCACCAGGCTCAAGGTTGACTCAGCCTTCCATCCTTTCAAAGGTAGGTGAAATGAGGACCCAGATTGTGGGGGCAATAAGCTGACTTTGTATAAATATATACAAAAGAATGAAGGCTATTGCTTAACGCATTGTAAGCCGCCCTGAGTCTCCGGAGAAGGGCGGCATATAAATTAAAGCAAAAAAATAAAAAATAAAAAAATAAAATCCCCATTTCCTCCCGATCAGCTGGGATTTGGGAGGCAGAGAATAGATGGGGGCGGGGCCAGTCAGAATTTTAATACCGGTTCTCCGAACTACTCAAAATTTCTGGTACCGGTTCTCCAGAACTGGTCAGAACCTACTGAAACCCACCTCTGGACTGGAAGCTCAAACATAGAACAGTTGCAGGAACTGGGCATGGCTGGTCTAGTGAAGAGAAGGACCAGGGGAGACAGGAGAGCATTTTCCAATATTTGAGGGACTGCCCCAGAGAGGAGGAAGGGGGTCAAACTATTTTCCAAAGCACCTGAATGCCAGACAAGGAATAATGGATGGAAACTGATCAAGGAGAGATTCAACCTGGAAATAAGGAGGAATTTTCTAACAGTGAGAACAATCAACCCATGGAACAGAAGTTGCCTTCAGAAGTTGTGGGAACTTCATCCCTGGAAGCTTTCCAGAAGAGACTGGACAGTCATTTATCTGAAATGGTGTCGGGTCTCTTGCTTCAGTGGGGGGTTGGACTAGATGACCTACAAGGTCCCTTCCAACTCTGTTAATCTGTAAATGCAGGACCTTACTTTTCTCACCCCTGAATTGCATTTTTGTTGGATAGGGCCTATGTTGGTAGCTTCTGTGGAGATTCTCAGTCATCCAGGTTCTGGTTATCCCAAAGGTACTTTTTCAAACGGCAACTGGACTTTCTTTCTTTGAAGAAGTTTTGCTTCTCAATCCAAAAAGCCTAGGATGCGGCAACCATCATAAATACATGCCAGTTGCCAGGTGACCAAATTTTGACAACATGAGATGCTGTGAACAGTCGTAAGTCCGAGAACTGGTCATAAATCAGTGTCATTTTAATTTGGATTGTCAGTAAATAAATGCATGTAAATCAAGGATTATCTGTAGTCTAGACTCATAGGTAGCACACTTGAAATCTGGGGCTGGAGACCACAAAGGATAAGGATACCATCCTCTTTTCAAGTTTAGAATAGAATAGAATAATATATGGAATGGAATGGAATGGAATGGAATAGAATACAATAGGATAGGATAGGATAGGAGAGGAGAGGAGAGGAGAGGAGAGGAGAGGAGAGGAGAGAAGAGAAGAGAAGAGAAGAGAAGAGAAGAGAAGAGAAGAGAAGAGAAGAGAAGAGAAGAGAAGAGAAGAGAGGAAATAGAATAGAATAGAATAAATATAGAATGGAATGAAATGGAATGGAATGGAATGGAATGGAATAGGATAGGATAGGATAGGATAGGAGAGGATAGGAGAGGAGAGGAGAGGAGAGGAGAGGAGAAGAGAGGAGAGAAGAGAAGAGAAGAGAAGAGAGGAAATAGAATAGAATAAAATAGAAGAGGAGAGGAGAAGAGAAGAGAAGAGTGGAAATGGAATAGAATAGAATAAATATAGAAGGGAATGGAATGGAATGGAGTGGAATGGAATACGATAGGATAGGATAGGATAGGATAGGATAGGATAGAATAGAATAGAATAGAATAGAATAGAATAGAATAGAATAGAATAGAATAGAATAATAGCTTATTAGCTTGCAAGGTGCATCTGATCAACCACAAGACTAGAGAGACCCATAACCTCGTCCAGTCTCCATGCATGAGTCACATCTTCTGCTGAAACCATGACTTCCCCATGACACGTCATTTTCCCAATTTTTGACGCACGAAGCCCCAGCCAAGACATTTTTTGAATGAGAAGTGAAACATCTTTAAAGCCTTAGTAAGGCCACACCTAGAGTCCTGCATCCAGTTTTGGTCACCACACTATAAAAAAGAGGTTGAGACTCTGGAAAGAGTGCAGAGAAGAGCAACCAGGATGATGAGGGGACTGGAGGTTGAAACATACGAAGAACAGTTGCAGGAACTGGGCCTGGCTAGTCTAGTGAAGAGAAGGACCAGGGGAGACATGGGAGCCTCTTCCAATATTTTGAGGGGCTGCCACAGAGAGGAGGAAGGGGGTCAAACTATTCTCCAAAGCACCTGAAGGCCAGAGAAGGAAGAATGGATGGAAACTGACCAAGGAGAGATTCAACCTGGAATTAAGGAGAAATTTCCTGACAGTGAGAACCATCATCCCATGGAACAGAAGTTGCCTTCAGAAGAACTTCATCCCTGGAAGCTTTCAAAAAGAGACTGGACTGCCACATGTCAGAAATGTGGGCGTGGGGTTGGACTAGATGACCTACAAGGTCCCTTCCAACTCTGTTAATCGGTTAATCTTCTAGGAAAAACAAAGAAAATCCAGCTGCCTTTTGGAAAAGCCACCTTCCAAAAAGGGCACAGTGTTTCCTTGACTTTCTTCCCCTGTACGCTCCTGAGACCTTTAAAAAAAAAAAAAATATTCTGGCATTGATTGCAAGCTCAGCTTATTCCTGATCCTTTGCCTTCCTGACCCCCATCCTTACAGCTTGGGGCTGTTTGCTGATTTCTCCGCTTCGGTTTTATACCCTTCTTTCAATCTTTTAAACTTCTCCAAGTGCCCCAGCTGCATCCTTTTCTCTCTGGGATTAATTTTGTTTGGGCTTGAAACTTTTCATTTTGGGGAATTTCCTAACCTCTGAACTGGTTTTCCCTTCAAGATTTCCACCCCTGCAGTTTTTGCTATTGTTTCTCTTAGCTCGGTGATGGGGAAACTGTGACACCCATCGTCAAAGGTGACACGCTATAATATTTTGGGTGACACACCAGCAATCACGCAACACGCAATAACAACAATTCTCATAAGCACACCCCGTCCTTGTGCAATTTTCGGAGGCGCTGGAGCCCACGTGACAAGGGGGCAGCCTTTGCAAGGCACGCTAGAGGACCCTTTAACAGATTAACAGAGTTGGAAGGGACCTTGCAGGTCATTTAGTCCACCCCCCACCCCCCGTCCAAGCAGGAGATCCTACACCATTTCTGACCGATGACAGCCGAGTCTCTTCTTGAAAGCCTCCAGGGATGAAGCTCAAACAACTTCCGAAGGCAACTTATGTTCCATGGGTGGATGGTTCTCCCTGTCAGGAAATTTCTCCTTATTCCCTGCTCTTGTTCAGCTTCCGGACTGTCCAACAATGAATTTGTTTTACTCATATTTCTAATTATTTGATGTTTCTTTATATAATACACAGCACCACACACGACTGGACTGGACTTTATTAAAAAATAGATGAATATGTAAAAAATTGGTTCGCTTTTATCCAAGAGATCTCTGTATATTAACAGATTAACAGAGTTGGAAGGGACATTGTAGGTCATCTAGTCCAACCCCCTGCCCAGGCTGGAGAGACCCTACACCATTTCTGATAGACGGGCAGTCCAGTCCCTTCTTGAAAGCCTCCAGTGATGAAGCTGCCACAATTTCTGAAGGCAACTTTTGTTCCATGGTTGATTGTTCTCTCTGTCAGAAAATTCCTCCTTATTTCCAGGTTGAATCTCTCCTTGGTCAGTTTCCATCCATTCTTCTTTGTCTGGCCTTCGGGTGCTTTGGAGAATAGCTTGACCCCCTTCCTCCTCTCTGGGGCAGCCCCTCAAATATCAGAAGATGCTCTCCTGTCTCCCCTGGTCCTTCTCTTCACTAGACTAGCGATTGTGTGTGATGTTCGTTTCTATATTTGTGTCAGAAGCATCACAGTTAAAACAAGCCATGTTAAACAACATACAATTTAAAAACTAAGCTACAAAATTAAAATGTGTACAAGTTAAACAAATCTGGCTCAGAAGTTGTGAGGTACTTAACTGTACATCGATCAGGATGCAAAGGGGACCTATGTGTGATAATTTCGGCATTTTCCACATTTTTTGACACACCCGGCCCAAAACGTTCATTCGTCACTCTCTGAGCTGATTGGGCTAATCTCTCTTGAAATCTAACACACTAATCGCATTGCTTTCAATTCTCCTTGTCTAAAGTGTGGAGAATTCTCACATCACTCCCTCCCACGTCCTACTACAACATCCGTTTCCTCCGCCATTTCTTGTAGCATCACTGCTCCCTTAAATTCCTCCTCTGCCTTTTACACAATGAAAATCTCTACAAAGCAGAACACAGAATGCCAGAGTTGGAAGGGTCCTTCGAGGTCTTGTAGTCCAACCTCTGGTTGGCTTACAACAATATATGAGCTGTGGTAATGTGGTGGTTAGAGTGCAGTACGGCAGGCTACTTCTGCTGACTGCCTGCAATTTGGCAGTTCGAATCTCACCGGCTCAAGGTTGACTCAGCCTTCCATCCTTCCGAAGTGGGTAAAATGAGGACCCAGATTGTTGGGGGAGTAATATGCTGACTCTATAAACTGCTTAGAGAGGGCTGTAAAACACTGTGAAGCGGGATATAAGTCTAAGTGCTATTGTCTTTCCTTCCTTCCTTCCTTCCTTCCTTCCTTCCTTCCTTCCTTCCTTCCTTCCTTCCTTCCTTCCTTCCTTCCTTCCTGTCAGAATGCAATATTGCAAACTAACTCTGCCCATTGCCAGAGAATAGAACTGGGAGGCACCCTGGAAGTCTTCTAGACCAACCCCCTGCCTACCCAGGAAACCCTACACCACTTCAGACAAGTGGTTATCCAACCTCTTCTTAAAAACTTCCAGTGTTGGAGCATTCACAATTTCTGGAGGCCAGTTGTTCCACTGATTAATTTTTTTTTTTTTAATTTGATTTATATGCCGCCCTTCTCCGGAGACTCAGGGTGGCTTACAGTGCGTTAAGCAATAGCCTTCATCCTTTTGTATATTTATACAAAGTCAGCTTATTGCCCCCACAAACTAGGTCCTCATTTAACCTACCTTAGAAAGGATGGAAGGCTGAGTCAACCTTGAGCCTTGGAGAGATTCGAACCAGCAGTAAATTGCAGGCAGCTGTGTTAATAACAGGGTGCTTTAAACCACTGTAGTACCAAGGCTCTTGTTCTAATTGTTCTAACTGTCAGGAAATTTCTCCTTAGTTCTAAGTTGCTTCTCTCCTTGGTTAGTTTCCACCCATTGCTTCTTGTCCTGCCCTCAGGTGCTTTGGAGAACAGCTTGACCCCCTTCCTCCTCTCTGGGGCAGCCCCTCAAATATTGGAAGATGCTCTCCTGTCTCCCCTGGTCCTTCTCTTCACTAGACCAGCCATGCCCAGTTCCTGCAACCGTTCATCGTATGTTTGAGCCTCCAGTCCCCTCATCATCCTGGTTGCTCTTCTCTGCTCTCTTTCTAGAGTCTCAACCTCTTTTTTGCAGATGTTTTGTACACATGCAGAAGTTGTTGTATCTGTTTTCTGCCACAGAGTCAGATTCCCAGTTGAGGTGGTTCAAATCCTCCATTTATCACAGTGGGGTAGTTCCTGCACATTTCCGCCATCTTGATTATGCTTTCATGTATGCAGATAATGTACAACCATTCATTAAGCCACCATTCGAAGTGACAACGCCCCTGAAAAAAGCAACTTATGACCAATCCTCACACTTATGGCCGTCGCATCATCCCCAGGGTCATGTAGTCAAAATTGGGGAGCTTGGCAACCGGGCATTTATTTAACAATTGTGGACATATCTCAAGGTTATGTTATTGCCCATTTCTGACCTTCCCGGCCGGCTTCCAGTAAACGAATTGATGAAGAAAGCTGGATTCATTTAACGACCATGTGAATTGCTTAACAACGGCAGTGATTTACTTAACAACCGTGGCAAAAAAAGGCGGTAAATTTGGTCGCAACTCATTTAAACAAGTGCCTTGCTTAGTGATGGAAATTCCGGTCCCTTCTGGTTGTGAGTTGAGGACTGTTTGTATTTTCTGATGGATGCAATGGGCTGCTGTTCACACTTACAACAGTGCCGATTGTTGTTTCCCCCTCCCCCCTTGTTTTCCACCCAGACAGGGCGGGGCTGGGATTTCACTCCTGATGTCATAAATTTCCATACAGGAGTCCTCCTTTATGTGCAATGCAACCCTCACACTTTTGCTGAGTCTGCTCCTTTTGCGCGGACTACCGACCAGGTTTCACAATAGCCGGCACGCCACAGCTGCCGCTCCATATTAGGGCTTCGAGTTCTCACTCTGTGCTCTGAGTAAGAAGCCTGAGTTGTGAATCAAAACGCTGTCGCAAAAGATATGAACTGAGGGTGTGTGTGTGTGTGTGTGTGTGTGTGTGTGTGTGTCACCCGGATTTCAAGAAAAATGGAAAACTGGACGATCTCAAGATTGAAAAGTGTTCGGAGACTACAGTTGGTCCAGAATGCAGCCGCGCGAGCTGTCGTGGGTGCACCTAGGTACACCCACATTACACCAATTCTCCGCGAGCTGCACTGGCTCCCTATTGGTCTCCGGGCACAATTCAAGGTGTTGGTTATTACCTTTAAAGCCCTACATGGCTCAGGGCCAGGGTATCTTCGAGACCGCATAGCTCCCAGCAACCGGTAAGATCCCACAGAGTTGGTCTCCTCCGGGTCCCATCAGCTAAACAATGCCGGCTGGCGGGCCCGCAGGGGAGGGCCTTCTCTGTGGCGGCCCCAGCTCTCTGGAATCAGTTACCTCCTGAGGTCCGGACTACCCCTACCCTATTGGCCTTCCGGAAAGCGGTGAAGACCTGGCTTTTCCGGCAGGCCTGGGGCCGTTGATCTCGCTCTTGTGATCTGGCGAGATCCGGCCATGAATGGTGTGAATGAGTTTTTAATGTTCTTAATGTTTTTAAGTGTTTTTATAGTGATTTTTTGAGTGTATTGTGAGCTGCCCTCGGTCTTCGGAGAGGGGCGGCATATAAATTGAATAAATAAATAAATAAAAGACTGGGCATCCGTTTCTCCAGGATGCTATAAGGCAGTGATGGCTAACCTTTTTGCCATCGCATGCCAAAAGTGGGGGGAGTGCAGAGGGGGTTGGGCGTGCCCACACCCATAATTCAATGCCCCCTTGCGCCCCACCCCCCGCACATGTGCGCACGACCCCCCACACTCCCACTTTTGGCACGCAATGGCAAAAAGGTTACCAGTGGGCCTGGTAGGCCTGTTTTTCACCCTCCCCAGGCGCCAGATGCTTTCCTGGAGCCTGGGGAGGGTGAAAATGGCCTTCCCCAAATCCCCCCCACCATAGGCCCTCCAGAGGCCAGAAATGACCTGTTTCCTGACTTCTGGTGGGCCCGGAAGACTCGTTTTTGCACCAGCCCCCCAGCTCAAGAGGCTTTCTTGGAGCCTGGGGAGGGCAAAAACAGCTTCCCCCACCCCCCAGAGGCTGGAAACAGCCCATTTCCTGACTTCCGGTGGGCCCGGAAGGCCCGAAAATCAGCTTGCCGGTGCGTACATGCACACTGGAGCTGAGCTAGGGCAACACTCATGTGCCCACAGATATGGCACGCATGTCATAGGTTCACCATCATGGCTATAAGGATTCCTGACTTGGGCTTAGTAGGCCTCCCTGCACTTATCTGGGAGCCAAAACAGGGTGCGTGATAACAGGGAGCCCAAACAGGGTGCCAGCCAGCAATTTAACAACTGGTTCACCTAAATTGGACCGAACCGGTTGAATCCCACCACTGATTCTATGGTTTTTGGATTGCTTATAAAAGTAGGAATCCATATGTTGGTAGAAGGGGTGTGGCAAACCTGGAGGCATGGAGGAATGGAGACCTAATTACAGATTAACAGAGTTGGAAGGGACCTTGTAGGTCATCTAGTCCAACCCCCCCGAAGCAGGAGACCCTATACCATTTCTGACAAATGCCAGTCCAGTCTCTTCTTGAAAGCCTCCAGTAAGATAGAAAAAATGTGGTTTATACATTATCACACCCAGATGGATTCGTAACTGGCTGACGTACCACACTCAACATAGGACTAGATGACCTCCACGGTGGAAGGACATCTACATGGAGGGGTTACCCCAAGGTTCTGTTTTAAGCCCCTTACTCTTCAACATCAGTGATTTAGATGAGAGAATACAAGAGGAACATCAAATTGGCAGATGATACTAAGCTGGCATGAATAGCCAACACTCCATAAAATACAGAAGAATCTTGACGGACTTGGAACATTGGGCGCTATTTAACAAAATGAAATTCAAGGGTGAAAAAAGCAAGGTTCTACATTTAGGCAAGAAAAACAAAATGCACAGGTACAATATAGGTGGTCCCTTGCTCAATAGTGGTGACTGTGAGAGGGATCTTGGGAGTCCTAGTGGACAACCATTTAGATAGGAGCCAACCGTGTGCAGCAGCTGCCAAAAAAACCAACACAGTTCTGGGCTGCATAAACAGAGGGATAGAATCAAGATCACGTGAAGATTTAATACTACTTTATAAAGCCTTAGTAAGGCCACACCTAGAGTCCTGCACCCAGTTTTGGTCACCACACTATAAAAAAGAGGTTGAGACTCTAGAAAGAGTGCAGAGAAGAGCAACCAGGATGATGAAGCACTAAAACATATGATGAACGGTTGCAGGAACTGGGCCTGGCTAGTCTAGTGAAGAGAAGGACCAGGGGAGACAGGAGAGCATCTTCCAATATTTGAGGGGCTGCCCCAGAGAAGAGGAAGAGGGTCAAACTATTCTCCAAGGCACCTGAAGGCCAGACAAGGAATAATGGATGGAAACTAATGAAGGAGAGAAGCAACTTAGAACTAAGGAGAAATTTCCTGACAGTGAGACCAATTGACCCGTGGAACTGCTTGCCACAGAACTTGTGGGTATTCCATCACTAGGGTTTTTAAGAAGAGACCGGACAGTCATTCGTCTGAAATGGTGTAGGGTTTCCTGCCTGAGTAGAAGATCTATAAGATCCCATTCAACTCTTGTTATTCTGAATGAGAGATGAACTGGGAGTGAGATTGTACACCGTCACGAGCTGGGTGACCTTGGACCAGTCACTTTCCCTCAGTCGAACCCCCCCTCACAGGGTTGTTGTTATGGCGAAAATAGGAGGAGCCGGGTTTAGCTCAACAGACAGAAGCGCTGTAATTTAACACCAGCTGTCTGCAATGCAAGATCGAATCCCGCCAGGCTCAAGGTTGACTCAGCCTTCCATCCTTTCTAAGGTAGGTGAAATGAGGACCCAGTTTGTGGGGGCAATAAGCTGACTTTGTATAAAAATATACAAAAGTATGAAGGCTATTGCTTAACGCATTGTAAGCCGCCCTGAGTCTCCGGAGAAGGGTGGCATATAAATCAAATTAAAAAAATAAAAAATAGAAGGAGGAAGGTGCGCTGGATACGTTTGCCACCTTCAGTTATTTGTAAAAATAATAAAGGAAGGAAGGAAGGAAGGAAGGAAGGAAAGAAAGAAAGAAAGAAAGAAAGAAAGAAAGAAAGAAAGAAAGAAAAAGAAAGAAAGAAAGAAAAAGAAAGAAGGAAAGAAACAAGGAAGGAAGGAAAAAGAGAGAAGGAAGGAAGGAAAAGAAAGAAGGAAGGAAAGAAGGAAGGAGAAAGAGAGAAGAAAGGAAGGGAAAGAAAAGAAAAGAACCCCTGTCATTACTCTGAGAACCAGGCTGAGTCCTTGGCAGTGCCACAGCACAGTTGTGTAGCCACTTTGGCCCAGGGGGGGACACATTGCGCACAAAGAAATGACCCTTTGCTTTGTTCCCCACTTTGCTGCGAGTGCGAATCTCTTCCTCCTCCTTCTTTCTGTATCCCAGCGGGGACCCTTCTGAGCCAGCAGCCGAGATCTCTGCCCTCTTGCACCCCACTGCCAGGGCCATGGGTGATGATGCCTTACGGGGCAGAGGAGGTGGCAGGACGGGGCCAGGACGAGACAGGCTGGTGAGTTCATCCCCTGTGCCAATCCAGCCAGCCACCCACTGCGCCAAGCTTTGCTCCGATGAGTCACTGGCAACGGATTGAGCAGCCTTAAGCCTCCTAATTCATGTAAACTCTGCCTCAAACGCTTGGCAGCTCCCCCTGGCTCCCCCCTCCCCACCATTTTATCTTCCCTCTATTGTTCTCCAGGCTTTCCCAGAAAGCCTTGCTCTGTCTCTATTCCCCCCCTCCCTTTTTTCCCCCCTATGGGGCAGGGTTCTTATTGTCAAACTAAACCGATAAGAGATATACCTCCAAAATTGCAGCCCTTGGATACATCAGGAGACGGTTAACATCAAAATCACGGGAAGTGCTAGGAACTCCCTGATCAGGCCACATTTGGAATAAAAGTCCAGTCCTGGTCACCATTATGCAAAAAAAAAAAAAAAAAAAAAGATATTAATAACAAAAAAGATTTTTTTCCCCCAAGTTATTTTTTATTTTTTTACAAACATATCAATGCGTGAAGAGTGTGGCACCTGAATGGCATACATTTTGATACGAATAAAATAATATTTATTTATTCATTCATTCATTCATTCATTCATTCATTCATTCATTCATTTATTTATTTATTTATTTATTTATTTATTTATTTATTTATTTATTTATTTATTTATGGGTTTGATTTAGATGCCGCCCTTCTCCGGACACTCAGGGCGGCTTACAATGCGTTAAGCAATAGCCTTCATACTTTTTGTATATACCTGCTTAGTAGGGCTTTCGCCCCCCCCCCCCAAGCGGTCTTCTTTTTTTAATACAAAGTCAGTTTATTGCCTCCACAATCCGGGTCCTCATTTTACCTACCTGGGAAGGATGGAAGGTTGAGTCAACCTTGAGCCTGCTGAGATTCAAACTCGCAGTAATTGCAGGCAGTTGGTGCTACTTTAACAGCACTTAGTCAGCTGTGCCACCAAAAATTAATCTTATTTGTTTCATTTAACAAGCTTATATAATTCTATTAATAATATACATATTTTTATTAAATTATAATCTTTCTTTGTTTAGTTATTCAGTGTTTCAATGTGTCATTTTTATGCCAATCACCCTATTCTAAATGGCATACCTTTTAATACACATAAAATATTATTTATTCATATTCATTACATTTAGCAGGCTTATATAATTCTAATAACAATACAAACAAAAAAAGGATTTTGAGACTCTGGAAAGAGGCTAAAACATACAAAGAACGGTTGCAAGAACTGGAAATGTCTAGTCTAATTAAGAGAAGGACCAGGGGAGACATGGTAGCATCTTCCAATATTTGAGGGGCAGCCACAGAGTAGATGGGGTCAACCTGTTCTCGAAAGCACCTGAAGGCCAGACAAGGAAGAATGGATGGAAACTGATCAAGGAGAGAAGCAACCTAGAACGAAGGACAAATTTCCTGGCAGTGAAGACAATCAACCAGTGGAACTGCTTGCCACCAGAAGTTGTGGGTGCTCCATCCATTTTTAATGAGAGACTGGAGGGCCATTTGTCTGAAATGGTGTAGAGTTTCTTTGCTTGTTGGAAGTTACTTGCGAAGGTGGGAAATGGCGATCACGAGACTCCAGGGTGCTGCAATCATAGTAAATACATGCTATGCGTGGACTTCAACTCCCAGAATTCCCCAGGAGGCAGTTGAGAAATTCTGGGTTACACAGGGAATATACCGCACTGTCTTGGGTCCGGTGTAAGATCAATGGATGGATTTATCCGCTGGAAAAACTTGGCTCCTGTGAAGCAAAGAAGAAAGGAAGCTACTGGATCTCCAAAGTTGATCCCCTTTTGGTCAACATGGGTCTGGAATAGAATGACAGATTTAACAGATTAAGAGTTGGAAGGGACCTTATGGGTCATCTAGTCCAACCCCCCGCCCAAGCAGGAGACCCTACACCATTTCTGACAGATGGCAATCCAGTCTCTTCTTTAAAGCTTCCAGGGATGAAGCTCCCACAACTTCTGAAGGCAACTTCTGTTCCATGGTTGATTGTTCTCACTGTCAGAAAATTCCTCCTTATTTGCAGGTTGAATCTCTCCTTGTTCAGTTTCCATCCATTCTTCCTTGTCTGGCCTTCAGGTGCCTTGGAGAATAGCTGGACCCCCTTCCTCTTCTCTGGGGCAGCCCCTCAAATATCGGAAGATGCTCTCCTATCTCCCCTGGTCCTTCTCTTCACTAGACTAGCCAGGCCCAGTTCCTGCAACCATTCATCACATGTTTGAGCCTCCAGTCCCCTCATCATCCTGGTTGCTCTTCTCTGCACTTTTTCTAAGGTCTCAACATCGTTTTTATAGCGTGGTGACCAAAACTGGATGCAGGATTCTAGGTGTGTCTTGGGGTTGGACTAGAAGACTATCTGTAGCCAACATGTTATTAATTTCCTAGGGCAGAGATTTATTTAAAATAAAGGTCTCCCTGGGGAAGAGGCCCAGTTTCCACTGGGATTTAAAGTAGCATAACCCACCTATCCTGTTGGATGCTGTAACCTTTCAGGCCCCCTGCCAACCCACCCTGCATTTTGAACCCGTCGTAGCACTGATGATGTTCCCTAGCTGGGTCATGAAACGTCTGCAAGAAAACCACCAAGCTCAGAGAGCACCAAGGACCCCACAGTCATCTTCCTCCTCCTCCTCTTCCTCCTCCTCCTCCTCCTCCTCCTCCTCCTCCTCCTCCTCCTCCTCCTCCTCCTCCTCCTCCTCCCCCCCTCCTCCTCCTCCTCCTCCTCTTCTTCTTCTTTTCTTCTTCTTCTTCTTCTTCTTCTTCTTCTTCTTCTTCTTCTTCTTCTTCTTCTTCTTCTTCTTCTTCTTCTTCTTCTTCTTCTTCTTCTTCTTCTTCTTCCTCTTCTTCTTCCTCTTCTTCTTCTTCCTGCTCCCCCTCCTCCTCTCCACAAGCCCCCTCCCTTGTAGCACTGACAATGTTCCCTAGTTGGGTCACCAAGCTCAGAGAGCTCCAAGCACCCCACAGTCCAATCCTGCGCTACTAAATATTCTCCTTTATCGGTATTTGGCACCCAGCCTGCTCCAGAACCCTTTGTGGACCTACAAAGGCCCCTGCCTTCCCTCCCGGAGGCCTTTCACCCCTTTCCTGCACCCCCCCACCAGCCCCCTCCCTCCCCACCAGTGGGGTGGGGGAGGCGGGATCCCCGCAGGGGTGGAAGAGAGCTGGCAAGCGGGAGAAAATTGCTCCGCGCAGCACCTGCCGTTACCTGTGCAGCCCAAATCCCCGGTCTTAGCGACGGCTTCTGAATTCTGCTGGGATGAAGCCAGAGCTTTTCAGGGTTTAGCTCTTCCCAGACGGGGCTGGGGAGACCCCGCCGTGGTGTGGGGGGAGGGCGGAAAACGGGGGGCTGCTGCCCTGCTATGAAGAGGGCTGGAGCGGGCCTGTTTACAGGTGGTCCTTGACTTACAACCTTTCGTTTAGCAGCTGTTTGAAGTTACAAAATCAGTGAAAAAAGTGACTTACTACAGCCGGTCTTCGCATTTGCACCACTCTTATAGTCCCATAATCAAAATTCAGGCGCTTGGCAACTGACATGCGTTTACCAGAGTTGGAGCATCCTGAGGTCATGTGATCGCCATTGTGACCTTCCCAGCCAGCTTCTATGCCCAAAGAGGGACTAGAACTCACAGTCTCCTGGTGATTGGCCCAAAGTCACCCAGTCGGTTTTCATGATTAAATGGAACTAGAACTCACTGTCTCCTAGTGATTGGCCCAAAGTCACCCAGTCGGCTTCTATGCCTAAGGCAGGACTAGAACTCACCATCTCCTGGTGATTGGCCCAAAGTCACCCAGCCGACTTTCACGCCTAAGGCAGGACTAGAACTCACCATCTCCTGGTGATTAGCCCAAAGTCATCCAGTCGGCTTTCATGCCTAAACAGAACTAGAACTCACCGTCTCCTACTGATTGGCCCAAAGTCACCCAGTCGGCTTCTATGCCTAAGGCAGGACTAGAACTCACCATCTCCTGGTGATTGGCCCAAAGTCACCCAGCCAGCTTTCAAGCCTAAGGAAAGACTAGAACTCACCGTCTCCTCGGGATTAGCCCAAAGTCACCCAGTCAGTGTTCATGCCTAAATGGGACTAGAACTCACTGTCTCCTAGTGATTGGCCCAAAGTCACCCAGCCAACTTCTATGCCTAAGGCAGGACTAGAACTCACCATCTCTCTCTGGGCACAATGAGAATATTATCTGCTGAACAAAACTCCGCATTGGAGACAGGAAAGGCATCCGGCCAGGAAACACTCAGCTCCATTCAGTTGCTCAGACTCCACCCCCCACAAGGGATTATGATGATCTCTGATCTGCCCCATTTGCTAAGGCCAGTTACACCAGGGAGCAGCTGGTAAAACCCAGCTCTTCAGAAAATCCAGCTCTCTTCACTCTCTAAGCCAGGTGTTTCTCACCCTGAGTGACTTTAGAGTAGAATAGAGCCGGAAGGGACCTGGGAGGTCTTCTAGTCCAGCCCCCTGCTCAAGCAGGAGATCCTATACCATTTAAGATAAGTGACTGTCCAGTCTCTTCTTAAAAACCTCCAGTGATGGAGCGTCCACGATTTCTGGTGGCGAGCAGTTCCACTGGGAAGTTAGGAACTTTCTCCTCAATTCCAGGTTGCTTCTCTCCTTGATTAGTTTCCTGCCTTCTGGGGCTTTGGAGAATAATTGGACCCCCTCTTCTTTGGGGGCAGCCCCTCAAATACTGGAATGCTGCTATCATGTCACCCCTAATTCTTCTTTTCTCTAGACTGGCCAAACCCAATTCCTGCAACCGTTCTTCATCTGGTTTAGTCTCCAGGTACTTTAATCATCTTAGTTGCTCTTCTCTGCGCTTTTTCCAAAAGTCTCAACAACTTTAAGACGTCTGGACTATAATTCCCAGAATTTCCCAGCCAGCATCCCTCTGATTTGGTATAGAGCGATCCCTTCCAACTCTGTTATTCTATTTTCTATTCTTCTGCATTCATTTAAAATGCAGAAAACCCAGCACCTTCTAAGCCAGCCTTTCTCAATCTTGGCGACTTTAAGACGCCTGCGCTACAACTCCCAGAATCCCCCAGCCAGAATCCCCCTGATTTTCTACACAGGGATATGTTTTTTTCCCTGCACCCTTAAAAATGCAGAAAATCCGTTCATCTTCGAAGTGCTTCTCGACCTTAGCAACGTCAAGGTGCCTGGACTACAACTCCCAGAATCCCGGGAATTGTAGTCCAGGCCTCTTAATATTGCTAAAGTTAAAAAGTGTGTTCGGTTTGGCACATTTGAACCTTCCCTGCCTCTCCAAGCCTTCCTTTTAAAAAGAATGCAGATCAAAATCAGGGGCCCTGCTTGCTGCTGCCTCTTGTGGCCGTGAGTTCCACGGGCTGTTGGAACTTGGATTCCACTCCCCCAATCGCTCTTTCGCTGGTCTTTGCTCTCCGGCAGCAGGGAGGTTCTCCTGAACTCCATGCTCAGAGAGGCTGCAACACCTTCCCAAGCCCAGCTGGGCTGCGTGCCTGCAAACCGCCTCCACGCATTCCCGCAGCCCTCGCCCCTCGCCTGCAGGGACATCAAGCTGGTTTGGCTGGTACCCCTGAATCTTGGGCAACATGTTTTGAATCTGTCGGAAAGCTCTCAAAACTGCCGAGTGGCTGAGAATTGGGCGTGTGCGCCGGAGAGAGAGACACACACACACACACACACAACCGGCGCATTGATGTCTCCGGGTGTGCATGAAAACACGCCCTCTGTCCAAAAAGATAGGCTGCAAAGGAAGGAAGGGTGGGGGTCTTAATTTTTTTTTTGGAGGGGGGAAACACCCCATCTGACGGTGAGAACTAGGAATGGGGAAGGAAAGGCCATGCACCCATAGCTAAATTAGCTAATGTTGCATTTTCAGAGCCATTTTGGGTAGTTATTTACTAACAGAATAACAGAGTGGGAAGGGACCTTGGAGGTCATCTAGTCCAACCCCCCCCCCCAGCCAAGCCTGGCTTAATTTTTCCCTTTTTTTCCCTTTTTAAAATACAAATTTTAAATTGGTTTTAATTTATTGGGCTGTTTTAAATCTGTCTTCAGCCAAATTATTTAATCCGGTTTTATTCTGTTTTTAAATTTTGTATTTGTGTGTTTTTATCTTGTGGCTGTTCACCGCCCTGAGTCCTTCGGGAGTAGGGCGGTATACAAATCAAATAAAACATAAAAAAACAAACATAAAACATAAACATAAGCAGGAGACCCTACACCAGTGGTGAAATTCAATTTTTTTTTACTACCGGTTCTGTGGGCGTGGCTTGGTGGGCGTGGTGGGTGTGGTGTGGCTTGGTGGGCGTGGCTTGGTGGGCGTGGTGGGTGTGGTGTGGCTCGGTGGGCGTGGCTCGGTGGGCGTAGCAGGGGAAGGATACTGCAAAATCCCCATTCCCTCCCCACTTTGGGGTCAGCCAGAGGTGGAATTTGCTGGTTCTCCGAACGACTCAAAATTTCCCCTACCAGTTCTCCAGAACCTGTCAGAACCTGCTGGATTTCACCCCTGCCATAGACCATTTCTGGCAGGTTAACAGAGTTGGAAGGAACCTTGGAATAGGATAGAATAGAATAGAATAGAATAGAATAGAATAGAATAGAATAGAATAGAATAGAATAACAGAGTTGGAAGGGACCTTGTAGGTCATCTAGTCCAACCCCCCGCCTAAGCAGGAGACCCTACACCATTTCTGACAGAGGACAGTCCAATCTCTTCTTGAAAGCTTCCAGTGGTGAAGCTCCCACAACCTCTGAAGGCAACTTCTCTTCCATGGGTTGATTTGGGTTTAATTATTCATTTATTAGACTTGTACAGGCAGTCCTCGACTTACTAGCATTCATTTAGTGACCGAAGTTACAATGGCATTGAAAAAAGTGACTTATGACCGTTTTTCACACTTACAACCGTTGCAGCATCTCCCTGGACACTGATCAAAACTCAGGCGCATGGCAACTGACTCAGATTGATGACGGTTGCAGTGTCCCGGGGTCACGTGATCCGCTTTTGCGACCTTCTGGCAAACAAATTCAATGGGGAAGTCAGATTCACTTAACAACCGTGTTACTAATTTAACAACTGCAGTGAGTCACTTAACAAGTGGCTAGAAAGGTCGTAAAACGGAGCAAAACTCGGTTAACAATTGTCTCACTTTGCAACAGAAATTTTGGGCTCAATTGTGGTCAGAAGTAGAGAACTGCCTGTATGGTGCCCATCCCGCTGACTCTGGGTGTCTTAGAAAGATTAAAAGCCAGTAACGTTTATAGTTGTAAAATAGTTATTGAAAGTTTTCTATTTAGATTATTATACCAGTTTAATTATTATATTCTCTCTTTTTAATGTAATATGTTCCAGACTTGGAAAATTTAAGATGTTCTCGACCTGGAAAATAAATAAATAACAATGAACTCCTGAATTCTGAATATTCTATAACCTTGAAAATAGTATCTAAAGCTTAAATCTTTGCAAAATCGAAAAGGAATTCTTAGGCAAAAAATTGCACATTTGGAGCAATTTGTCGCTGGACATGTTTTAGTGCGATTGAAAAAAGTTCAGATCAACCCAACCGCTTTGGGTGAGGGAAATTGAGTCACAGAGGAAAAACAAAGCCTGACAAATTCACAGGCATTGGCAGACTTACTCAGTCCTGTCCCTGCAAATGTATTGGAAATATTGAGATATTTACAGATATTTACTAATTAATGAGGAATTGCTTGCCATGGTAAATGCAGGGATGGATGGATGGATGGACGAATGAATATATTGATGAATGAATGATGGATAAATGGATGGATGAATAGTGGGTGGGTGATGGATGGATGAACGAATGAATAAATGGATGAATGGATGAATGAATGATGAATAAATGGATGGATGGATGGATAGTGGGGGGATGGATGGATGGACGGACAAATTAATATATCGATGAATGAATGATGGATGGATAAATGGATGAATGGATGGATAGATGGATGGATGAATGAATATATCGATGAGTGAATGATGGATGGATAAATGGATGGATGAATAGTGGGTGGGTGGATGGATGGATGGATGGATGGATGGACAAATGAATACATGGATGAATGAATTATGAATAAATGGATGGATGGATAGTGGGTGGGTGGATGGACGGACAAATTAATATATCGATGAATGAATGATGGATGGATAAATGGATGGATGAATCCATTTTGGATTGGGTGGGTGGGTGGATGGATGGATGGACAAATGAATAAATGGATGAATGAATGAATGATGACTAAATGGATGAATGGATAGTGGGTGGATGGACAAATTAATATATCGATGAATGAATGATGGATAGATAAATGGATGGATGAATCCATTTTGGATTGGGTGGGTGGATGGATGGATGAATGAATGAATTAATGGATGAACGAATGATGAATAAATGGATGGATGGATAGTGGGGGGATGGATGGATGGACGGACAAATTAATATATTGATGAATGAATGATGGATGGATAAATGGATGGATGGATGGACAGATGGATGGACAAATTAATATATCGATGAGTGAATGATGAATGGATAAATGGATGGATGAATAGTGGGTGGGTGGATGGATGGATTGATGAATGGACAAATGAATACATGGATGGATGAATTATGAATAAATGGATGGATGGATAGTGGGTGGGTGGATGGACAGACAAATTAATATATCGATGAATGAATGATGGATAGATAAATGGATGGATGAATCCATTTTGGATTGGGTGGGTGGATGGATGGACAGACGGACAGATGGATGGATGAATGAATGAATAAATGGATGAATGAATGATGGATGGATAAATGGCTGGATGGAGAAGGTGATGGTGGCTTTGGATAAGATTGTAGCTAAGTGAGCTCTCAACAATAGGTAGACTTAGCAATCATTCCTTTAGTGACTGTTTAAGTTCAACCAAACCAAGTCTGAGAAATTCATAGGCATTGGTAGACTTACTCGTTTATATATTGAGATTTTTACAGTGCCATAATCTGATTACTGAGGAATTGTTTGCCATGGTAAATGCAGGGATGCTGGCTGGCTGGCTGGCAGGATGAATGAATATATGGATGAAAGAATATATGGATGAAAGAATGATGGGTGGATAAATGGATGGATTGATAGTGGGTGGGTGGATGGATGGACAAATGAATATATGGCTGAATGAATGAATGATGGATGGATAAACAAATGGATGAAAAGTCAATGGGGGAAGCTGGACCCACTTAACAACTGCATGATTCACTTAACAACTTCAGCGATTTGCTGAACAACTGTGGCAAAAAGGTAAAATCGGGCACGACTCACTTAACAACCGACTTGCTTAGCAACAGAAATTCTGGCCCCAATTATGGTTGTAACCGAAGGACTACTTTGGAATTTGTAGCAGGTCCAGAATGTAGTGTAAGTCGCTCCTTTGCTTCATTCTCTAAATCAAGTTTAAATGCTCTCCTCCTTTAAGTGCAATCTTTAGGTCCTTCTGGTTCCCTCTAGTAATTCAACCCTCAAAGTCTCATTTTACCATCTTTTTTTTATAAAACGATTCAAAACAAAAGCATTTTCCCCCACCCAGGAAAGATTAATTCCAACATCTTATTTCAAATCCATCTGAACCCCTTACTCTGTTTAGTTCAGAACCATCCAGATTTAAAGTTCCAATTACTCTTCGGCTCCCAATTCCAGAGGAATATTTTTAAGTTCCGAAATTTGTATTCATTTATTTATTAAACACACTGATACGGCCGCTCACTTCACACGCACAGAGGTGACTCTGAGCTACTTAACAACACGAAAACCGACAATATAACAAATCATGCTTTCGGAATCGGAATCAGAACAGAGCTGGAAGGGACCCTGGAGGTCATCTAGTCCAACCCCCTGCTCAAGCAGGAGATCCTATGCCAGCTCCGACAGGTGGCTGTCCAGACTCTTCTTAAAAGTCTCCATCCACAACTTCTGGTGGCAAGCTGTTCCACTGATTAATTGTTCTAACTGTCAGGAAATTCCTCCTTAATTCCAGGTTGCTTCTCTCCTTGATTAGTTTCCATCCGTTGCTTCTTGTCCTGCCTTCTGGTGCTTCTGGAAATAAATTGCCCTCCCCCTCCTCTTTGGGGCAGCCTCTTTCTCCTCCCCATTCAGGGTGTCCAGATGGAGACCATTAAGAAAACATGCCGGCTGAAGAATTCTGGGAGTTGAAGTCTACAAGTCGTAAAGTTGCCAAGGTTGGAGATCCCTATTTTAATCGAAGTGTCTTCAGTTCTCCATTTTTTCCCCCTCCAGAAATCTAGTCTAAGTCGTTTAAAGTACCTGTTGATTTGCCCGTATAACACCTCTACTTCACACAACCCATAGGGCAGTGATGGCTAACCTTTTTGCCATCGCGTGCCAAAAGTGTGGGGAGCGGGGGGGGGGTGCCAGGCGCGTGTGTGCCCACACCCATAATTTTATGCGCCCCACCCCCACGCATGTGTGTGCGACCCCCCGCCATGCTTCCCCCGCTTTTGGCATGTGATGGTACAGTGGCCTGGTAGGCTTGTTTTTTTGCCCTCCCCAGGCTCCAGAGCCTTTCTAGGAGCCTGGGGAGGGTGAAAACTGTCTCCCCCTCCCCAGAGGCCCTCCGGAGGCCAGAAACGGCCTGTTTGCCGACTTCCAGTGGGCCCAGAAGGCCCGAAAATCAGCTGACTGGCGTGCACATGTGCACCAGAGCTGAGCTCATGTGTGCCACCTGTGGCACGCGTGCCATAAGTTTGCCATCACGGCCATAGGGCTTCCTGGTGCAATTCAAGGTTCTTGTGATGTCAGAGGCAAGAATTTCCAAGTCATGAGTTCTATCCAGCAGTGAGTTTCACATATTCTTGCCACCAGTTTGCCCTGTGTGCACCTTCCACGTATGTGCCCAGCCTCAAAACATGGCTAAATTACATCCAGTCGGGTAGGCGGGTAGGCGGGTAGGCGCTACCGGTTCTCCTGAACCAATCCGAACTTTATTGTAAGTTGATATGCAGAAAAGTTTGCAATTCTACCCCCTCACCTCTACAGTCCAAGAAACTGAGGAGGGTGCCTCCTTAGATGTTTACCATGTCTTCATTTCTTCTGAGGGCTCAGTGGCCTCTTATCTGACTGTTGTGGAGTCTGTTTCTCATCTTCCTCCTCCTCCTCTATTTGTCAAGGACGTTCTCCAAGACCACTAGGCCTAATCATCTCTTAAATCTTTTATAGCACACGGCCTGGAATCGGGTGTCTCTCCCACTGTTTCTACCTGTTCTCGAAGATCAGTCAGGGAGGGAAGGCTCCGTCTGGTCCGTTGAAGAACATCATAGTACAGGGGTCAGCAACCTGCGGCTCTGGAGCCGCATGTGGCTCTTTCACCCTTCTGCTGCGGCTCCCTGTCACTCAAAATATGCGTCACAACTGCCAATGTGTGACACCCACCGGTACACGATTTATTGAGCTTTTCAACCCCCGGTAGGCCAACCATGGATAAATCCAAGAAAAGAAAAGTTTCAGAAGAAAACAAAAAGTTTAATTCAACTACATAGGCTAGTTTTGTGGCTGCTCAAGAAATAGTCAGGCACGGTTTTTGTGGCTCCCGGCGTTTTCTTTTCTGTGGGAAATGAAGAAGGACGAAAGGAAGGGAGGGAGGAAGGGCAATGGCACTTAGATTTATATACCGCTTTACAGTGTTTTCCAGCCCTCTCTAAGCAGTTTACAGACAATCCCAACAATCTGGGTCCTCATTTTACCCACCTCGGAAGGCTGGAAGGCTGAGTCAACCTTGAGCCTGGTGAGGTTTGAACTGTTGAACTGCTGAACTGCAGCTAGCAGTCAGCTGAAATAGCCTACAGTACTGCACTCTAACCACTGCGCCACCTCAGCTCAGATAGATACATAGATAGATAGATAGATAGATAGATAGATAGATAGATAGATAGATGGATGGATGGATGGATGGATGGATGGATGGATGGATAGATAGATGGATGGATAAATAATCTGTACACATACATATCAGAGGTGGGTTTCAGCAGGTTCTGACCCGTTCTGGAGAACCGGTAGCGGAAATTTTGAGTAGTTTGAAGAACCGGTAGTAAAAATTCTGACTGGCCCCACCCCCATCTATTCTCTGCCTCCCAAGTCCCAGCTGATCGGGAGGAAATGGGGATTTTGCAGTAACCTTCCCCTGGATTGGGGAGGGAATGGAGATTTTACAGTATCCTTCCCCTGCCACACCCACTAAGCCATTCCCACTAAGCCATGCCACGCCCACCAAGCCACACCCACAGAACCGGTAGTAAAAATTTTTGAAATCCACCACTGATACATTTGCTACACACACACACACACATACACACCCCCCCCCATTAAACACAGACCATTTAGAATACATAGCAAAAAAAAAGAATCTTGAGAGTTCACAAGTTTGATACTATATCGTATAAAGCTATTATTAGACATTCTCCTTGTTGTGCTTCGGATAGCACGAAGCCTCCTCCCTGAAAGTAATAAAGAAAATTGGCCATGGACAGGATGTGTAGGGTTCCAGACCATACTGCAGACCCTGGTCAAGCATCACTTCTATGCCGTGTCCTGGAAAGAAGGAGGAGAACTTCCAGTCATCTTTTCTGCTGTCCTCACCACTCACTCACTCTCTGCCCAGCAGAGGTGGGATTCACTTACCTTCCCTACCGATTCGCAAATGTGAGCTTGCGCGCATGCGATCGCTACGATCACATGCACCACCTTCCTCGCACGTGCATGGCCTCCAAAATGTGGCTAAATAGGACGGCATTACATCCGGGCGGGTGAGCGTGGCCTACCACAATCAGCCTTACCGGTTTGCCTGAACCGGAAAAAACCGGCTGAATCTCACCACTGCTGCACAGCCTTCCTATCCGAAACAGTAATACTTCCGAACCACAAAGTGATACAATACGATGCAATACAATATCAAGGAGAGAAGCAAATTAGGAGAAATTTATTGGCAGTAAGAATAAGTAATCAGTGGAAAGGCTTCCCTCCAGAAGTTGTGGGTGCTTCATCCCTGGAGGTTTTTAAGAAGAGACTGGACAGCCATTTCTGCAGAATAATATAGGGCAGTGATGGTTAACCTTTTTGCCGTCGCGTGCCAAAAGCGGGGGGAGCGGGGGCGGTTGCCCACCCGCGTGCCCACACCCATAATTTAATGCCTCCCCGCCCCGCGCATGCGCCCGTGACACCTCTGCACTCCCCCCGCTTTTGGCACGCAACAACAAAAAGGTTACAAGTGGAGTCTGGGGAGGGCAAAAACAGCCTTCCCCACCCTCCTGGAGACCCTCTGGAGGCCAGAAACAGCCTGTTTCCTGACTTCTGGTGGGCCCAGAAGGCCTGAAAATCAGCTGGCTGGCACATGCTGGAGCTGAGCTAGGGCAACCTCGCGTGCCCACAGATATGGCTCCATGTGCCACCTGTTGCACGCGTGCCATAGGTTCACCCTCACGGGTATAGGGTCTCCTGCTTGAGCAGGGGGCTGGACTAGAAGTCCTCCAAGGTCCCTTCCAACTCTACTTGGTGGCGCAGCAGACTAAAGTGCTGTTAAGTAGCACCAGCTGCCTGCAATTACTGCAAGTTCAAATCTCACCAGGCTCAAAGTTGACTCAGCCTTCCATCCTTTCGAGGTAGGTAAAATGAGGACCCGGATTGTGGGGGCAATAAGCTGACTTTGTATAAAAATTTGTATAAAAATTTGTAAAAAAATTGTATGAAGGCTATTGCTTAAAAGCATTGTAAGCCGCCCTGAGTCTCCGGAGAAGGGCGGCATATAAATTGAACTAATAAATAAATAAATAAATAAATACTATTCTATATTCTATCACGTCCAGGGACTCTGAAGATGCCCCTTGTCTATTCAGGGTCTGTCTCCTTCTCTTTCTTCTCCTTCTTCCAGTCCAGTTGTTCTCACCATTGTGATTCTTTTTCGATTTTGATACCTTTAATCCTCCCGTAAGCTTCCCAGCGTCACGCACTGAGTGAGCAGCCTTAGAGACCCAATAATTTTTTTTTTTAAAGTAAAACCATTTCCCATCATTTGGAAATGAACCTGCCTTGACGTACCCTAAAAAATTGTGCTTGCCAATGGACAGCTACATCACAAGACCTTATGTTTCCTTGCCATCCATTGCCTCGGCTGCGTTGTGGAAGCAGAAATGAAATACTGCTGAATTCACGGCACAGGATTTTCAACGTTTAAGGATTCCCTTTCTTCAGCACAAATGTCTTAGTGGGAAGGTTTCTTCTAATTGGTTATTATTTATTTATTTTATTTATTGGTTCGATTTATATGCTGCCCTTCTCCAGAGACTCAGGGCGTCTTACAATGAGTTAAGCAATAGCCTTCATACTTTTGTAGATACCTGCTTAGAAGGGCTTTCGCCCCCCCCCAAAGCGGTGTTCTTTTTTATACAAAGTCAACTTATTGCCCCCACAATCTGGGTCCTCATTTTACCTACCTCGGAAGGATGGAAGGCTGAGTCGACCTTGAGCCTGGTGAGATTTGAACTTGCAGTAATTGCAGGCAGCTGGTGCTACTTAATAGCACTTTAGTCTGCTGCGCCACCAAGGCTCTTAGTAATTTTAGGCTATTAGTAGTTTTAGGTAACCTCCTTACTAAAAAGCCACAAGCAGGGAGCCAAAAAAGAAATCCAGCTGAAGAAACCGAGCTGTAAGCACATCTTTAAAACTCTAAAGCTGGAATTTGAAAACAGAATCGCTTTGTTCCAGGTAGATTGTGATAATTTAGTCTGCTTTACAGATAATCCTTGAGTTAGAACCGTTTTAGCGACCGTTTGATGTTACGACTACACTAAAAAAAAAAAATTAAAACTTGTCCTAACACATGCGACCATTATCACATCCCCACAGTCTCGTGATTGACAATAGCTTGCATTTATGACAATTGTAGCATCCTGGGGGTCATATTAGATAAGGGAATAGAAGAGGAATTTACCAAATTTGCAGATGATACCAAGCTGGCAGGAATAGCCAACACGCCTAGAAGATAGGCTCAAGATCCAGATGGATCTTGATAGATTTGAACCCTGGGCCTTATCTAACAAAATGAAATTCAATGTAGAGAAAAGTAAAGTTTTACACCTAGGCCAGAAAAACCCAAGGTACAAGTACAGATTAGGTGAAACTTGGCTCAAAAACAGGAACTGTGAGAGGGACCTTGAAGTCCTAGTGGACAATCACTTAAACATGAGCCAGCAGTGTGCAGCGGCAGCCAAAAAAGCCAGTGCAATCCTAAACTGCATTAACAGAGGGATTCAATCAAGATCAAGTGAGGTCCTAATCCCACTCTATAAAGCCTTAGTAAGGCCACACCTAGAGTCCTGCATCCAGTTTTGGTCACCACACTATAAAAAAAGATGTTGAGACTCTAGAAAAAGAGCAACCAGGATGATTAGGGGACTGGAGGCTAAAACAAATGAACGATTGCAGGAACTGGGCCCGGCTAGTCTAATGAAGAGAAGGACCAGGGGAGACATGAGAGCATCTTCCAATATTTGAGGGGCTGCCCCAGAGAGGAGGAAGGGGGTCAAGCTATTCTCCAAAGCACCTGAAGGCCAGACAAGGAAGAATGGATGGAAACTGACCAAGGAGAGATTCAACCTGGAAATAAGGAGGAATTTCCTGACAGTGAGAACAATCAACCCATGGAACAGAAGTTGCCTCCAGAAGTTGTGGGAGCTTCATCACTGGAGGCTTTCAAGAAGAGACTGGACTGCCCTCTGACAGAAATGGTGTAGGGCCTCCTGCTTGGGCGGGGGGTTGGACTAGATGACCCACAAGGTCCCTTCCAACTCTGTTAATCTGTTAGAGAGACCTCTCTTTTACTTATGCATAAATGAAGAGATATTAATCTATCTCTCCAGCTCAGATCGCAAGAGCACACTGGGCTGAAAACCTTGCCATTGTTTATGGCTAACCATCTAGTGACCAGCAGCTCAGTGTGATAGGCAGATTTAGGCAATACGTATAGTCCTCGATTTATGACCACAATAGAACCAGAAAATTCATCATTAAGAGGAATTTGTTACAATTGTTACAATGCATCCCAATTGTTACGCGAGACATCACATGGTTTTTTTTTAATGTGGTCCTTAAGTGAATCACTTAAGCGTCGTTAAGCACGATATCGTTGGATCACAACAGGTGACCTTCCTTGTCGACTTCCCCCATTGACTTTGCTTATTGGAAGCCAGCTGGCAGGGTTACAAAGAATGATCAGACATTATTTTATTCAGATTGTTGGATACCACAGCTGGATACCTGTGCTTCGCTACGAAACTATGTGATGGGGCTTGATAAATCGACACTTACAGCTTGAAAATTAATGAGTAGTTACAATCAGCCTCTCCTCTCCCCTTCTCTCCCTCAGCCTTGCCCCACAGAAGCCTCCCCTATCCTATTCCCTGGTTGCTGCTGTGAAAGTAAAACTGAGAGTGAAACTCCTCTCCTCTGCTTGTGCTCTGCATTTGGAACAGATTTCTTTGTAGACTCTGGAGATCTCGTGATTACGGCGTGAGTGGTTTTCGTTTTTATCTATATAGATTTCAAACATTTTGGCTTTGAATGTGCTCGTCAATTGGCCAGCATCATTGGGGTCATCAAGCATCTAGGGAGCATGCTCAGTAGTGCTATATGTACCATCCAACATTTCAAAGCATCCCATGATATTCTTAGCACGATCTTGTTGATGACCAATTGAATATTCAGAAAGTGTGTTTCCTACTTTGTAGTGAATTTTCAGATTATTAAAGTTCAACTTTCTGGGCAATTCTTGTTTCTGGCCAGCCTGAACTGGTTTTATTAGAATCCACATTCTTGCTTTTTTTTTTTTTAACTTCAAAGAAAGTAAAAACATCAATCAAAGGCACTCCTAGTCACTGAAAACATTATTCAGAGAGACACCCCTCTCCTGCCCCCATCATCATGGTTCAAAGCAATCGGTCCACCCAGCCCTTATCGGTAGCTCCTTCCTCCAAGACATTGGATGGCCATTCTTAGAATGGAATAGAGCTGGAAGGGACCTTGGAGGTCTTCTAGTCCAGCCCCCTGCTCAAGCAGGAGAACCTATACCATCTCAAGACAAGTGACTGTCCAGTCTCTTCTTAAAAACCTCCAGTGATGGAGCATCCACAACTTCTGGTGGCAAGCTGTTCCACTGGTTAATTGTCCTCGCTGTTAGGAAGTTTCTCCTTAATTCCAGGTTGCTTCTCTCCTTGATTAGTTTCCATCCATTGCTTTTTGTCCTGCTTCTGGTGCTTTGGAGAATAATTTGACACCCTCTTCTTCGTGGCAGCCCCTCAAATACTGGAAGACTGCTCTCATGTCACCCCTAGTCTTTCTTTTCTTTAGACTAAAGGTAAAGGTTCCCCTCGCACCTATGTGCTAGTCGTTCCTGACTCTAGGGGGCGGTGCTCCTCTCCGTTTCATAGCCAGCGCTGTCCGAAGACGTCTCCGTGGTCATGTGGCCGGCATGACTCAACGCCAAAGGCGCACGGAACGCTGTTCCCTTCCCACCAAAGATGGTCCCTATTTTTCTTCTTGCATTTTTTGCCTGCTTTCGAACTGCTAGGTTGGCAGAAGCTGGGACAAGTCACGGGAGCTCACCCCATTACACGGCACTAGGGATTCGAACCGCCGAACTGCCGACCTTTCGATCGACAAGCTCAGCGTCTTAGCCTCTGAGCCACCGCGTTCCTTTCTTTAGAGTAGCCGAACCCAAAACCTGCAGCCATTCTTCATACGGTTTAATCTCCAGGTTTAGCCTTCTCACACCTTTTCTTACCTAGGTTGAACAGGTACATTTCAACCAGGACAGTGAAACTTTCACAAGTGCAAATTTGCTCTGTTTGATGGTTTTATTTTATTTTCCTTCGGGGAAATTACAGGTACTCTTCCGCTTATGACCACAATTGAGCTCAAAAATTTCCATTGCTATGTGAGACAGTTGCTAAGTGAGTTTTGCCCCATTTTACATCATTCTTCGACACCGTTGTTGAGTGAATCACCGCAGTTGTTAAGTTAGTAACACGGTTGTTAAGTGAATCCAGCTTCTCCGCTAACTTTGCTTGTCAGAAGGTTGCAAAAGACCCCAGGACATTGCAACTGTCATGAATATGAGTCAGTTGACGAGCGTCCGAATTTGGATCACATGATCATAGGGATGCTGTAACAGTCGTAACTGTGAAAAATGGTGATGTCACCTTTTTCAGTGCTGTTGTAACTTCAACTGGTCACTAAACGAATGGCTCTAAATCAAGGACTACGCGTTGAACAATTTCAACTGATTCAGGATGTGGGAATATTATGTTTGAGACTGAAATGCAGTCATTCATAACTCACCATGTGTATCGTAATACAGTTCAACCGCAATTAAAAAGGTTTATTAGAAAAAAAGTCAAGAAAAGGATACATCAGTGAACGGTAATGATCTTTAAAGAATTCATAATTTTAGAATTTATTCTTCTCCTCCCAAAATGTAAATGGTATATTTATTGGGCAAACTGGGAAACAAAATTGCATGTTTGAGAATTCTGCAGCAAAATACACGGGCATACTAATATGATTGTTAAAAAAACACATTTTCCAAGCGTATGCTCAGAATTTAGAAGAGATTTAAATGGGCTTCATATTTGTACAAAAAAAGAGAGAGAAATAGAAATAGAGAGAAGCTAATGGTGAGGATTAGGCTCTCCCAAATGGTTTTCTTTCATGTTCAAGTGGCTTCTGAAATCCTGGCAACTTTCATTCCCATTTCTAATCTCAGATTTAAGTCAGAACTGGGATTCAGCCCTGGAGAAACACAGAGGCATTCCTTGAAAACAAAAATAGAGGCAAGAAGATACTGGCCCACATAATTCAGAATAATTAGTATATGTGCTGTTGTATGTTGTTCAATAAATATAATCCCAATGTATCTATCCTTCCTTCCTTCCTTCCTTCCTTCCTTCCTTCCTTCCTTCCTTCCTTCCTGTCTGTCTATCTATCTCTATATCTATCATCTCTCTCTCATCTCTCTCTCTCTCATCTACCTATCTCTCTCTACATACCTATCTATCTATCTATCTATCTATCTATCTATCTATCTATCTATCTATCTCCATCTCTGTATCTATCATCTCTCTCATCTCTCTCATCTACCTATCTCTCTCTCTCTATCTCTGTATCTATCATCTCTCTCTCTCTCATCTACCTATCTCTCTACCTATCTCTCTATCTCTCTCTCTATCTATCTATCTATCTATCTATCTATCTATCTATCTATCTATCTATCTCATCTCTCTCTCATGTACCTATCTCTCTCTACATATCTATCTATCTATGATCGATCTATCTATCTATCTATCTATCTATCTATCTATCTATCTATCTATCTATCTACATCTCTCTCTCTCTCTCTCTCTCTCTCTCTCCTGTTTCCCCAAAAATAAGACATCCCCTGATAATAAGCCCAATCAGGCTTTTGAGCACATGTGCTAAAATACCCCCCCCCCCAGAAAATAAACCCTCCCTGAAAATATTTAATCTGGGATTTTTCTGATGTTTACATATTTTATGAGCATTTCCCCCAAATGTTCTACATTATTGCTCCTTTCCTAAATCTTGGAGGCACTGTAAGTTGGGTGGACTTCAACTCCCAGAATTCCCCAACCAGACGGCTGAGGAATTCTGGGAGTTGAAGTCCACCCGTCTTACCGTGGCCAAGGTTGAGAAACACTACCATGCAATAATTGCCAAGAACTCTTGCTCATATAAACATTCATTGCAAAATGGGTTGAAATCAGGGGTGAAAGGCTACCGGTTGAGGGCGGTTCACTGAACCGGTAGTAAAAAAAATGCTTTAAAAAGTAAAAAAAGAAAAGTTCCAATGATCGCGGGTCGCAGCTGATCCTCGGAACTTTTAAAAACTTTTTTAAAGCATTTTTTTACTACCAGTTTGGGCAATAGGTAGTAAAAAAATGCTTTAAAAAAGTAAAAAAAACCAATCAGCTATGCAGTGCGATTGTTGGAACTTTTAAAAAACTTTTTAAAGCATTTTTTTTTACTACCTATTGCCCGAACCGGTATTTTTGTGTAAAGTGTGATAGTTCGTTTTTGAGCTCTCTGTGATTCTGTGAGGTTCCTGCTTGTTGCAGGGGCCATTTTGTGTGAAGTCAAGCAGCTTTTACATTGCGTGTGAGTCAGTTGTGCAGCTTTTGTCTTATTTTTGTGTAAAGTGTGATAGTTTGTGATAGTTTTCCTGGTCATGCCCACCAAGCCACGCCCACCCAGTCACATGGTCACCAAGCCACGCCCACAAGCCACACCCACAGAACTGGTAGGGAAGATTTTTGAATTTCACCACTGCCCCAGAACCCCCCAGTCCTCCTCTTCCTCCTTCCCTTCTCCTTCCCTTCCACTCACATACCTCTTTCCCTCAGTGGTGGGTTTCAAAAATGTTTACTACCGGTTTTGTGGGTGTGGCTTGGTGGGTGTGGCTTGGTGGGCGTGGCAGGGGAAGGATACTGTAAAATCTCCATTCCCACCCCACTCCAGGGGAAGGTTACTGCAAAATCCCCATTCCCTCCCGATCAGCTGGGACTTGGGAGGCAGAGAATAGATCGGGGTGGGGCCAGTCAGAATGCTTACTACCGGTTCTCCAAACTACTCAAAATTTCTGCTACCGGTTCTACAGAACTGGTCAGAACCTGCTGAAACCCACCTCTGCCACCAAGCCACGCCCACCAAGCCACGCCCACCATTCCCTCCCAATCAGCTGGGACTTGGGAGGCATTGTAAGCCGCCCTGAGTCTCCGGAGAAAGGCGGCACATAAATTGAACTAATAAATAAATAAAATAAATAGAATAGATCGGGGTGGGGCCAGTCAGAATGCTTACTACCGGTTCTCCGAACTAATCAAAATTTCCACTACCGGTTCTCCAGAATTGGTCAGAACCTGCTGAAACCCATCTCTGCCACCAAGCCATGCCCACAGAACCGGTAGGGAAAATGTTTGAATTTCACCACTGCCCCAGAATCCCATAGTCCTCCTCTTCCTCCTCCCCTCCTCCACTTCCACTCACACACCCCTCTCCCTTCTAGCACTGATGACGTTCCCTAGTTGGGTCACGAAACGTCTGCACGGAAGCTCCGAGAGCGCAGCAAGGACCCCTTGTAGATCCGGAATGCCAGATTCGTGCCTAGTTTCTTCCAGAATCAGGAAGGATGATCGGGGGGGGGGGGTCTCTCACTGCCTGAATATTCTCTCTGCCAATCCTTTTTCCTCGGTGAGCCTTGGCCGCCCTCTTCGCCTCTCTTCTTGCTGCACTCTCGCCTGCCTGCTGCGGCTCCCTGGGAGGAAACAAGTTTGGCAAGGAGAAGCCGAAGGAGGCGGCCTGGTGCCCAGCTGGCGGGGTGGGTGGGATTAAGAAGCCTCGCATAAAATGACCCCCCGAGAAATCTGGTTGGGCTGGTTGGGTGTCTTCCTTTCTCATGTGCTCCTCCTTGGGGGTGAGTTTCAAGAGTGACATTTTGGGTGTTATGATTTGCTCCGCTTGGGCTGGGTGGAAACAGCTGCAGGCAATGGGGCGGCCAGGGGAACTGGCTGCAAAGCTTATTTTAGCACCTGGGCGAGGGAAGGGTGCTCTCCCCCAAAATTTGGGGTGAAACCTAGAGGGTTTGGTAGGCTTTTTCAAAACAACAACAACAACCAAACAACTCCTTGTTGGGAACTGAGTCGAAGGGTGATGCCACCTCCAGCTGAAGGATCCAAGAAAGGACTTCTACTGGTTTGCTAGAAGTTGTTCTGAGATGGGCTGCTCCGGCCGGGCCAATTCTAGGATTTGAAATCTTGATAATTTATTTCTATTCATCGGGCGTTTCTCCACTTTGGCTACTTGTAGTTTATGGGGAGGAGGAGGAGGAGGAAGACTGTGGGGTCCTTGGAGCTCGCTGAACTTGGTGGTTCTCTTGCAGGCTTTTCATGATCCAGCTAAGGAACATCTTCAGTGCTAAACAGAGAGCAGTTCCAACCTTACTCACTTTTAGCACTGATGATGTTCCCTAGTTGGGTCATGAAATGTCTGCAAGAAAGAACCAAGCTCAGAAAACATCAAGGACCCTCCTCCTCCTCCTCCTGCTCCTTTCTAGCACTGATAATGTTCCTTCGCTGGGTCATGAAATGTCTGCAAGAAAATCACCAATTTTAGAGAGCACCAAGTCCTCCTCCTCCTCCTCCTCCTTTTCTTCTTCTTCTTTTTCCTCTTCTTCTTCTTCCTCCTCCTCCTCCTCCTCTTCTTCCTCCTCCTCTTCTTCCTCTTCCTCTTCTTCCTCTTCTTCTTCCTTCTCCTCCTCCTCTTCCCCCTCCTCCTCTTTCTTCTTCCTCTTCTTCTTCCTTCTCCTCCTCCTCCTCTTCCCCCTCCTCCTCCTGCTTCTTTCTAGCACTGATAATGTTCCTTAGCTGGGTCATGAAATGTCTGCAAGAAAATCACCAATCTTAGAGAGCACCAAGTACCCCATAGTCCTCCTCCTCCTCCTCCTTTTCTTCTTCTTCTTCTTCTTCTTCTTCTTCTTCTTCTTCTTCTTCTTCTTCTTCTTCTTCTTCTTCTTCTTCTTCTTCTTCTTCTTCTTCTTCTTCTTCTTCATCTCCTCCTCCTCCTTGCAAACCCCTCTCCCTTCTAGCACTGATAATGTTCTCTAGTTGGGTGATGAAACATCTGCAAGAGAACCACCAAGCCCAGAGAGCACCAGGGTAACTGCCCCGGTTCAACCTTGAGCTAGAGATATTCTCTTTGTATCGGTGCATTTCGCATCCCTCAGACAGGGCTGAAACTGGTTTTGCCTTCGCCTATTGTGCAAACTGAAGCTTTGCAACCTCTTCAACCAACCCCGGCTAAGAAAAACAAAACAGCAAGCAAAGTCATTTGGCGCAGAAGCTTGCCAAAATCTCAGTTTAATTGCTGCCAAACGCCGCAGTGATGAAGAGGCTTTGCGGAGGTAGCCTGACAGGCTCGGCTCCTGCGAGTTAACTGAGTTACTGAATTAATCTTGTTCCTGGACTTGCATAATAGTTTGAATCATGGACCAAGCCAACAGGCTGGGGTTGCATGACAAGCTAAACGTCAGAGAGGTCTTCCGCTCAGGAAAATTCCCCTTACCTCCAGGTTGGCTCTCTCTTAGATAATCTTCCACCTGTTGCTTCTTGTCCAGTGGTGAAATCCACATTTTTAAACTACCGGTTCTGTGGGCGTGGCTTGATGGGCGTGGTATGGCTTGGTGGGCGTGGCAAGGGAAGGATACTGCAAAATCCCCAGGCTCAAGGTTGACTCAGCCTTCCATCCTTTCTAAGGTAGGTGAAATGAGGACCCAGTTTGTGGGGGCAATAAGCTGACTTTGTATAAATATACAAAAGGATGAAGGCTGTTGCTTAATGCATTGTAAGCCGCCCTGAGTCTCCGGAGAAGGGCGGCATATAAATCAAATTAAAAAAAAAAAATCTCCATTCCTTCCCCACTCTGGGGGCCAGCCAGATATGGTATTTGCTGGTTCTCCGAACTACTCAAAATTTCTGCTACCGGTTCTCCAGAACCTGCTGGCTTTCACCCTTGCTCTTGTCCTACCTTTAGGTATTTTAGAAAATAGATGGACTCCCCTCTTCTCTGTGGCAGCCCCCCAAGTGCTGGAAGACAGCTAGCATGATAGCAGCCTTCCAATATTTGAGGGGCTGCCCCAGAGAGGAGGAAGAGGGTCAAGCTATTTTCCAAGGCACCCGAAGGACAGAGAAGGAAGAATGGATGGAAACTGACCAAGGAGAGATTCAACCTGGAAATAAGGAGGAATTTCCTGACAGTGAGAACAATCAACCCATGGAACAGAAGTTGCCTTCAGAAGTTGTGGCAGCTTCATCCCTGGAGGCTTCCAAGAAGAGACTGGACTGCCCTCTGTCTGAAATGGTGGAGGGTCTCCTGCTTGGGTGGGAGTTTGGTCTAGATGACCTACAAGGTCCCTCCCAACTCTGTTAATCTGTTAAGTACTCGGCATGGCTGGTCTAGTGAAGAGAAGGACCAGGGGAGACAGGAGAGCATCTTCCAATATTTGAGGGGCTGCCCCAGAGAGGAGGAAGAGGGTCAGGCTATTTTCCAAGGCACCCGAAGGCCAGACAAGGAAGAATGGATGGAAACTGACCAAGGAGAGATTCAACCTGGAAATAAGGAGGAATTTTCTGACAGTGAGAACAATCGACCCATGGAGCAGAAGTTGCCTTCAGAAGTTGTTGGAGCTTCATCCCTGGAGGCTTCCAGAAAGAGACTGGACTGCAATCGGTCTCGAAATGGTGGAGGGCAGTGATGGCTAACCTTTTTGTCATTGCTTGCCGAAAGCGTGCATGTGTGCGTGTGACAGCGTGCCCGCACACCCACACCCATAATGCAATGCATGCGTGACCCCCCCCATGCTACCCACCCCATGCATTTACACGGCCCCCCTATGCTCCCCCCACCCCCACGCATGCACCCCTCACATCCCCTGCCCTGTGTGTGCTCCCCCGTGCTCCCCCACCCCTGTGCATGCACACACATCTCCCAAATGCACAGCCGACCCAAAAATTAGCTGGCCGGTAGAAGGCACGCCTGCATGCACAGTGGAGTTGAGCTGGGTCAACGGCTCGCACGCCATCAGAGAGGGTGCTGTGTGCGACTTCTGGCACGCGAACCATAGGTTCACTATCACTGGTGTAGGATCTCCTGCTTGGGCGGGGGGTTGGACTAGATGACCTACAAAGTCCCTTCCAACTCTGTTAATATCTGGCCCTCTTGCACTTACTCCAGCTCAAGCAACTAAACCCGTGATGGCGAATCTATGGCATGCGTGCCAGAGATGGGCCCTCTCTGTGGGCACGCGCACCGTTGCCAGTTGTTGTTATGGTTTCTGGCGCGCGCATGTGCGCTGGCCACCTGGTCATCGCATGTGCCACAGCCCTGGAAAGCCGAAGACCAGCTAGCTGGTGCCCATACATTCGCCAGCCACCTGGTATTCGGTTTTGTGGCACTCCAGCACACGTGAAGACCAGCTGGGGGGCACGCATGTATGTGCTGGAAACCAGGAGACAAGGTGGCTGGCGCACGTATGCGCACCAGCCAACTGGTATTCATGTTTCTGGGGCTCCAGCGCATGCACACACGCACATGTGCGCGCGCGCATTTTTGTTTGGGCACTTGGTGTTGAAATTGACCTAAACTCTACCTGGGCATTTGGATTTTCCTGCCTACGTGCAGAACCTGATTTTTCTCCCCGATGAGCTGCAGTGGTGGGTTGCTCCCGGTTCGCACCGGTTCACAAGAACCGGTAGTAAAAATTTGTAGTAGTTCGGAGAACCGGTAATAATATTGGCTGGCCACGCCCCCGAACTGGTCCCCGGCCCGGTCGCTGCTCGCTTACCCCGCCGACCTCATCAGAGGCTTTTTTTTTTTTTTTTTACTTTTAAAAGCATTTTTTCTACAACCTCTTTGGCTGAAAAAATGATTTTTAAAAGTAAAAAAAAAAGCCTCTGATGATCGCGTGGCTCAGCTGGGATCGTCAGAGGCTTTTTTTTTTTTTTTAATTTGATTTATATACCGCCCTACTCCCAAAGGACTCAGGGCGGTGAACAGCCAAACGATAAAATACATAAATACAAAATTTAAAAACAGAATAAAACCGAATTAAACAATTTGGCCCAGACAGATTTAAAACACCCCAATCATTTAAAAACAGATTAAAATTTTCATATTAAAAAAGGGAAAAGATTAGGCCAGGCCCGCCTGGTGGAATAAAAAGAGAGCACGGCGGAAGGTGCGCAGATCCGGGATCCTCCGTATCTCCGGGGGGAGCTTAAAAAAATTTTAAAGGCATTTTTTCTACAACCTCTTCGGCCGAAGAGGTTGTAGGAAAAAAAAAATGCCTTTAAAAGCCTCTGGTGATCCCAGCTGAGTTGCCTGATCATCAGAGGCTTTTCAACACTTTTTTTTTTCTGCAAACTCTTAAGGTTGTAGAAAAGGTTGTAGAGCCTTGATAGTACAGGGGTTTAGTGCACCCTGTTATTAACACAGCTGCCTGCAATTTCTGCTGGTTCGAATCTCACCAAGGCTCAAGGTTGACTCAGCCTTCCATCCTTTCTAAGGTAGGTGAAATGAGGAGCCAGTTTGTGGGGGCAATAAGCTGACTTTGTATAAAATATACAAAAGTATGAAGGCTATTGCTTAACGCATTGTAAGCCGCCCTGAGTCTCCGGAGAAGGGCGGCATATAAATCAAATTAAAAAAAAAAATGCTTTTAAAAGTTAAAAAAAAAAAGGTGGCCACGCCCACCCAGTCACATTACCCCAAGCCACGCCCACAAAATAAGCCACGCCCACAGAACCGGTAGTAAAAAAATTTAGAACCCACCCCTGATGAACTGCATTGTGCTAGAGAGGGGCTTCTTTGAGTTTCCAACAGGGGAAAACAGAACTTTTGACAACCTTCTTAGAATTTTAAAGGCTGCGAAGTTGCACTTAGAATCGGGCGTCGCTTGCCAAAAAACCTGGCGCCTGCACGCCCAGAATTCCCTGCCGATAAGCAGCTCACCTGGCTATGTCGTCCTGGGGCCGAAGCCTCTGGCTAATAAACAGGCGTCTTAATTGGAAAGAGATCTTTCTGGGTGTTTGTTTTCAGGGCTCCCCGGAAAAGTCATTTGCACAGGGCGTTTATTGTCGGGGTGCCATTTTGGGGGGAATCTGCACCTTGGAATAACCTGCGCTAAGGAGATGCTCCTTCGAAAAATGGGCACGGCTTGACCTAATTCCTGCTTTCATTTCTCCGGGTGCCTCTTTGAAAAGGATTATGTCACCCGCATAAATATTTTGGTTTCATTAATGCGGTTTTTTTTGGGGGGGGGAGTGGAAGGGCTGCTGAATCGGTGAGATTTAATTGGCTTCTTTCCACGCAGGTTGTTCATTTTTTTTCCCCCTCCACCCTCCCAATCGCTCGACTAACAAATCTGAATTTTGCATTTCCTAAGATTTATATTTCGATGTATTTGCTTCCTTGGGGGACCAAACCACCATCAGGAGATTATTGATTAGGAGGCTAAGCATCTCGACCGGTTGTGAGTTCTTGTCGTTGTGTCTTTAGTGCCATCCAAGATCATATCAAAGTTCTGGTTTTCCCAGTAGAAGCAATCCTCGACTTATGACCACAATGGAGTCAAAATTTCTCTTGCTAAGTGAGATAGTTGCTCAGTGAATTTTGGCTCATTTTATGAACTTTCTTGCCACGGTTGTTAAGCGAACCACTGCAGTTGTTGAGTGAGTCGCACTGTTGTTAAATGAATCTGGCTTCCTCGTTGACTTGGCTCGTCAGGAGGTCGCAAAAGGGGATCAAACGCCCCTGGGACATTGCCACGGTCATAAATGTGAGTCAGTTGCCAAGCATCTGAATGTAAATCAGGGCGTCTTACAGTTGCTTAACGCACTGTAAGCCGCCCTGAGTCTCCAGAGAAGGGCGGCATATAAATCAAATTAAAAAAAAAAAAATCGCGTGACCCTGGGGATACTGCAAAGGCCGTAGGTGTGAAAAATGGTCGTAAGTCTCTTTTTTCAGCACCGTCATAACTTCGAACGGTCACTAAAGCAAACTGTTCTAAGTCGAGGACTACCTCATGTACTTGTACACATGTATATATTCAGATTTCAGTGAGGAGAGAAATGGCATTTAAATATATAATTATAATAATTTATTTATTTATTTATTTATTTAAATAATATATTTAAATATATAATGATATAAATATACTAGTCAATAAGAGTACTATTAAAAGAAAACGTAAGCATAATTTTAAAAAAAATTACTATGAAAAAATAAAGGAAAAGAAAATGAATGAAAAAAAGAAAGAAAACTTGAAGAAAAATACAAATTAGAAATCTAACTTAAAGAGACGAATGTAAAAATGACAGCCCTCCCTTCCTCTAGGAAAGCCCTAAGACTAAATTTTTTGTCCCAACCACAAAAGTCAAAAAAGTCAAAATGGCCCCCAGAACCGCGCAGGGGGAAGCCCTGTCCCTTTTTCATGCATTTGCATAAATGGGTGGAGCTTAGATCATACCGCCATTCGTGGTTCTCTTGACCACACCCACCAATAACTCTGCAAACAATTCTGATTGGTCTTCCTATGTTCCATGACACAAGGCATTGTGGGAACCGTGATTTGATGGTTGTTTTTTTTGTCCCATGGGCCAGGTGGATTCCGGTTCACACAGACTGATTATGGTTTATTCATCATGGCTTGTGATTTGAGATCAATGGGAGCCTCTATCGCCATACCTGGTGTGTTGTACACTCAGCCAAGCGTGCCTGGAAATGCCATAACTTGGTTTCTCATGTTGGAGCACATCTTTTACATGCCAGATCCCAGGTCCCCTCCCTGAGATAGCTGCTTTAAAACTGGTCTGACTTGCTAAGGGGAGTTTCGGACTTTTTTCCCCAAAATAACAAACTTAAAAAAAAAAAAAAAAATTCGTGGTTTTTTTTTTTTGTCAAATATAATCTTAAAGAGCGAGAAGTCAGCTGGAGGTCTGTTTGGACTCTTTGCAACCTTATTCTCTCTGTCTGTTCTGCATCACTTTGCAACTTTTTTTTTTTTTTTTTAAAAAGGGGGATTCAGATTGGTGCATGCTTTCCGTCCCCTGTTATACATTTTAGATTAGATTAACAGAGTCAGAAGGGATCTTGGAGGTCATCTAATCCAACCCCCTGCCCAAGCAGGAGACCCTGTACCATTTCTGGCAGGTGGCAGTCCAGTCTCTTCTTGGAAGCCTCCAGTGATGAAGCTCCCACAACTTCCAAAGGCAACTTCTGTTCCACGGGTTGATTCTTCTCACTGTCAGAAAATTCCTCTTTATTTCCAGGTTGAATCTCTCCTTGTTCAGTTTCCATCCATTCTTCCTTGTCTGGCCTTCGGGTTCCTTGGAGAATAGCTTGACCCTCTTCCTGCTCTCTGTGGCAGCCCCTCAAATATTGGAAGATGCTCTCCTGTCTCCCCTGGTCCTTCTCTTCACTAGACTAGCCATAACTCAGTTCCTGCAACCGTTCATCATATGTTTGAGCCTCCAGTTCCCTAATCATCCTGGTTGCTCTTCTCTGCACTCTTTCTAGAGTCTCCACATCTTTTTTATAGTGTGGTCACCAAAACTGGATGGAGGATTCTAGGTGTGGCCTTACTAAAACTTTATAGAGTGGTATTACTACCTCCCTTGATCCCTCTGTTAATGCAAGTTTCACTAATATTCACAATTTACTGTATTTTCTGTGGGAAATTGTCAGTTAAGTGTGGGTATCAACCTTAAACATGATTTGTGAAAATGTCGAAGGAGCGCAAATTTGGCCTTTGCGTTAAAAACAAAGATTTGGGCATCCTTTCCCCTGTTTCTTCCCTGAAGAAGTACAATTTCCAAGGAGAACCCAGATCTTTTTTAACAACCATTTTTTAAATCACTTTTGTAAGACCAAAAATAATAATAATCAACAAAACAAGTCAAGAGCCTTGATAGTACAGTGGTTACACACCCTGTTATTAACATTCAGCTGCCTGCAATTACTGCAGGTTCGAATCTCGCCAGGCTCAAGGTTGACTCAGCCTTCCATCCTTTCTAAGGTAGGTGAAATGAGGATCCAGTTTGTGGGGGCAATAAGCTGACTTTGTATAAATATACAAAAGTATGAAGGCTATTGCTTAACGCATTGTAAGCCGCTCTGAGTCTCTGGAGAAGGGTGGCATATAAATCAAATTAAAAAAAAAAAAAGACTTAAGAGGCTGCTTGAAACTTCTATAGCTTGGTTTTATGAGCGGAGAAGTCTGTAAAATCATTTACTTCAGTTCATAAGAAGATGTAATATTTTTGAAATTCAAAATTAAAATGACACCTTCTTTTATAATGGATGGAATAATGGATGGAAACTGATCAAGGAGAGATTCAACCTGGAAATAAGGAGACATTTTCTGACAGTGAGAACAATCAACCCATGGAGCAGAAGTTGCCTTTGGAAGTTGTGGGAGCTTCATCCCTGGAGGCTTCCAAGAAGAGACTGGACTGCCATCTCTCAGAAATGGTGGAGGGTCTCCTGCTTGGAAAGGGGGTTGGACTAGATGACCTACAAGGTCCCTTCCAACTCTGTTAATCTAATCCAGAGGTCTTCGAACTTGGCAGCTTTAAGACTTGTGGACTTCAATTCCTAACTCTTAACACTTCTAACTGAGAAGCATTTCCAGGGATTTTAGATGGAAACTCTTCTCTGTGGCATCATGAAAGGTAGAAAGTGGCTAGAATTGTACTGCTTTTTAATGATGATTACCGTAGTTGAACAAATTATTGTAATGGTGGTGGAATTTACCCGACATGGCAAACTAAACAAGCCACATCCCACATGTGCGGCATATAATAAAATTAAGGCTACATGTAAACTCAATTCTTGTTTTACTGAAAAATCTGAGGTTCTGTTTTGGAGTTTCCCGGTTTAAAGAAACCATGATCTATAAAAGGCTACACTTTGATTGTGTGAATTCAGCTCTGGAGGCAGTGTTTTTCAACCTTGAAAAATCTAAGATGTCTGGACTTCAGCTCCCAGAACTCCCCATCCAGCATGTTTTTAAGATGGGTGGACTTCTCAACCTTGACAACACTTAGACTAGGGGTCTCCAAACTTGGCAACTTTAAACCTGGTGGGCTTCAACTCCCAGAATTCCCAAGCCAGCCAGAATTCTGGGAGTTGAAGTCCTCCAGGTTTAAATTTGCTGAGTTTGGAGACCCCTGACTTAGATGTATGGGCTTCAATTCAATGGTGAAATCTAAAATTTGTTACTACTGGTTCTGTGGGCATGGCTTGGTGGGGGGGGTGGGTAATGTGACTGGGTGGGCATGGCCATTTTTTTTTAACTTTTAAAACCATTTTTTCTACAACCTCTTTGGCGAAGAAGTTGTAAAAAATGCTTTTAAAAGCCTCTGACGATCCCAGCTGAGTTGCCTGATCGGCAGAGGCTTTTTTTTCTTTTAAATGCCTCTGACGATCAGGCAACTCAGCTTGGATCCTCAGAGGCTTTTAAAAGCATTTTTTAGAGGTTGTAGAAAAAATGCTTTTAAAAGCCTCTGATGATCCCAGCTGAGCCACACGATCATCAGAGGCTTTGTTTTTTTTACTTTTAAAAGCATTTTTTCGGCCAAAGAGGTTGTAGAAAAAATGCTTTTAAAAGTAAAAAAAAAAAGCCTCTGATGATTGTGTGGCTCAGCTGGGCATGGGGGGTTGGGCAGGGATTTTTGCTACCGGTTCTCCGAACCACCCGCCTCCATCGCTACCGGATCAGGCGATCCGGTCCGAACTGGGAGCATTTCACCCCTGCTTCAATTTCCATAATTTCCTAAGCAACATCTTTTAAGACGTATGGACTTTAGTGCTTCGCAGCTTTAAATTCTTAAGACGTGTGGATTTCAACTCCCAGAATTCTCCAACCAAGCCTGCTGGCTCTGGAATTCTGGGCATTGAAGTCCACACATCATAAAAGTCGACAAATTGAGAAACACTGTCCTGGAGAGTCCCTGTTTGAGCAGGGGGCTGGACTAGAAGACCTCCAGGGTCCCTTCCCACTCTGTTTTATTCTGTTATTCTACCATGTTCAGCAGAAGCTCAGCGCTCAAAGCTTGATGGGGTAGGACTTTAGGGGTTAACCCTGATTTACCGTAACTATTTTTAAATTATACGACAAATCAGCATTTGAGGTTGCAGAGCCGTTACTCATTAAATGTTTATTTATTTGTTGTTTTATTGTACCGCTAGCTGCTGAGGTTTTCTTTTGTCCAGGGATAAAGACACGTATAAGGTAAATAAATAATGCTCATCCAATGTGACTGTGTTAACAGTATGTTAAATGTGGGTCTTTCTTTTCACATGAAAACTGAGATTTAAATTCAGAATCAGGGAGTGGCGGGCAGAGGTTGAAGCCAAGACGAGATTCCCCTAAGCCAGCTGCTAAAGGACTACTGAGTCCTGGGGATTAATATTATTTTACCAGCTACCCACATAATGGTTTTTTGGGGGGCTGAGTCAGACGCTTTCTGTTTGGGAACCTTATTAGCTTAAAAGAAAGATTTGAGGGATGCGTCAAAGATTCTGCATCGTTTTCCAGAAATCGTTTGGAGGGGTAACTCGTCCATTCAGATGTCTGAATCACGATCGCTGGAGGCTTTCAGAAAAAAAAGATTGGACAGCTGTTTGTCCAGGAATGTATAAGGATTCCTGCCTTGGGCAGGGGGCTGGACTAGAAGACCTCCAAGGTCCCTTCCAAGCCTATATAGGTAATCCTCAATTTATGACCATTTTGAGCCCAAACTTTCTATTGCTAAGCAAGAAAGTTGTTAAGTTCTGAGTTTTGCCCCATTTCATGACCTTCCTTGACACAGTTGTTAAGTGAACCACTGTAGTAAATTAGTAACATGGTTGTTATGTGAAGCTGGCTGTAACTTTGAATGGTCCCTAAATGAATTCTTGTAAGTTGAGGACTACCTGTATGTAGGGTAACTAGAGACAGAGAGAGGAGGAGGAGAAGAGGAGGGAGGAGGAGGAAGAGAAGGAGGAAGAGGAAGAGGGGGAGAAAGAAAAGGAGGAAGAAGAAGAGGAAGAGGGGAAGAAGAGGAAGAAGAAAAGGAAGAGGAGGAGGAAGAAAAGGAAGAGGAGGAGGAGGAAGAAGAAGAGGAAGAAGAGGAGGAGGAGGAAGAAAAGGAAGAGGAGGAGGAAGAATGGGGGAGGAAAAAGAAGAGGAGGAAGAGCAGGAGGAGGAGGAAGAGGAAGAAGAAGAAGAAGAGGAAGAGGAGGATGAAGGAGAAGAGGAGGAGGAGGAGGATGGGGAAGAGGAGGAGGAGGAGGAAGAAGGAGGAGGAGAAGGAAGAAGAGGAGGAGGAGGAGGGGGAGGGGGAAGAGAAGGAGGAGGAGGAGGAAGAGGAGGAGGAGGAAGAAGAAGAGGAAGAGGGGAGGAGGAAGAAGAGGAGGAAGAAAAGGAAGAGGAGGAGGAAGAGAAAGAAAGGAGGGGAGGAAAAGGAAGAGGAGGAGGAGGAAGAGGAGGAGGAAGAAGAAGAGGAAGAAGGGGAGGAGGAGGAAGAAAAGGAAGAGGAGAAGGAAGAAAGGAGGAGGAAGAAGAAGAAGAAGAGGAGAGGAAGAGGAGGAAGAAGGAGAAGAGGATGAGGAAGAAGAAGAAGAGGAAGAGGGGAGGTGGAGGAAGAAAAGGAAGAGGAGGAGGAAGAGGAAGAGGAAAAAGAAAAGAAAAGAAAAGAAAAGAAAAGAAAAGAAAAGAAAAGAAAAGAAAAGAAAAGAAAAGAAAAGAATGTTTTAACCCTGGTATGAGGAAGTTGTTCGGTGGCCGTAACTGTTTACCGTTGACTTTGGAAGAGCCGGCTGTGTTTCGTGGCATGGTTCTCATGGCCAGGTGCCCGTCTGCCAGGTGTGAAGGAGGAGCCTGAGTCAGGATGGGGGCCGCAGACGGCCGAGAAGGAAGCCAGCTCCTCCTCTGACGTTGTGTGTGTTGTGTGTGTGTGTGTGAGACCGAGAGGCCTTTCTTTCTTCTCTGGGTAATTGTTGTTTTTGGCACGGAGTGGAGATTCCCAAGCAAGGAACCACATACCAGGTCTGTGATGTGGCCCCTGGCCAGGAAACTCAGTAGCTCTCACCCCCGTATCACAGAATACAGAGTAACAGAGCGGGAAGGGACCTTGGAGGTCTTCTAGTCCAGCCCCCTGGGCAAGGAGGAGACACAGGGGCGTCCAACCTTGGCAGCTTTAAGTCTTGTGGACTTCAACTCCCAGAGTTCCCCAGACAGCGTTGCTGGGATAAGGCATGCATGACCCACCCCCAAAGTAGATTCCTTAAGAATGTACAGGTAGTCCTCGTTTAGTGACCAAAGTTACAGCAAGCACTGGAAAAGTGACTTAGGACCGGTTTTCACACTTATGACCGTTGCAGCATCTCCATGAACACATGATCCAAATTCAGACATTTGGCAACTGACTCATGACGGTTGCGGTGTCCCGGGGTCACATGATCCCCTTTTGCGACCTTTGGATGAGCAAACTCAATGGGAAACCAGACTCACTTAACGACCATTTTACTGGCTTAACAACTGCAGTGATTCACTTAGTAACTGCGGCAAGACGTGTCGTAAGATGGGACAAGGCTTAGTTCACATTTGTCTCGCTCAGCAAGGGAACTTTTGGACTCGGTTGTGGTCATAAGTCGAGGACTACCTGCAGTATCAAAACAAAAGAAAAAAATTGGCAGGAGAAAATAGATGAGAACCATAAACCCCACCAGGAGAAGCAGTCGTCATATTAACAGGTCTGAGAAGCTGAGGATTTTGAAGAACAGGCCTTCCCATTTATCTGAAATGGGCCTCCTGCTTGAGCACGGGGCTGGACTAGAGGACCTCCAAGGTCCCTTCCAGCTTCTCTTCTCTTCTCTTCTCTTCTCTTCTCTTCTCTTCTCTTCTCTTCTCTTCTCTTCTCTTCTCTTCTCTTCTCTTCTCTTCCATTCCATTCCATTCCATTCCATTCCATTCCATTCCTTTCCTTCTTCTCTTCTCTTCTCTTCTCTTCTCTTCTCTTCTCTTCTCTTCTCTTCTCTTCTCTTCTCTTCTCTTCTCTTCTCTTCTCTTCTCTTCCCTTCCCTTCCCTTCCCTTCCATTCCATTCCATTCCATTCCTTCTTCCCTTCCCTTCCCTTCCCTTCCCTTCCCTTCCCTTCCCTTCCCTTCCCTTCCCTTCCATTCCATTCCATTCCATTCCATTCCATTCCATTCCTTCTTCTCTTCCCTTCCCTTCCCTTCCCTTCCCTTCCCTTCCCTTCCCTTCCCTTCCCTTCCATTCCATTCCTTCTTCTCTTCTCTTCTCTTCTCTTCTCTTCTCTTCTCTTCTCTTCTCTTCTCTTCTCTTCTCTTCTCTTCTCTTCTCTTCCCTTCCCTTCCCTTCCCTTCCCTTCCCTTCCCTTCCCTTTCATTTCCTATTCCATTCCATTCCATTCCATTCCATTCCATTCCATTCCATTCCATTCCATTCCATTCACTCTATTCTATTCTATTCTATTCTATTCTATTCTATTCTATTCTATTCTATTCTATTCTATTCTATTCTATTCTATTCTATTCTAGTCCATTCCATTCCATTCCATTCCATTCCATTCCATTCCATTCCATTCCATTCCATTCCATTCCATATATTATTCTATTCTATATATTATTCTATTCTAATTCTAATTCTAATTCTAATTCTAATCCTATTCTATTTCTATTTCTATTCGATTTCTGCTCATTTCTAATTCTATTCTGTTTAAGAAAAACCCCGAAAGAAATCTGCTTTCAGAGGCCGCTGGCAGAGGCTGCGATTTTGCAAGGTGTGTGTCTGCTGGGGAAGAAACAATGGCAGGCTTAAGAGGTGGGGGGGGAGGGAGGGAAGGGCAGGATCCGGACAAGCCGGGGCAAAGCTTCAGCATCTGTGCAGGCAGGTTGAGCTGGACTCCCGGGCTGGTCCACTTTCCTGGGTGCATGCAACTTGCAGCCGATTTGAGGAACAACTCTTGAGTTGAAGGTGGGGCTCGAAGGAGAAGGAGATACAGGAGGCAGTGTTATTCTATGATCTGTCACAGGGGGTTGGAATAGAAGACCTCCAAGGTCCCTTCCAGCCCCATGATTCTATGATCTTGCACAGGGGGTGGACTAGAAGACCTCCAAGGTCCCTTCCAGCCTCATGATTCTATGATCTGTCACAGGAGGTTGGACTAGAAGACCTCCAAGGTCCCTTCCAGTTCCATGATTCTATGATCTTGGGCAGGGGGTTGGACTAGAAGACCTCCAAGGTCCCTTCCAGCCCCATGATTCTATGATCTTGGGCAGGGGGTTGGACTAGAAGACCTCCAAGGTCCCTTCCAGCCCCATGATTCTATGATCTTGTGCAGGGGGTTGGACTAGAGCAGAGGTCTTCAAACTTGGCAGCTTTAAGACTTGTGGACTTCAACTCCCAGAATTCTCCAGCTATGCTGGAGAATTCTGGGAGTTGAAGTCCACAAATCTTAAAGCTGCCAAGTTTGAAGGCCTCTGGACTAGAGGATCTCCACAGTCCCTTACAGTCCCATGATTCTATAATTCTTTGCGCCTGGGCATTCTTCTGTTTCCTATCCATTGATTGATTGATTGATTGATCGATCCATCAGTTGTCAGGATGGACTGGCCCATGGGACTCCAATCCCCTTTCCCTGAGTTTGCCAAGATGGTTGATGGAATTTAAAAGAGTTTTATGTTTTATATTTTAAATCTTCAGTTTTCTTGCTAGACACGAAACAAATTAAAACCTGATTATTCCTAATTTGGACCAACATACACATGTTTTCCCAAGCTATTTTTCCACATATGCAGTTTTGTAGCTGAGTTCCCTGAACCGAAACATTTTTCCCTACACTATTCCGAACACGGCTCTTGAAAGAAAAGAAGAGAAGAGAAGAGAAGAGAAGAGAAGAGAAGAGAAGAGAAGAGAAGAGAAGAGAAGAGAAGAGAAGAGAAGAGAAAAGAATTGAATTGAATTTAGAATAGGAATAGGACTGGACTGGACTGGACTGGAATAGAATGTAGAGTAGAGTATGAGAAGAGAAGAGAATTAGAATAGAATAGAATAGAATAGAATAGAATAGAATAGAATAGAATGTTATTCTGTAAAAGAATAGAGCAGAGTAGAGCAAAAAAGGACCTTGGAGGTCTTCTAGTCCAGCCCACTGCTTAAGCAGGAGAACCTATACCCGTGATTTTTTTTTAAAATTTGATTTATATGCCGCCCTTCTCCGGAGACTCAGGGCGGCTTACAATGTGCTCAGCAATAGCCTTCATCCTTTTGTATATTTATACAAAGTCATCTTATTGCCCCCACAAACTGGGTCCTCAATTTACCTACCTTAGAAAGGATGGAAGGCTGAGTCGACCTTGAGCCTTGGAGAGATTCGAACCAGCAGTAATTGCAGGCAGCTGTGTTAATAACAGGGTGCTTAGACCACTGTACTATCAAGGCTCTTGGTGATGGCGAACCTATAGCACGCGTGCCACAGGTGACACACGGAGCCATATCTGTGGGCATGCAAGTGTTGCCCTAGCTCAGCTCCAGCGTGCATGCTGATTTTCAGGCCTTCCGGGCCCACCAGAAGTTGGGAAACGGGCTGTTTCCAGTCTCCGGACTGCCTCCGGGGGGCATGGGGAAGGCTGTTTTCACCCTCCCCAGGCGCCAAGAAAGCCTCTGGAGCCTGGGGAGGGTGAAAACTTTTTGCCGTTGCGTGCCAAAAGCAGGGGGAATACGGGGGGGGGGGGGTGTATCATGCACGCATGTGGGGGGTGGGTGGGGAGAGCATTGAAGTATGGGTGTAGCACGTGCATGTGCAACCCCACTCCCCCTATTTTTGGCGACGGCAAAAAGGTTACCGATGGGCCCGGTAGGTCTAGGTTCAATCTATACCATTTTAGATAAGTGACTCTCGAGTCTCTTCTTAAACACCTCCAGTGATGGAGCGTCCATGATTTCTGGTGGCAAGCAGTTCCACTGATTAATTGTTCTCATTGTTAGGAAGTTTCTCCTTAATTCCAGGTTGCTTCTCTCCTTGATTAGTTTCCATCCGTTGCTTCTTGTCCTGCCTTCAGGTCAGGAGTGGGTTCTAAATTTTTTTACTACCGGTTCTGTGGGTGTGGTTTATTTTGTGGGCGTGGCTTGGTGGGGGTAATGTGACTGGGTGGGCTTTTTTTTACTTTTAAAAGCATTTTTTTTTTTACAACCTTAAGAGGTTGCAGAAAAAAATGTTTTCAGAAGCCTCTGATGATCAGGCAACTCAGCTGGGATCGCCAGAGGCTTTTAAAGGCATTTTTTTTTCTACAATCTCTTCGGCTGAAGAGGTTGTAGAAAAAAATGCTTTTAAAAGCCTCTGACGATTCCAGCTGAGCTGCGCGATCATCAGAGGCTTTTTTCAAAAACTTTTAAAAGCATTTTTTCGGCCGAAGAGGTTGTAGAAAAAATGCTTTTAAAAGTTTTTTTAAAAAAAGCCTCTGATGAGGTCGGCGGGGTAAGCGAGCAGGGACCGGGCCGGGGACCGGTTCGGGGGCGTGGCCAGCCAATGTTATTACCGGTTCTCCGAACTACTACAAATTTTTACTACCGGTTCTTGCGAACCGGTGTGAACCGGTGTCAGGTGCTTTGGAGAATAATTTGACCCCCTCCTCTTCTTTGTGGAAGCCCCTCAAATACTGGAATCCTGCTATCATGTCACCCCTAATTCTTCTTTTCTCTAGAGTAGCCAGACCCAAATCCTTCAACCGTTCTTCGTATGTTTTAGTCTCCAGGTTTTAATCACAAGGAGAAGGGCATTGCAGGTTTCCAAAATCACGCCTTCTCTTTTCTCATGGGATTGAATTCGATAGTTCACACTCTTCCTCCTTTCTCCCGTCTCCCCAGGTCTGCTGGCCCGAGTGTTGGAGACCCCGAGCAGCGTGACGGCAGTGTTTGGCAAAGACGTGGTCCTGCCCTGTGGCTACCAGGCCACGCAGGGCGAGACGGTGCTGCAGGTCACCTGGTTGAAGCGAGGAGACGGCGGGAAGAGCACGGAGCTGGCGGTCCTGAATTCGCAGCACGGGGTCCACATCCAGGATGCCTACGCCGGCCGGGTGCTACGGCAGGCGCAGGGGTCCCTGGTCAACAGCTCCATCCTGCTGAAGAACGCGGTGCAGGCTGACGAGGGCGCCTACGAATGCCACCTCATCACCTTCCCCCAGGGCAACTTCAAGTCCCACCTGGCCCTCAAGGTTCTAGGTAAGGACCCCTGAGGAGGTTCAGGGCTCCACCTGGCCCTCAAGGTTCTAGGTAAAGACCCCTGAGGCCCTCAAGGTTCTAGGTAAGGACCCCTGAGGAGGTTCAGGGCTCCACCTGGCCCTCAAGGTTCTAGGTAAAGACCCCCGAGGCCCTCAGGGTTCTAGGTAAGGACCCCTGAGGAGGTTCAGGGCTCCACCTGGCCCTCAAGGTTCTAGGTAAGGACCCCTGAGGAGGTTCAGGGCTCCACCTGGCCCTCAAGGTTCTAGATAAGGACACCTGAGGCCTTCAGGGTTCTAGGTAAGGACACCTGAAGCCTTCAGGGTTCTAGGTAAGGACCCCTGAGGGCCTCAGGGTTCTAGGTAAGGACCCCTGAGGCCCTCAAGGTTCTAGGTAAGGACCCCTGAGGCCCTCAAGGTTCTAGGTAAGGACCCCTGAGGAGGTTCAGGTCTCCACCTGGCCCTCAAGGTTCTAGGTAAGGACACCTGAGGCCTTCAGGGTTCTAGGTAAAGACACCTGAGGCCTTCAGGGTTCTAGGTAAGGACACCTGAGGCCCTCAGGGTTCTAGGTAAGGACACCTGAGGCCCTCAGTGTTCTAGGAAGGACCCCTGAGGAGCTTCTGGTTTTCTCCTGGACCTCAAGGTTCTAGGTAAGGACACCTGAGGCCCTCAGGGTTCTAGGTAAGGACACCTGAGGCCCTCAGGGTTCTAGGTAAGGACCCCTGAGGCCCTCAGGGTTCTAGGTAAGGACCCCTGAGGAGCTTCTGGTCTTCTCCTGGACCTCAAGGTTCTAGGTAACGACCCCCGAGGAGCTTCAGGTCTCCACCTTTAACAGTAACAGAGTTGGAAGGTACCTTGGAGGTCACCTAGTCCAGCCCCCTGCTCACACAGGAGACCTGTACTAGGGATTTGAACCGCTGAACTTTCTCATCGACTGGCCCTCAAGGTTCTAGGTAAGGGCCCCTGAGAAGCTTCAGCTCTCACTGAGACACAGTATAGATCATTCTCCAATAACAATGCAGTTAGTTCCCCCCCCCTTATGACAGTTCAATTAGTGACCGTTCGAAGTTACAAGGCCCTGAATAAAGCAACTTATGACTGTTTTTTTCACGCTTGCAACCTTTGCGGCATTCCCTATGGTCACCATGATCAAAATGTGGAAAAATGATCCTTTTTTTCCCGGGCCGTGGTAATTTCAAGTGGTCATTAAATGAACGGTTGTAACCCGAGGACTAGCTCCCTGGGTTTCTCCTTGCACCGTGTGTGGACGTGGCAGAGCCAGGCGGTCTCCTCTAGAGGAGAGGGTGGCATCGGGAAGGGAGGACAAGGAGCAAAAAGATGGAAACTCATCCAGGAGAGATTTATTCAACCTAGAACAGGGATGGCTAACCTTTTTGCCGTCGTGTGCCAAAAGCGGGGGGAGCACAGGGGGATCGCGCACGCGTGTGCCCTCACCCATAATTCAATGCCCCCCGTGCCCCCACCGCACATGTGCGTGCAACCCTCCCACACTCCCCCCGCTTTTGGCCCGTGACGGCAAAAAGTTTACCGGTGGGCCTGGTAGGCCTGTTTTTTGCAAGAAAGCCCCTGGAGCCTGGGGAGGGCAAAAACAGCCTCCCCCCATCTCCCGGAGGGCCGAAAATGCCCTTCAGAGTCTCCACGTGAGCCCTGTACTTACCTGGCATCCAAAACGGGTCACATGGAGACTCCTGGGAGGGGAGGGGCAGCATGGGCGGGGCCAGCCAAAAATCAGCTGGCCAGCGCAAGTGTGTGCGCCGGAGCTGAGCTAGGGCAATGGCTGGTGTGCCCACAGATATGGCTGTGCATGCCACCTATGGCACGCATACCATAGGTTCACCATCACGGACCTAGAACGAAGGAGAAATTTCCTGAGAGTGAGAATAATTCATCGGTGGAACAGCTTGCCACCAGACGTTGTGGGTGCTCCTTGGGAAGGCAGCTTAGGCAGGCAACGTAGAGCAGAGACTGTGCGCGTGCGCAAGTGAGGACCCACACACAGTGGGGCGTGACTGGGCGGGGCGGGGCGGGGTGAGCGGCGAGCGGGTAGGCGGGGGCAGGGCCAACCACAGGTAGTATTTACCGGTTCAGACATCCATTTGTCTAAAAACGGTATAAGGGCATGGGTGTGAAACTCAAGGCCTGCGGGCCGGATCTGGACCGTGATGTGGTCATATTTGGCCCGCAGCAGGTCCATCCTGGTCTACCCAATGCGAAGAGGAAAGTTTGGGCCAGCGTAGCTTCGGCCCAGTCTACCCAATACGAAGAGGAAACATGGCAGCGGTTTGGGGAGTGATGTCAAGAAGGCCACGCCCACCCAGTCGGCCACACCCACCCAGTCGGCCATGGCTCCCACCCCCCACCCCCTCCGAGGTCAACCACAGCCCTGATTCGGCCCTCCATGAAATTGAGTTTGACACCGCTGGTATAGGGTTTCCTGCCTGAAGAGAAGTTGGACTAGAAGATCTCCAAGCTCCCTTCCAACGCTGTTACTCCGTTTACTAAAACCGGCCGTTTTTAAAAGGGATGTAATTTATGGGGTGGTGTCATGTACCCAAATAACCGAAACCCTCAAGTGGAAGTCAGGGGCAGGAATTGTGGTGGGAGGGCTGTTTTTTTTTTATTTTTGCAAATGGGGTTGCAGCAGGAATGGGATTCAACTGGTTCAGACCGGTTCGGGCAAAGCGGATGCTAATTTTACATCTGGTTCGTCAAACCGGTAGTTGCAAGGACTGGCTGGCCACTCCCTCCCACCTGGTCCCGCCCCTCCCAGGAGTCTCCCAGGCCCGTTTTGGATGCCAGGTAAGTGCAGGGCCCACGCGGAGGCTCTGGGAAGGCGAAAACGGACCTCCTGGAAATTCCAGAAGTCTGGAAATGGGCCCGTTTCCAGCCTCCAGAGGATCTCCGGAGCCCAGGGGAACTCAAGAAAAGCCTCTGGAGCAGGGGTGGGTTCTAAATTTTTTTACTACCGGCTCTGAGGGCGTGGCTTATTTTGTGGGTGTGGCTTGGAGGTCATGTGACTAGGTGGGCGTGGCTAGCTGGTCAGAGTCATTTCTGGAAGGTCCTCACACTTACGACCAGTCCTCGCACTTACGACCCGACTCATTTGTTTGCTTTTAACACTGGTCAGCTGTAGGACGGCCCTTTGAAGCCCCCAGGCAAGAGTTTAAACAGTTTTTTTCCCTCTAGTCATCAGCTGGGACTCAGGAGGCAGCAATAGATTGGGGGTGGGACCAAATAAAAGGTAAGAATAACGTGGGGGGGGGTGGGGGGGGTGGGAGGGCGGTGGGGGGGAGAACCGGTTCGGTGATGTCATATCGTCACCGCTACTGGCTCGGCCGAACTGGACCGAACCGGGAGGAACCCACCACTGCTCTGGAGCCTGGGGAGGGCGAAAAGCGGGCCTCCTGGAAATTCCAGAAGTCTGGAAACGGACCCATTTCCAGCCTCCTTTGGGCCTCCGGAGCCCAGGGGAACTCAAGAAAAGCCTCCAGAGCCTGGGAGGGCGAAAAGTGGGCCTCCTGGAAATTCCAGAAGTCTGGAAATGGACCCGTTTCCAGCCTCCTTTGGGCCTCCGGAGCCCAGGGGAACTCAAGAAAAGCCTCCAGAGCCTGGGAGGGCGAAAAGTGGGCCTCCTGGAAATTCCAGAAGTCTGGAAATGGACCCGTTTCCAGCCTCCTTTGGGCCTCCGGAGCCCAGGGGAACTCAAGAAAAGCCTCCAGAGCCTGGGGAGGGCGAAAAGTGGGCCTCCTGGAAATTCCAGAAGTCTGGAAATGGACCCGTTTCCAGCCTCCGGAGGGCCTCCAGAGCCCAAGGGAACTCAAGAAAAGCCTCCAGAGCCTGGGGAGGGCGAAAAGCGGGCCTCCTGGAAATTCCAGAAGTCTGGAAATGGGGCCGTTTCCAGCCTCCGGAGGGCCAGGGGAAGCACTCACGGAGGTTCGATGAAAGCATCCAGAGCCTGGGGAGGGCGAATACGCATGCCCCCCCCACCATGGTGCAGGAGGCCGAATAGGCCACATCCACCATGGTCACGCCCACCCAGCAACCGGGCAGAGAATCGGTTGCTAAAATTTTTGAATCCCACTCCTGGGATTGCAGCCCCAAAAATGGCAGGTGTCAAAGAAGAATTGGAAAGTGGTGCCAGGGTGAAGACGAAGTTTTTTTTTTTAAAAAAGAGTGCCGGATGAAAATTAATCAAGCCCACCGATTATTATCTCCTCTTTCACGTGGGGGGCAAATGATAAACAAACAATAAACAAACAATATCGAGGGGCAATGGGGAGCTGCGTGCCAGGCTTCTCGTGCCCAGCATGGATGGCTTCCTACATGGACCCAGTGAAACCAGCTCAGCCACGCCCCACTCTTCTCCCTCGTGCCCCAGAGCAGCCGACCCTGGGTTCCTAGCTCGGAGTGGCCCCGTGGGCCCTTCCCAGACCTGCATTTAATTATAGTTCTAAAAAGTGTGTAGGATTTTACGGCAATTAGAAGCTGCGCCTGCCTCGAGGATGGATAAGGTCATAGAGGCTGAGTTTTAACGGGATTTTGAAATCGAGCAGGTGAAATTGGAGCTGGAGAGAGACCAGTGGTGAAATCCAATGTTTTTTTTACTACCGGTTCTGTGGGCGTGGCTTGGTAGGCATGGTGTGGCTTGGTGGGCGTGGCTTGGTGGGTGGGCAGGGGAAGGATGTTGCAAAATCCCCATTCCCACTCCACTCTGGATACTGCAAAATCTCCATTCCCACCCCACTCCGGGGGAAGGATACTGCAAAATCCCCATTCCCTCCCCCCTCCAGGGGAAGGATACTGGAAAATCCCCATTCCCACCCCACTCCGGGGGAAGGATTCTGCAAAATCCCCATTCCCACCCCACTCCAGGGGAAGGATACTGCAAAATCTCCATTCCCACTCCACTCTGGATACTGCAAAATCTCCATCCCCATCCCACTCCAGGGGAAGGATACTGCAAAATCTCCATTCCCACTCCACTCTGGATACTGCAAAATCCCCATTCCCTCCCCACTTGGGGGAAGGATACTGCAAAATCTCCATTCCCACCCCACTCCAGGGGAAGGATACTGCAAAATCTCCATTCCCACTCCACTCTGGATACTGCAAAATCTCCATCCCCATCCCACTCCAGGGGAAGGATACTGCAAAATCTCCATTCCCACTCCACTCTGGATACTGCAAAATCCCCATTCCCTCCCCACTTGGGGGAAGGATACTGCAAAATCTCCATTCCCACCCCACTCCAGGGGAAGGATACTGCAAAATCTCCATTCCCACCCTACTCCGGATACTGCAAAATCTCCATTCCCAGCCCACTCCAGGGGAAGAATACTGCAAAATCCCCATTCCAACCTCACTCTGGATACTGCAAAATCTCCATTTCCACCCCACCCCAGGGGAAGAATATTGCAAAATCCCCATTCCCTCCCCACACCAGGGAAAGGATACTGCAAAATCCCCATTCCCTCCCCACTCTGGTGCCAGCCAGAGGTGGCATTTGCCGCTTCTCCAAACTACTCAAAATTTCCGCTACCAGTTCTCCAGAACCTGCTGGATTTCACCCCTGAGGGAGAGCCTTGGTTGTCCAAAGCTGGGCTCTTCTCACCTGACCGATTCCTGGAAAGGAGAAACTGCACTTCAGAATCGAGGAATGGGGGGTATCCTGTGGTTTTTGATTTAGCTCCACGAGCGTGAAAAATAAAGGATATACCCACAGAAGCACACAGATATGCGCACAAACACATCTGTCTGGGACCTTGTAAACCTTCTGTTCTCCCAAAAAGGCCAGGCTTCATAGCTGGAGCTGGCTTGGCACCAATCCGTATTGATCACAGGTAGTCCTCGGCTTACAACCTCAATTGAGCCCCACATTGTTGTTGTTAAGTGGGACGTTTGTTAATAGCAATGGCACTTAGACTTATATAGCGCTTCACGGTGCTTTTACAGCCCTCTCTAAGCAGCTTACAGAGTCAGCCTCTTGCCCCCCCCCCCAACAATCTGGGTCCTCATTTTACCCACCTCGGAAGGACGGAAGGCTGAGTCAACCTTGAGCTGGTCAGGATTGAACTGCTGTGAGTGGGCAGAATTAGCCTGCAATACTGCATTCTGACAACTGGGGAGGGAGGGAGGGAGGGAGGGAGGGAGTGAAGGGAAGGAAGGAAGGAAGGAAGAAGGAAGGAAGGAAGGAAGGAAGGAAAAGATGGCTGGATGAATGGAAGGAAGGAAGGAGAAGGAAAGGATGGATAGATGGGTGGGTGGATGGATGGATGGGAGGGAGGGAGTGAAAGGAAGGAAGGAAGGAAGGAAGGAAGGAAAAGATGGCTGGATGAATGGAAGGAAGGAAGGAGAAGGAAAGGATGGATAGATGGGTGGGTGGATGGATGGATGGGAGGGAGGGAGTGAAAGGAAGGAAGGAAGGAAGGAAGGAAGGAAGGAAAAGATGGCTGGATGAATGGAAGGAAGGAAGGAGAAGGAAAGGATGGATAGATGGGTGGGTGGATGGATGGATGGGAGGGAGGGAGTGAAAGGAAGGAAGGAAGGAAGGAAGGAAAAGATGGCTGGATGAATGGAAGGAAGGAAGGAGGAGGAAAGGATGGATAGATGGGTGGGTGGATGGATGGATGGGAGGGAGGGAGTGAAGGAAAGGAAGGAAGGAAGGAAGGAAGGAAGGAAGGAAGGAAGGATGGATGGACGGTAGCAATAGCATTTAGACTTATATAGCACTTCACAGTTCTTTTACAGCCCTCTCTAAGCAGTTTACAGAGTCAGCCTCTGGCCCCCCAACAATCTGGGTCCTCATTTTACCCACCTCAGAAGGATGGAAGGCTCAGTGGACCTTGAGCCGGTCAGGATCGAACTGCTGGCAGTGGGCAGAGTTTAGCCTACAATACTGCATTCTAACAGGAAGAAAGGAAGGAAGGGAGGAAGGAAAGAAGGAAGGAAGGAAGGAAGGAAGGAAGGAAGGAAGGAAGGAAGGAAGGATGGATGGATAGCAATAGGGGGCAATATAAATCCCCTAAATAAATAAATAAGTTCAGAGGGCGCCAAGGGCCCGTCCTTTGTGAGTCCTCCGTCTCTCCTAAACCGCATCCTGTCTTCTCCATCTCTTTGCAGTGCCCCCGTTGCCGATTCTGAACCTGGGGCCTCCGCTGGAGGAAGGGCAGGGCCGCACGTTGGCCGCCTCCTGCACAGCCGAAGGGAACCCGGTCCCCACCGTCACCTGGGAGACCGAAATCCGCGGCGTATCCAACACCCAGGAATCCTCGCATTCCCGCTCAGCCTCGGTCACCAGCGAATTCTACGTGGTCCCTGGGCGCAGCATGAACGGCAAGCCCTTGACCTGCGTGGTTTCGCACCCGGGATTGCAGCACCTGAAGAGGATCACTCACACCCTCAGTGTGGCCTGTAGGTACCTGTTCTCACCTTCACCTGAGCCTCCAGACTGCCTGTCCTCCCGCCGCTGTCTCTTGTAGACCTTCCGTGGCCAGGCAGAGAGGCTGCCATCATGTTCCACTGGGATTTGGGACCGACACTTGGGCGAACGGATAGGGGTCCAAACTTGCCATAGGGGAATGCCGGAAAGACGCCCCCCAGGACATGAAGTCAGGGCACGTTACAGGTCCCCTCGATCGGGGATGTGCTTCTGGTGGGACCATCAAAAAGGGCCTTCTCGGTGGTGGCCCCTTCTCTGTAGACCATCGTTCCCCTGGGGGTGGTTGGTCGGGTCCCACCCTCTTGCTTTTCTCAAAGGCCCTACATATGGGGTTTGGTCAGTGGTTCCTGGGGACCCCGAATGGAGCCAGGAAGGGGGCTGATTTGATTGTGTTGCTGCTGCCAGGGGTTGAGGTGTGAGCTTGATGGATTTTTATGTTGTGACTTTTAAAGTTGTAAACCACCCGGAGTTCATCTGTGTGTGAGTTGGGCAGCCATATAAATTTGTGATGATAGAGAGATGGATAGATGGATAGATAGGTAGGTAGATAGGTAGATAGATAGATAGATAGATAGATAGATAGATAGATAGATAGATAGATAGATATGGATGGATTGATGAATAGAGAGAGACAGAGGGAGAGAGATAGGTAGATAGAGGAAAAAAGAGAGAGAAGTAGATAGATTACAGATAGATGATAGATAAGTAGGTAGAATAGATAGATTATATATATATATGAAAGAAAGAGAGAGGATAGAGGGAGAGAAATAGAGAGAGAAATAGAGAGATAGGTAGATTAAAGATAGATAAGATAGATAGATAGATAGATAGATAGATAGATAGATAGATAGATAGATAGATAGATATGGATGGATTGATGGATAGAGAGAGAGGAAGAGAGAGAGAAGTAGATAGGTAGATAGAGGAAAAGAGAGAGAAGTAGACAGATTACGGATAGATGATAGATGATAGATAACTAGGTAGAATAGATAGATAGATTTTATATATATATATGAGAGAGAGAGAGAGAGAAAGGGAGAGAAAGAGGGATAGGTAGATTAAAGATAGATAATAGAGATAGATAGATGATAGATAATAGATAGATAGATCATCGATACTACATAGATAATGATAGATAGATAGATAGATAGATAGATAGATAGATAGATAGATAGATAGATAGATAGAGGGGGGATATATAGAGGGGATAGATAGAGAGAGAGGGGGGATATATATAGAGAGGAGAGAGAGAGAGAGAGAGAGAGGGAGGGAGAGAGAGGATATATAGAGGGGATAGAGAGAGAGGGGGGGATAGATAGAGAGAGGGGATAGATAGATAGATAGAGGGGGGGGAGGATATATAGAGGGGATAGATATAGAGGATATATATAGAGAGGGGATAGATAGATAGATAGATAGATAGATAGATAGATAGATAGATAGATAGATAGATAGATAGATGATAGAGACAGACAGACAGACAGTCCTGCTTGTTGTCTCTAGTTATAGTCATAGTAAGGGCCTGGTTACAAGGCAGTCCTGGGCTGTGCCACATGGGCACGTTCTTCCCCATCCCTTCGGTTTGCCTAACCTTGCCTTCCCTCCCTCCCCCGTGCAGACCTGTCCGATGCCTCCATCCTGGGTCACGAGGCAGAGCAGGACTGGACGGAAGGCCAGGAAGGGGCTTCTTTGAAGTGCCTCGGAGATGGGAACCCACCACCGATCTACAACTGGTCTCGGTGAGTCTGGTGCCAAGTCTTTAGCCTTGATTCCTGGCTTGTTGGGATAGCCTAGTCCCAGATGGGGCAAGGATCTGAACTTAGGTTGTTGGTTGGAACAGGGGTCTCCAAACTTAGCATTTTAAGGCTTATCGACTTCAACTCCCAGAATTCCCCAGCCTCCTTCTTTTCCATCCTCCCTCCCTCCCTCCCTTCTCTATCTTTCTTCTTTCTTTCTTTCTTTCTTTCTTTCTTTCTTTCTTTCTTTCTTTCTTTCTTTCTTTCTTTCTTTCTTTCTTTCTTTCTTTCTTTCTTTATTTCTCTTTCTTTCTTTCTTTCTTTCTCTTTCTTTCTTTCTTTCTTTCCTTCCTCCCTCCCTCCCTCCCTCCCTGCATCCCTTTCCTCCTTCCCCTTTCCTTCCTCCCTCCCTCTCTCCCTCCTACATCCATCCATTCCTCTTTCCTTATTCCCTTTCCCTTCCTTCCTTCTTGCCTTCCCTCCTCCCTCCCTTCTCTCCTCCCTCTGTACATCCATCCATCCATCCCTCTTTCCTTATTCCCTTTCCCTCCCTCCCTCCTTTCCTTCCTTCCTGCCTGCCTGCCTCCCTCCTTCCCTCCCTACATCCGTCCGTCCATCACTCTTTCCTTCTTCTCTTTTCCTTACTTCTTCCTTCCTCCCTCCCTCCCTCCCTCCCTCCCTCCCTCTCTACATCTCTCCCTCCCTCTTTCCTTCTTCCCTTTCCCTCCCTCCCTCTCTCCCTCCCTCTCCACCCTACATCCATCCATCCATCCCTCTTTCCTTCTTCCCTTTCCCTTCCTGCCTCCCTCCCTCAGGTAACACTGAGTGGCTTACAATATTAAAGGTAAAGGTAAAAGTTCCCCTCGCACATATGTGCTAGTTGTTCCTGACTCTAGGGGGCGGTGCTCATCTCCGTTTCAAAGCCGAAGAGCCGGCGCTGTCCAAAGACGTCTCCGTGGTCATGTGGTCGGCATGACTCAATGCCAAAGGTGCACGGAACGTTGTTACCTTCCCACCAAAGGTGGTCCCTATTTTTCTACTTGCATTTTTTACCTGCTTTCAAACTGCTAGGTTGGCAGAAGCTGGGATGAGTCACGGGAGCTCACCCCATTACGCGGCACCAGGGATTCGAACCGCTGAACTGCCGACCTTTCGATCGACAAGCTCAGCGTCTTAGCCACTGGGCCACCGCTTCCCTTATCCACCCATTTTACGGATGGTAACTCTGAGCGGCTTACAATATGAAACACATCATAAATACGTGCCAGTTGTGAATTTTGATCGCGGGGAGGCTACGAGGGTTGTAAGCATAAGGCTGTAAGTACCGGCTGTAAGTTGCTTTTTTCGTCACTAAACAAACGTTCGTAAGTCAAGGATTCCCTATGCCTTGCCCTGTAAAAACCAGGCAGAGTTCTGATCGCCCCAGTTGGGCCTTTTTAAACCGTCTCCTGTGGGTACCCCTTCTCTTCCAAGCCCAAGGGAAGAGCCACGCTATTCCTGCCAGCCGGATGGCAGCCGATCTGGCCCAGCTGCCATGAAAAGCTCCCACAGAAAGCTCCATAAACACCTCTTCTCCATCCGGCGTTTCTCGGCTGTCTCTTAAAACTGCTTTTTTGTTTGGGGAGGGACCAGCCGGGACTTGCCATGGGTTTCGGGTAAGGAGCCTCCGGGCAAAATGCAGCCTTTGTGGTGAGCCGGGAAGGAACAGCCAAGTCAGCACGGCTGGCTGGGGAGGGTGGGGGGGCTGGGAGTCTTCCTGGGGGTGCGGCTGGCAGGAACACAATACCGTTGCCAATTGCCGCCCTGCGCAACTTGTCACACAGCGGTGCGGAAGAGCAGTACCGGAGCAGCCCAGGGTGGCAGCAGCCGCCCTGCCAAAACGGTGCCCGGTGGGGCGTGCCCAGAAATGTCATTTCCTTGGCTTGATGGCAATAAATGGCACCTGCCTTGCTGGATTGTGAGAGGTTGTCTCTAAAACCGAAACCAGAAGAAAAAAAAAAAACCTTTGGAAAACTAGGAAGAGTGCAGAGAAGAGCAACTCAGATGATAAGAGAAAGAAGGGTTGGTGGAATTGGGGAGGTCTCGTTTAATGAAAAGAAGGACAGGATAGCAGCCTTCCAGTATTTCAGGGTGTGCCCCAGGGGTTAAATCTAATTTTTTTAAAACTACCGGTTCTGTGGGCGTGGCTTGGTGGGTGTGGTGTGGTGTGGCTTGGTGGGCGTGGCAAGGGAAGGATACTGCAAAATCCCCATTCCCACCCCACTCCAGGGGAAGGATACTGCAAAATCCCCATTCCCACCCCACTCCTGGGGGAAGGATATTGCAAAATCCCCATTCCCTCCCCACTCCAGGGGGAAGGATATTGCAAAATCCCCATTCCCTCCCCACTCCAGGGGGAAGGATACTGCAAAATCCCCATTCCCTCCCCACTCCAGGAGAAGGATACTGCAAAATCCCCATTCCCTCCCCACTCCTGGGGGAAGGATATTGCAAAATCTCCATTTCCTCCCCACTCCATGGGAAGGATACTGCAAAATACCCATTCCCTCCCCACTCCAGGGGAAGGATACTGCAAAATACCCATTCCCTCCCCACTCCAAATCCCCATTCCCTCCCCACTCCTGGGGGAAGGATACTGCAAAATCCCCATTCCCTCCCCACTCCTGGGGAAAGGATACTGCAAAATCTCCATTTCCTCCCCACTCCATGGGAAGGATACTGCAAAATCCCCATTTCCTCCCCACTCCAGGGGAAGGATACTGCAAAATCCCCATTCCCTCCCCACTCCAGGGAGAAGGATCTTGCAAAATCTCCATGGAACAGAAGTTGCCTTCAGAAGTTGTGGATGTTCCATCACTGGAGGTTTTTACAGATACAGATGAACAGAGTTGGAAGGGACCTCGGAGGTCATCTAGTCCAACCCCCCGCCCAAGCAGGAGACCCTCCACCATTTCTGACAGATGGCAGTCCAGCCTCTTCTTGAAAGCTTCGAGGGATGAAGGTAGCACAATTTCTGAATAACAGAATAATAACAGAATAACAGAGTTGGAAGGGACCTTGGAGGTCATCTAGTCCAGCCCCCTCCCCCACCCAAGCAGGAGACCCTTACACCATTTCTGAGAGATGGCAGCCCAGTCTCTTCCTGGAAGCCTCCAGGGATGAAGCTCCCACAACTTCTGAAGGCAACTTCTGCTCCATGGGTTGATTCTTCTCACTGTCAAAAAATTCCTTCTTATTTCCAGGTTGAATCTCTTCTTGATCGGTTTCCATCCATTCTTCCTTGTCTGGCCTTCGGGTGCTTTGGAAAATAGCTTTCCCCCTTTCTCCTCTCTGGGGCAGCCCCTCAAATTTTTAACAAGCGTTTGGACAGCCCTTTTGTCCAGAACGGTATAAGCCAGGTCTCCTGCTGAAGCAGGGGGTTGGACTAGAAGACCTCCAAGGTCCCTTCCATCTCTATTCTTCTCTTATTCTTCAATTCAACACTGTGGGGGGACTTAGGAAATGCGCCACCTTCTCTATCGCGGCGCCTGCCCTTTGGAGCACCCCAACCCCACCCCGAGACCCACATGGCTTCCCACCCTTGCTGACATTCGAAAAGCCTTTGAAGGGGAAAAAACCTGGCGATCTTCCCAGGCCTGGGGCTGGGGTGGGTGTCGAGCCCCTTTGTACGGTATTGTCCCGTGGTATGTTCCCCGGACAGGCATGGCTCTTTTTGAACCCGGCAAACCCTTCTCTCTCTTTTAATTATATGCCTGCAGTTTGACAGCCTCGCATTAAATAAATAAATGATAGGAAGCCACATTTGCGCATAGTTGCGTTAACCCGGTAGATTCCCAGAAACAAATACAGGTAATCCTCGATTTACGGCCACAACGGAGCCCACAATGTCTGCTGTTAAGGGAGACATTTGTTAAGGGGGAGGGGGGGTTGTCCCGTTTTACGACCTTTTTCCCCACCATTGTTAAGTGAATCCCTGCACTTGATAAATGAGCAACCAGGTTGTTAAGCGAATCCGGCTTCTTCCCCCTTGACTTGGCTCATCTGAAGGTCGCCAGAGGGGATTGTGTGACCCCCCCAGGAGGACACTGCAACCGTCATAACTGTGAGTCAGTTGCCCAGTGTCTGAATTTTAATCACGTGACCACGGGGATGCTGCAAAAGTCGTAACGGTGAAAAACGGTCGTAAGTCATATTTTTCAGTGCCGTTGTAACTTTGTACGGGCACTAACTGAGCTCTTGTAAGTTGAGGACTACCTGTACAAGGAGACCCTTGAATTAAAACCATCCTTTTAGCACTGGGGGGAAAAAAGTGACTTGCAACCAGTGTTAAGGAATTCGCAGAGTAACCCTTGAGTAGCAAGGGTGTGCACATGAAAGCGATTGAGAGTAGTTACGAAGAAACACAGATACACTGAGTTGTGTTTACTTTCAGGAAATAGTAAGGCACAGTCCAATAAACAGTCCAGGTCAAACACATATAAAACAGGAGATAGCAAAACAACAGTCCAGGGATAATCCAATAACAAAGTCTTCTTACCAGTCGTCGTAGTCATTCACAATAAACAGTTCTTCTGGATTTGCAAACAGTAGCATACAGAGATATCAGAGAGCAAGAACAGCAAAGAAAAGACAAACCATGTTTCTAGCTCCCTCTTAAGGACATTGGCTACAGAGCTAACCAATCAGGACACAGTATGATGCAATACAGCAGTCTTAAAGCTACATTGAGGGTTTATATATTGCCAACCCAACAAGTTAGGTAATATTTGTTTCCTAACAACCAGGCCCGTCATAGCATCCCCCCGGTCTTGCGATCAAAATTTGGGGTGCTGGCATGGATTGGTGTCGGTTGTAGCATCTGAGGGATGATGTGGTTTCCCTTTGCTTCTGACAAGCAAAGCCAAACGGGGGGGGGGGGGGTTGCTGAACGACTGCTGATTTGTTTAACGACTGCAGTGATTGGCTAAAGAACCTCGACAAAAAAAGGCCGCACAGAATAACAGAGTTGGAAGGGACCCTGGAGGTCTTCTAGTCCAACCCCCGGCCCAGGCGAGACGTTAATGTCTTGTGACCTGAGCATACGAAGCCCTTCTTCAGAGCCCCCAGGGGTTTCCTTTCTTTTACAAAAAAGCCGAACGGTTTCTCCATCACATTGCACAACTACAGTAGGCAGCTCTGCTGCATGCATCAATGCACATGCGAGGCTGTGGGTCAGGATTGGGGTTAGGGTTAGGGTTTGGGGTGGTGGGTTTGGGGTCAGGATTGGGTTAGGGTTTGGGTTTGGGTTGAGGCTAGGGTTAGGCTAGGGTTTGAGGTGGTGGAGTTGGGGGTAAGGGGTAGGGTTGGGGTAAGGGGGTTAGGGCTAGGGGTTAGGGTTAGAGCTTGGGTTTGGGTTAGGGTTGAGGTTAGGGCTAGCGTTGGGGTTTGGGGATTAGGGCTAGGGTTGGGGGGTTGGGGTCAGGGTTGAGGTTAGGGTTAGCGGGGATTGAGGTTAGGGCTAGGGTTGGGGGTTGAGGGTTGGGGGTTAGGACTAGGGTTTGCGGTTAGGGGTAGGATTGGGGATAGGGGGTTAGGGTTGAGAGTTGGGGATTAGGGCTAGGGCTAGGGTTGGGGGTTAGGGTCGGGTGTTGGGAGTTGGGGATTAGGGTTAGGGTTTGGGGTTAGGGTTGGGGTTGTGGTAGGGGGTTAGGGTTGGGAGTTGGGGATTATGGCTAGGCTTTGGGGTTGAGGGTTGAGGTTAGGGCTAGGGTTGGGGGTTAGGGGTAGGGTTGGGGATAGGGGGTTAGGGTCGGGAGTTGGGAGTTGGGGATTATGGCTAGGCTTTGGGGTTAGGGTTGAGGTTAGAGTTTGGATTTGAGTTAGATTTGCGGTTAGGGTTAGGGTTAGGGTTGAGGTTAGGGCTAGGGTTTGGGGTTGGGGGTTAGGGGTAGGGTTGTGGTAGGGGGTTAGGATTGAGAGTTGGGGATTAGGGTTAGGGTTGGGGTTGTGGTAGGGAGTTAGGGTTGGGAGTTGGGGATTATGGCTAGGCTTTGGGGTTGAGGGTTGAGGTTAGAGTTTGGATTTGAGTTAGGTTTGGGGTTAGGGTTAGGGTTTGGGGTTTGTGGTTATGGCCAGAGTTTCGGCTGGGGTTAGGGTTAGGGTTAGGAAGGGGGCACAGCAGCTGCCCAGGCCGATAGGCACCCGGCATCTCCGATGCTGCTGGCATCCGCGGGTGCAGAGTTTGGGTGGGGCCCGAACAGGTTTCAGCACCGGCTCTGCTAATCAGGTCACCGTGGGAAAAGGGAAGGCATTCCTTTGATTTCAGCACCTATTGTGGATGATGTCATGGCTCCCTCCCTCCCCTCCCTTTCCCCCCCCCCCATTTCTCTTCCCTCTATCACCAGTCGCAACATGTCCCTGGGGTGGAGGAGAAGCCAAGAAAGGGAGAGAAAAAGAGCCAGGCCCATCTGCACTTTCCCCCTTCGCTTCCCTTAACCGGCAAAAAACACAACCCACGTACAGGCAATCCTCGAGTTACAACCATTCGAAGCGACAATGGCATTGAAAAAAGGGACTTTTCACACTTACGACCGTTGTAGCATCCCTACGGTCACATGATCACCCTTTGGACCCTTGGCAACTGATTCATATTTATGACGGTCGTAGTGTCACAGGCAGAGGTGGTATTCAGCCGGTTTGGACCGATTCAGCCCACCCACCTGCTCCGGCGTAAAGACCTCCTATTTAGCTACGTTTTCGAGGCCTGCGCGGAAGGCTGTGCGCACGAGCAGAGCGCATGCGCGGAAGACCGGGTACACGCACGGAAGGTGCGCGTGCAAAGTGAGTGTGCGCGCATGAGGCGAACCGGTGGTAAGGATATATTCAGAGGTGGGATTCAGCTGGTTCGTACCAGTTTGGGTGAAATGGATGCTAATTTTACATCTTATTCGCCGAACCGGTAGTTGCAAGGACTGGCTGGCCCCACCCACCCTGCCCCGCCCCTCTCAGGAGTCTCCATGCGGCCCATTTTGTATGTGAGGTAAATGTAGGGCCCGCATGGAGGCTCTGGGAGTGGGAAAAACGGGCCTACCAGAAGTACTGGAAGTCTGGAAACGGGCCCATTTCCGGCCTCTGGAGGGCCTCCGGAGCCTGGGGAGGCCGTTTTCTCGCGCTCCTGGAGGCTCGAGGAAAGCCTCCGGAGCCTGGGGAGGGCAAAAACTACCCCCCCCCGCTGCTGCGGTGCAAGAGGCTGAGTAGGCCACGCCCCCATGGCCACGCCCACCCAGCAACCAGGCAGAAAACCAGTTGCTAAATTTTTTTCAATCCCACCCCCGGATATATGAAACCCACCACTGGTGCCAGGATCACGTGATCCGCTTTTGCGACCTTCTGACAAGCAAAGTCCATGGGGAAGAAGCCAGATTCGCTTAACGACGGTGGCAAGGAAGGTCATAAAATGGGGCAAAAGTACAAGGACTGGTTATATAAGTTGCTTTTTTAGTCCCAGCAGGACTTGGAATTGTCACTAAATGAACGGTCGTAAGTCCAGGACCAACTGTTCCCCTTTTATTCCTTAAAATAAGCCTTCGTTTTTACTCTGCTGAAAATCTTGGTCAGCTTCCACATTTCTCTGACTCCTTGAAGAAGTGAGCGAGGCCTCGTCCTGCACAAGTTTTTGGCCAAAGCAGAAAAGAAATGTTGGCGTTTTGTGCTCATTTTTCACGGCATGGTGTTTTCGAGCTATTCCTTCCCAACTTTTGCACCGAAAGCAAGCGGAGGAAATAGCCGATAAATATTTAAAAGAAAGGGTGAAAAAATACTAGCAGAAAGGATCCTTGCGAGTTGCAGCCTATTCGGTTGTGCTAAAAAAAAAAAGAGAGAGAAGCTGTGACCCTGGGTGGCACACGTATGAATTGGGCGTGGAGGCTAAAACCTGAAGGATGAGTATTAACAACTCGCCCTAAATAGGCTGCCCTTCAAGTCCCGTAAATAGGATAGTAAATTTATCAACGGTGGAAGTCAAAGGAAGAGAGAGACATCCTGTGGGATGCTACCCGGAAATACTTGCATCTTGCTTAGCTTCTAGTCTAGTGTTTTGTGTGTGTGTGTGTGTGTGTGTGTGTGTGTGTGTGTGTGTGTCTGTGTGTGTGTGTGCGCGCCCGTGTGTGCTGGGTGTGTGATTGTGCTGTCTGTGAGGGTTGCGGTCGTGCTCGTTCTGAGGTCATCGCACGCAACTGGGGTGACTCGGTCCAGGTTTTGAGCCTGGGTCACCGTCCCCTTGTGGGGTAATGCTACCTGCAACGTCTGCAGATGGGATGGGCTGTGGGGGGGCCAAGAGAACAATCGGAGAAGGGGCGGCAGAGCCCTCGGCTGCATAACGGGGGGGACGAGCGTCAGAAGGGCCCAGAAGGGCTCCTGAGCCTCCCAAGGCTGTGAAACAGACAGTGGGAGATTTGTACTTTCGGACTGGCGAGATTTTGTACATGTAGCCTCACAATAAAATGGGATTGGTGTAATCTGGTTGTGTTTCCTGTCTGGTCAGGCTGACAAGAAGTCCTGCACTGTAACGTGTGTTGCCCAGTATTTGCCTTCTTTGAAATACGGAGTCCCTTCCCTTTCTCCTTTCCCTTCTCCCCTCTCCCATCTCATTTCTCCCTTCCCTTCCCTTCCTTCCCCTCCCCTCCCTTCCCTCCCTTCCTCTCTCCTCCCTTCCCTTCCCTTCTCCTTTCCCTCCCCTCCCTTCCCTCCCTTCCCCTCCCCTCCCCTCTCTTTCCTTCCCCTCTCCTCCCTCCCCTCCCCTCTCCCTCCCCTCCCTTCCCCTCTCCTCCCTTCCCTTCTCCTCCCTTCTCCTTTCCCTCCCCTCCCTTCCCTTTCCCTCTCCTCCCTTCCCTTCCCTTCTCTTTCCTCTCCTCCCTCCCTTCCCTTCCATCTCCCTTTCCCTTCCCTCCCATCTCCTCCCTTCCCCTCTCGTCTCTTTTCCCTTCGCTTCCCTTTTCTCTAAGCTAACCGTCTAAGGCCAGCAAGTCCCATGTTTTGCTTCCTTTTCCGTCTTGACTTTCTCTTGCTCTTTCCCCACAGGCTCAACGAGCCCCTCCCCAGGGGGGTGAGGATCAAAGGGGACACCTTGCTCTTCCAGAGACCCCTCAAAACTGGAGACAAAGGGATTTACGTCTGCCGAGTCTCCAACAGCTTTGCAGCCAAGGAAGTGAGGGCTGCGGTGGGCATCAAAGGTAGGTTCAGAAGCCAACATCTGGAATTGTCCACGGGCCTTCCTATCTTGCACGGTTCCCAATCCCCGAGGAAATCCGGCGTGAGGAGGAACAGCTCCTGTTTGCACTGTCCCAGTAACAACTGGATCAAGAATGTTTGAAACAGGCAGAGGTACAATTGGCCCCATTAAAATCACTCTTCTCTTCCCTGCTTGAACTCCTCTGCCTTTCAGGCCTGCTTAAGGAGTTTGAGAGTCATGTTAGTTAGAAACATAGATTCATAAGGCTGGAGGGGATCTTAGAGGTCTTCTAGTCCAGCCTCGGGATGCGGGTGGCTCAGTGGCTAAGACACTGAGCTTGTCGATCGAGAGGTTGGCAGTTCAGCAGTTCGAATCCCTAGTGCAGTGATGGCTAACCTTTTTGCCGTTGTGTGCCAAAAGCGGGAGTAGTGGGGGGGATTGTGCGTGTGCGTGCCCACACCCATAATTCAATGCGCCCCGTCCCCCCACGCATGAGCATGTGACCCCCCACTCTCCTCCCTGCTTTTGGTATGCGATGGCACACTGGGCCTGGTAGGCCCATTTTTTTGTCCTCCCCAGGGTCCAGAGCCTTTCTAGGAGCCTGGGGAGGGCGAAAATAGCCTTCCCCCACTCCCCCGGAGGCCCTCCGGAAGCCCAGAAACAGCCCGTTCCCCGACTTCCGTTGGGCCAGGAAGGCCCGAAAATCAGCTGGCCAGCGCACACATGCGTGCTGGACTGAGGTAGGGCAACGCTAGCGTGCCCACAGATATGGCTCCGTGTGCCACCTGTGGCACCCGTGCCATAGGTTCGCCATCACGGCCCTAGTGTAATCCGCGTAACGGGGTGAGCTCCCGTGACTTGTCCCAGCTTCTGCCAACCTAGCAATTCGAAAGCCCGTAAAAATATGCAAGTAGAAAAATAGGGACCACCTTTGGTGGGAAGGGAACAGCGTTCCGTGCGCCTTTGGCGTTGAGTCATGCCGGCCACATGACCACGGAGACGTCTTTGGACAGCGCTGGCTCTTCGGCTTTGAAACGGAGGTGAGCACCGCCCCCTTAGAGTCGGGAACGACTAGCTAAACTGGCTGGAGAATTCTGGGAGTTAAAGTCCACAAGTCTTAAAGCCGCCAAGTTTGAAAACCTCTGATCTATCGCAAGGGAAAAGTCTTCGGTTTGAAAGAGCCGGCAGTTTTTGCAGAAATGCTGTACTTTGCAAGGATGTTTAAAAGTTCCTTGTCTGGCTTGTGTGTTTTTAAAAATAAATACAGATATCCTACCTGACGGTTCATTTAATGGCTATTCGAACGACACTGAAAAAAAGTGACGTAATGCTTATTTTTTTCACACTTATGGCCGTTTCAGCTTCCCCATGGTCGTGGGGTCAAAATTCAGATGCTTGGCAACTGATTCACATTTATGACGGTCCCGGGGTCACGTGATTCCCCGTTTGCGACCTTCTGATGAGCAAAGTCAACGGGGAAACCAGATTCACTTAACAACCGTGTGACTCACTTAACAACAGCAGTTTTTCACTTAACAACCGTGGCAAGAAAAGTCGTAAAAATGGAGCAAAACTCACTTAACAAATGTCTCACTTAGCAACATAAATTTTGGGCTCAATTGTGGTTGTAAGATGAGGACTATCTGTATAATCCACACTTCTGTGCCACATTTATATTTTTGCCATTTATTAAAGCAATTCTCAGCAAAATATAAAGACTAGAAACTGGGAGACCTGAATTTTAGTCCCACCCAGCATGATTCTAGCTGAGTGATCTTGGGCCAGTCACTTTCTCTCAGCCCCGGGGAGGAGACAATGGCTAATCACTGCTGGAAAACTTTGTCAAGAAAACTGCAGGGACTTGTCCAGGTGGTGTCTGAGAAGAGAGAGGGAGGGAGAGAGAGAGGGAGGGAGAGAAAGAGAAAGAAAGAGTAAGAAAGAGAGAGGGAGAGAGAGAGAAAGAAAGAAAAAGAAAGAAAGAAAGAAAGAAAGAAAGAAAGAAAGAAAGAAAGAAAGAAAGAAAGAAGGAGGGAGAGAGGAAGAGAGACAGGGAGAGAAAGATGGAGAGAAAAAGAGAGAGAGAAAAAAGAAAGAGAGAGAGAGGGGGGAGAGAGGGAGAGGGAGAGAAAGAGAGAGAGAAAGAGAAAGAAAGAAAGAGAGAGAGAGAGACAGGGAGAGAAAGAGAGAGAAAGAGAGACAGGGAGAGAAAGAGGGAAGAGAGGGAGGGGGAGGGGGAGACAGAGAGAAAGAGAGAGGGAATGGGAGAGGAAAAAAGAGAGAGAGACAGGTAGAGAGAGGGAGAGGGAGAGAAAGGGGGAGAGAAAGAGAGAGAGAAAAACAAAGAGAAAGAAAGAGAGAGGGGGGAGAGAGAGAAAGAAAGAGAGAGAGGGGAGAGAGAGAAAGAGAAAGAAAGAAAAAGAAACAAAGAAAGAGAGGGAGAAAAAGAGAGAGAGAGAGGGAGGGAGGGAGGGAGAGGGGGAGAGAAAGGGAAAGAGGGAGAGAGAGAGAGACAGGGAGAGAAAGAGAGATGGAGAGAGTGAGAGAGGGAATGGGAGAGGAAAAAAGAGAGACAGGGAGAGAGAGAGGGAGAGGGAGAGGGAGAGAAAAAGAGACAGAGAGAAAGACAGGGAGAAAGAGAGGGGGAGAGAAAGAGAGAGAGAGAGAGAGAGAAACAAAGAGAGAGATCTCAGAAACTGAATTAAATATATATATTTAATTCCATTCAACTATGTCCAGTATATGTATATATATATATATATATATATATATCTTGGCCCTTCAGAACAGACAGGTGTGATTCCCAGTTCTTCTAAGCTTGAAATGTCCTGCGGCTGTGACCTCCCTGCCTATCTGTGTGTGTGTGTCTCACCCGCAGGACTCCCAGAGACGCAGGTGGACGTGGTCTCCATCTCCATGATCGGGGTGGGCATCATTTCGGTGGTCTTGCTCTGCCTTCTGATCCTGGTGATCATCCTCATGACTTGCTACCACAAGCGGAAAACCAGGCGCATCACCAAGAAATAGTAAGCAACGGTCGCGTGGAACGCCAGTGTTGATTTCCTCTCCTCTCATGATCGACCTCGTCTTACGAGAAGGTCGTGAGAACCGGTCTGCCTGATCCTTCGGTTGTTCAGGGTTCCGAGTAACGCACCCCTTGAAATCAGAACTCCGAGGCAGATGGATTCCTCAAAGAATAAATTATTTGGATACATCGTGTTGGCACAACTGGTGAAAACCGACTCTGAAAGTTCCCGCAGTTTTCACCAGATTAAAAGTGAAAGTTTCCCCCAAGTCACATCGTCCAATCAAGGTGCTGGACGGTTGCTTGGTTACTTCACTCCTCCTCTCCCTATCCACCTGTTGGGATGACCTTGGTTCCCACGGGAAAACGTTTTGCTTTGACTGCAAAACCCCAGCTAACTATTCCCCCCTCCCTGTCCCCTCTTCTGCCTCGTGACAATCCTGAAGCCTCCAAGATGGCCTCAGCCAGGTCCGCTTCAGGGTTGACATTGGACATCGTCCTTGAGTTGAAGCTGCTCAGAGGCCCTTGGGTGGGTGAAGGAGATCAAGGGTGGGGTGAAACAAGACAGGGAAAAAGAATGGATTTATATTTAGAGATGGCAGAAGATTTAGATAAGGGATGCGGTGGCTCAGTGGCCAAGGCGCTGAGCTTGTCGATTGAAAGGTCGGCAGTTCAGCAGTTCGAATCCCTAGTGCCGCGTAACGGAGTGAGCTCCCGTGACTCGTCCCGGCTTCTGCCAACCTAGCAGTTCGAAAGCAGGTAAAAAAAATGCAAGTAGGAAAAATAGGGGGACCACCTTTGGTGGGAAGGGAACAGCGTTTTCCGTGCGCCTTTGGCGTTGAGTCATGCCGGCCACATGACCACGGAGACGTCTTCGGACAGCGCTGGCTCTTCGGCTTTGAAACGGAGATGAGTACCGCCCCCTAGAGTCAGGAACGACTAGCACATAGGTGCGAGGGGAACCTTTACCTTATGGCAGAAGAGATAGTACCACTTGCCAATAGTTTCTGACTGTAGGACAACGTTTGTCAACTTTGGGCGCTTGGAGATGGGTGGACTTCAACTCACAGAATTCCCACCCAGTCATGCCAGGGAATTCTGGAAGTTGAAGTCCATCCATCTTCAAATCACCAAGGTTGAGAAATACTCTTCCAGGAAGTCTGGAATTTGAAGTCCACCCATCCATGAAGTGGAGTCACATTGGGAGTTGACGTCCGCCCATTTTCAAGTCGTGGACTTCAACTCCACATTGTGGAGAGGCTAGCCAACTCCTTCTTCTGGAGACAGAACCACGGAACTGAGTCAACGGTTGGGCGGAGAGGCATTTTCGCCAAGCTCCCACCCTCAGTTCCCCTTCTCCTTCTCCTTCTCCTTGGCAGTGAGGAAGAACTGACTTTGACCCGGGAAAATTCGATCCGGCGCCTGCATTCGAGCCACAGCACGGAAACCCGGCATCAGGTAAAAACCTGAGGTGTGATGGAACATGGAAGGTTGGATTGTGAGTTCTGGAGGAAAGTTCATTGCCTTCTGGATAGATTCCTGACTGGCCGAAGGACATAGAATCATAGGGTTGGAAGCGACCTTGGAAGTCTTCTACTCCAGGGATCTCCAACCTTGGCAACTTTAAGACTTGTGAACTTCAACTCCCAGAGTTCCTCAGCCAGCAAAGCTGGCTGAGGAACTCTGGGAATTGAAGTCCACAAGTCTTAAAGTTGCCAAGGTTGAAGACCCCTGGACTAGTCCAACCCCATGCTCAAACAGGAGACCCTGTACCAGTGATGGCAAAACTTTTAGGCACAGAGTGCCCAAATTGGAAGGCGCAAATACGCACCAGACCACCGGAATCCCAACAACCAGCTGGCTGAGCTGGGGCGACGGTGCACGTGCCCACAGAGAGCCCCCCTGTGAGCCACCTCGTCCACCATTATGGTCCTAGACCAGTGATGCCTAACCTTTTTGCCGTTGCATGCCAAAAATGGGGGGAAATGCAGGGGGGTCATTTGCGCGCATGCCCACACCCAAAATTCAATGACCCCCATGCCACGCCCCCCATGTATGCACGTGCGCCCCCTGGCGCCCTCCCACTTTTGCCATGCGATGGCAAAAAGGTTACCGGTGGGCCCGGTAAGCCCATTTTTCGCCCTCCCCAGGCTCCAGAGGCTTTTTGGGTGAAAACGGCCTTCCCCACCCCCATGGAGGCCCTTTGGAGGCCGGAAATGGAACATTTCCCAAATTCCGGTGGACTCGGAAGGTCTGTTTTTTGCCCTCCCCAGGCTTCAGAGGCCTTCTTGGAACCTGGTGAGGTTGAAAACGGCCTTCCCCACCCTTCCTGAGGCCGGAAACAGCTTGTTTCTCGACTTCCGGTGGGCCTGGATGGCCTGAAAATCAGCTGGTCTGGCATGCACATGCACGCTGGAGCTGAGCCAGGGCAACATTTGCGTGCCCACAGATATGGCTCCGCGGTCCTATACCATTCTGGAAAAATGGTTGTCCAATCTCTTCTTTTAAAACTTCCAGGGATGGAACCCCCACAATTTTTAGAAGCAAGCTACTCCACTGATTAACAGAATTCCAGAATAACAGAGTTGAACAGGACCTTAGAGATCTTCTAGTCCAACCCCCTGCTCTCGTAGGAGACCCTCTACCAGACAAATAGATTTCCAGCTTCTTCTTAAAAGCCTCCAGCGATGGAGCACCCATAACCTCTGGTGGCAAGGTGTTCCACTGGTTAATTGCTCTCAACTGTCCGGAAATTTCATCCAGGTGGATTTTCATGGAGAAGTTGTGACTAACAGGAAGAGCATCGTTGATGGTATCACTGTCCTAAGAGCCACACCAGTGAAATGCCATTTCTGGCCAGGGAGGGGCCATTTAGCTATTACAGCTCTAACTCTTAGCTCAACCTAGGAAGGAACCTTTCTTCTTCTTATTTTTTTTTAAAATTTTTACATCCTGCCCTCCTTTTCATATACGAAGTTCTGGCTCTATTCCGATTGATGGATTAAGTCCTCCAGCGCTCCCTAGTGGACGCACGTGGGAAAAACATGCATCTAGAACGCATTTCGAGGAATTTTCTGCTGAGAAAACATCGCAAATCCAGTTTAAAGAAGAATCTGCAAGCTCCAGGCCGTGGGAAAGGAGTGAGAACATACCCTAAATTACTGTTCTGACCTAGGCTTCCCCAGCAGCATGAAGCGGAGTCCTCCGTTGTCCGAGTCATGCCGACAAACCCCTTTTATTTAATTTACAGTGAATTCTTCTCCGGCAAAGTCTTTCCTCTCTCACCGTCTTTCATGATAGTTCACAATTACCGACCTTTATCAGGCTTGGAGAGTGGCCAGGACGATATCTTTCAGACACCAAGAATGCAGGAATGAACTAATTGTCTCCTGCAAACCTCCTCCTCTCCCTTTTCGCTCCTCTTTTATTCCCTCTGGGAGGGGCCGTTCATCGTCCACCTGTGGCTTTCCTCCTGAGTCGCCCCTTGTTCTTTAGCTGTTCCCTTCGTCTGGCAACTCTGCGCATGCGCACCCTAGGCACAGGCTCCAGTTGTTCTTCTGCCCCACTGATGCCCAAAGGCAGCTGATAACTGGCATCCGGCCATGACCCCCCCTCTCTGCCTCCGACGCAGAGCCCTCATCAGAGCCCTCCCCAGACTCCAAGACTGGCCCAGGTTCCTCCCTAACCTCCTCACTGTCCGAATCTGCTGCCAGATCTGCTGGCGGGCCGCAACAATTAAGACAAACAGCTGCGCAAAAGGGAAAGCGTGAGGTTCAATTCTCACTTTTAGGGCTAACTCTGACATGGGGAGCTGAGATGGAGAAACTGGGGTTCTTGTGCCTTGTGCATCTCCTTTTCTAAGTATGTCGGAAACCCTTAAGGACGTTCATTGGACGTAGGGCTGGTTTGATCTGAGGGTTTTGGGGAGACACCCCGGAAAAAAAGGAGAGGCCAGAACGAAAAGTAGGCGCCGTTTCTTTTGACGATTCTGGCCACCCATCAGGTTCTCACAACGCTGGGTGGCAGGCTAACTGTACATTCGAAACCTACAAAGATGCCATCCAAAACAATATTTCAAGTGTAGAACTTGGAAAAAGCTTCTTGGGTGAGAAGCGAAATGTTTCCAAAGGAAAAAAAAAACCCAAAATCCAGTTGCCTTTTGAAAAAGCCCCTGTGGAAGAAACTGGCATAATTAAGTCTACATTGTTTAGTATTGTGGGAAAGGACTTCATAACAACATGGCATCTCTTATTTTTGAGAGAGAGAGAGACAGACAGACAGAGAGGGTAGACATAATAGCATCTTTCAATATAGGAGGAGCTGCCCCAAAGAAGAGGGAGTCAAACTAATCTCCAAAGCACCAGACGGCAGGACAAGAAACAATGGATGGAAACTAACCAAGGAGAGAAGCAACCTGGAATTAAGGAGAAACTTCCTAACAGGGAGGACAATTAACCAGTGGAACAGCCTGCCACCAGATGTTGTGGGTGCTCCATCTCTGGAGAGTTTGAAGAAGAGACTGGACAGCCACTTGTCCCAAATTGTATAGGGCCGTGATGGCGAACCTATGGCACGCGTGCCACAGGTGGCACGCAGAGCCATGTTGCCTGGCACGCCAGCTCAGCTCCGTCATCTGATTTTTGGCCCTTTTGGGCCCACCAGAAGAGAGCCTGGGGGGGGGGGGAAGGCCCATTTTTCTTTCTCCCTGGCTTCAGATCCCCTCTATGCATCTGGGGAGGGCGAAAACAGCCTTCCCCAGCCCCTCGGAGGCCCAAAATGGCTCGTTTCTCAACCTCCGGCCTCTGAGGGGGTGGGGGAAGGCTGTTTTCGCCCTCCCCAGATGCATAGAGAGGATCTGGAGCTAGGTGAGAAAGAAAAACGGGCCTACTGGGCCATCACGTGCCAGGATTGGGGGGGCAAGGGGGGGTCACTCTCGCATGCGTGTGGCCGGGCACATAGAATTAAGGGTGTGGGCACACGCACGCACAAATCTCCCCCGCCTCCCCCCCTTCCTGGCACACAATGGCAAAAAGGTTAGCCATCACTGGTATAGGGTCTCCTGACCGAACAGAATAAGAGAGCTGGAAGGGACCTTGGAGGTCATCTAGTCCAACTCCCTGCTCAACCAGCAGAACTTTACAGAAACACCCTAAAATCTGGAGTGGGGGTTTGCTTTAAAGCAAGTGCCAAAATCCAAATTTCAAGCTTCAAAACCCCAAACTTACTCCTGCCTGAGTAGGGGCTAGATTTAAGAGACCTCCAAGGACCCCCCTCCAACTCTTGTTATTCTGTAATTCTTAAGAACTTCATAACATCTGGCTAACATAATGAGCCATGGTGGCGCAGTGGTTAGACTGTGGTACTGCAGGCTACTTCTGCTGACTGCCGGCTGCCTGCATTTTGGCAGTTCAAATCTCACCCGGCTCAAGGTTGACTCAGCCTTCTGTCCTTCCGAGGTGGGTAAAATGAGGACCCAGATTGTTGGGTGGCAAGAGGCTGACTCTGTAAACTGCTTAGAGAGGGCTGTAAAGGACTGTGAAATGGTAGATAAGTCTAAGGGCTATTGCTATTGTTTCTTTTCTCCTTCTTTCCTTCCTTCCTTCCTTCCTTCCTTCCTTCCTTCCTTCCTTCCTTCCTTCCTTCCTTCCTTCCTTCCTGTTAGAAGGCAGTATTGCAGGCTAACTCTGCCTACTGCCAGCAGTTCAATCCTGACTGGCTCAAGGTTGACTCAGCCTTCCGTCCTTCCGAAGTGGGTAAAATGAGGACCCAGATTGTTGGGGGCAAGAGGCTGACTCTGTAAACTGCTTAGAGGGGGCTGGAAAGCACTGTGAAGCGGTATATAAGTCTAAGTGCTAAGTGCTACTGTTATAACATTCATAACATTTCCAGCTTTGTGGCCCGGCAGGCAGTGGGGAGAAGGGATAGTTCTGTGCGAGCAGTGAGCACATGGCTGCACACCAGTGGTGACATCTGAACCGTTTTGCTACTGGTTCACTGGCTGCGTATGTGCAGTGCACACCAAATATGTGCTGCGTACACATGTGCAGTGTGCACCAAACACACACTGCGTGCGCGCATACACAGTACATGCCAAAAGGAGGCTTGGGAAGGTAAGTAGAGCAGCGAGAGGGGGGATCAGCTGTGCTGCGCGATTTAGCTTCGGCTAGAAAGCAGCATTTCCTGCTTTCTAGCAAAGCTAAGCCCTACGGCACAGCTGATCATCGGAAATACCAATTCAGAAGAACCGGTAGCTTTTTTTTAAACTACAGGTTCGACCAAACTGGTAGGGTTTTTTTTACTACCGATCCGCCTGAACTGGAACGAACTGGTAGCATTTTTTTTTAATTTGATTTATATGCCCCCCTTCTCCGGAGACTCAGGGCGGCTTACAGTGCGTTAAGCAATAGCCTTCATACTTTTGTATATTTATACAAAGTCAGCTTATTGCCCCCACAAACCGGGTCCTCATTTTACCCACCTTAGAAAGGATGGAAGGCTGAGTCGACCTTGAGCCTTGGCGAGATTCGAACCTGCAGTAATTGCAGGCAGCTGTTCTTAATAACAGGGTGCTTTAGACCACTGTACCACCCCGGCACACACACGTTCACCCACAGCTCGCGGAAATGGGGGTGCGCACATGCACCATGCTTGCCCACCACTTCTGTGGCCCAGTTCCAAACGGCTCAAGGCCCAGTAATAAGCTGCGGCCCAGGAGCTGAGGACCCCTAAATCTACATGGTCCTCCTCAGATTCTGAGAACTAAGGACCCAGTGAGAAGTCCACCTGGTTGAGCAGGAAGAAAGACCCCCCCAAAAAAATAACAGAGATGAACAGAGATGGAAGGGGTCTTGTAGGTCATCTAGTCCAACCCCCTTTCCAAGCAGGAGACCCTACACCAGTGATGGCTAACCTTTTCCTGACCGAGTGCCCAAGGCACACGCCTGAACCCCCAAAATACAATGTGCATGCAGCCCGCCCCCCACACATGCGTGCATGGTCCCCTGCATGTGCCCCACCCCTGCACATGTGTGCCCCCTGCATGCACCCTCTCCCTGCATGTACACGCAGCCCCACGCATGCACTCCGCCCCAGGGGTGAAATGTAAAATTTGTTAGTACTGGTTCTGTGGGCGTGGCTTGGTGGGGGGTAATGTGACTGGGTGGGCGTGGCCTATTTTTTCTTTTTAAACTTTTCAAAGCATTTTTTCTGCAAATGCAAAAAAAATGCTTTGAAAAGCCTCTGCCGATCAGGCAACACAGCTGGGATTGTCAGAGGCTTTTCAAAGCATTTTTTAAACCACCTCTTCCGCTGAAGAGATTGCAGAAAAAAATGCTTTAGAAGTCTCTCTGATGATCCCAGCTGAGTTGCCTGATCATCAGAGAGGCTTTTCAAAACATTTTTTTTAAAAAGCCTCTCTGACGATCCCAGCTGAGTTGTCTGATCGTCAGATATTTTTTTTAAAAGCCTATCTGAAAATCAGGCAACTCAGCTGGGATCATCAGAGAGACTTCTAAAGCATTTTTTTTCTGCAACCTCTTCAGCGGAAGAGGTGGTTTAAAAAATGCTTTGAAAAGCCTCTGACGATCCCAGCTGAGCCGCACAATCATCAGAGGCTTTTTTTTTTTTTTTACTTTTAAAAGCATTTTTTCGGCGGAAGAAGTTGTAGAAAAAATGCTTTTAAAAGTTAAAAAAAAAGCCTCTGATGATCGTGCGGCTCAGCTGGGCATGGTGGAGGGGGGGGGCGCAGGGATTTTTGCTACCGGTTCTCCGAACCACCCGCCGCCATCGCTACCGGATCGGACGATCCGGTCTGAACCGGGAGCACTTCACCCCTGCTCCTCCCCCTGCACATGCGCAGCAGAAACCCGAAAACCAGCTGGCCAGCGGGAGGCAGACGGACATGCGCAGCAGAGCTGAACTGGGGCAACGGCTCGGGTGCCATCCGAGAGGCTCTGCGTGCCACCTCTGGCACACTTGCCATAGGTTTGCCATCATGGCCCTACACCGTTTCTGACAGATGGCATTCCAGTCTCTTGTCAGCGTTCCAAATTATGCTCTCCTCCAGCGCTGACATGAATGAAATGAACGAAAGCGGGAGAAGCTTTGCTTTAATGCTGAGATGAACTTTTATCTAGTTCCCTGCTCTTCAGTAGATAGTAGATAGCGTTACCTGGGAGACAGGTAGAGCCTTGATAGTACAGTGGTCTACGCACCCTGTTATTAACACAGCTGCCTGCAATTTACTGCTGGTTCGAATCTCTCCAAGGCTCAAGGTTGACTCAGCCTTCCATCCTTTCTAAGGTAGGTAAAATGAGGACCCAGATTGTGGGGGCAATAAGCTGACTTTGTATAAATATACAAAAGTATGAAGGCTATTGCTTAATGCATTGTAAGCCGCCCTGAGTCTCCGGAGAAGGGTGGCATATAAATCAAAGTTAAAAAAAAAAAAGACAGAGGGAGGGGGGAAATTCCTGTGAAAAGAAAGTGCTTGGGACGAAGAGATGGATCTGCACGATGGCCAATGAGACATGGGGGTTGAAGAACGGAAAGGGAGGGGTTTGGAAGGAGGTGCCAGTCTTGGCTGCACCCAGAGTTCAGGGATGTCGTTCTTTCTATTCTTAAATAAAAAAAAAAGATTCATCAGAGACCTTGCGTTTGAGAATGAAGTTGATTTAAGATAGCAACGAAACTTGACATCTCTCCTTGAAAGCTCCCAAGGACGAAGCTCCCGCAACCTCTGAAGGGAGCTCCTCTCCGTTCTCTCTCTCTCTCTCTCTCTCTGCCCTTCAGATCGAAGAAAACCTTCCACTGAGGTCGGAGAGCCGGCAAGGGAGTTTCCGCGGGGACAGCCTGTGCCGGGAAAGCCTCCGAGGGGATAGCCTCTGCCGGGACAGCAGGCAGGGCAGCTTCCGCACAGACAGCTTCCGGGAAACCAGCCTCTGCTCGGTGATGGTGAGTGGAGTCAAGGAAGGAGGCAGCCTCGGGGTTCTCCGGGTGGCTCAGCGTTGCAAGGCTGACAGGTTCTTCTAGCGTTCTCCCATTTTCATTTGGGTATTTTTTTTTTAAATGTTGGATTAATTATGCTGACAAATGTATACGTATATTAACTCATCAAGTATGGTTGTAGTGTTATTTATCCTTTTATTACCTATTTCCTTCCTCGACTGGTTGCACATCATTATTATTATCTCTTTTGGTCATTAAACACGAAACTCATTTTTTATTATTTTATAATAATAATACTTATACTTACTTTATTCATTAATACTTACTTTATTCATAAATACTTACTTTATTCATAACTATTTTATTCATTAATACATTAATACCTTATTCATAAATACTTACTTTATTCATTAATTATTATTAACTTTTATTCATTATACATGAAACTCAGTCAACTGAACATTCAAAAATGCATCACAAATACCATTGACTGGTGCTGATGGTCAATATGAGTCACTGCCAGCGTCCTAGCTATCAACCAAGTACCTTCTTAAGATGTATGATGTTTCAAGGAGAAATATTTCTGAGTAGAATTTTTTCTGAATAAAAAATTATGATTATCATTATCTTCTCCTCCTCCTCCTCCTGCTCTTCTTCTTCTTCTTCTTCTTCTTCTTCTTCTTCTTCTTCTTCTTCTTCTTCTTCTTCTTCTTCTTCTTCTTCTTCTTTTTCCTCCTCCTCCTCCTCCTCCTCCTCCTCCTCCTCCTCCTCCTCCTCCTCCTCCTCCTCCTCCTCCTCCTCTTCTTCTTCTTCTTCTTCTTCTTCTTCTTCTTCTTCTTCTTCTTCTTCTTCTTCTTCTTCTTCTTCTTTTTCCTCCTCCTCCTCCTCCTCCTCCTCCTCCTCCTCCTCCTCCTCCTCCTCCTCCTCCTCCTCCTCCTCCTCCTCTTCTTCTTCTTCTTCTTCTTCTCCTTCTCCTTCTCCTTCTCCTTCTCCTTCTCCTTCTCCTTCTCCTTCTCCTTCTCCTTCTTCTTCTTCTTCTTCTTCTTCTTCTTCTTCTTCTTCTTGTTTGCAAGTACACTGGGTGCTTTTGTACCAAATTTCTTCTGTGTCTAGCCACACTTGGCCTAATAAAATATATTCTATCCTATCCTATCCTATCCTATCCTATCCTATCCTATCCTATCCTATCCTATCCTATCCTATCCTATCCTATTATTCTATATTCCATATTCCATATTCCATATTCCATATTCCATATTCTATTCTATTCTATTCTATTCTATTCTATTCTATTCTATTCTATTCTATTCTATTCTATTCTATTCTATTCTATTTTATATTCTCTGTTCTGTTAATTGTTTTCCAAACACAAACATTTTTGCTAGCAATTTAGCCTTTAAAAAAAAAAAAAGAAGAACCCATCACATATAACTGTATCTATTTTGTAAGTGTGAAAAATGCTCATAAGGGCCTGGTGGCTCAGCAGACTGATAGCATTGTGATTAACACCAGCTGTTTGCAATTACTGTAAATTCAAATCTCGCCAGGCTCAAGGTTGACTCAGCCTTCCATCCTTTCTAAGGTAAGTGAAATGAGGACCCAGTCTGTGGGGGCAATAAGCTGACTTTGTATAAATATACAAAAGGATGAAGGTTATTGCTTAACGCATTGTAAGCCACCCTGAGTCTCCGGAGAAGGGCGGCATATAAATCAAAATTAAAAAAAAAAAGTCACTTTTTTCAGTGCCATTGCAACTTCAGGTGGTCCCTAAACTAACAGTTATAAGTCGAGGACTGCCTGCCTGTACTGTTTCCAACATTTGAGCTCCTGTGGCTGGAGTCGGGACCTCCTCCCACGTCCCAATCCAACCCCCGCCGCCCCATATTTCCCCTTGGGTGACCCCTCTTTTCTTTTCGTTCCCGCTCAGGGAGAAGACGCCGAGGGACGCAGCTACTCAACCTTGTCAACCGTCCGGGAAATTGAGACCCAGACTGAGCTTCCCCCGCCGCCCCCAACCCCTGTCCCAGAAGATCAGACGGAGGAGAATGAGAAGGAGAAAGAGAAAGCGAAGGAAGACGAGGAAGAGCGGAATGATGAAAACAATATCAAGCAAGCAATGACTCACTTTGTCCAAGAGAATGGCACCCTACGAGCGAAGCCCACCTCCAACGGCATCTACATCAACGGACGGGGACACTTGGTCTGACGCTCATCCCCCTCTCTGCCAGATGCCCAGATCCAAGCCAGCTCTGAGCCCCCATCCCTAACTGCTTACTGGTGCCTCTTTTTGGGGAGGGGGGCCCAAAGACCTCTAGAGACTCAGGTCCTCTCCTTCTGAGCCACCCGACCGCAGGCTGTCCAGCTCGGGATCTCCTGAAGGCCCCTTCCTTCTTCCCAAGACTTCGGCCAACGTTAGAAGCCCAACTTCTCCTCCAACGTGAAGATGCTCAGAAGCCAGTTCAGTTTCTTCTCCACCTGGCATGGGCTGCCTCTTTGTGTGGATTCATTTTGGAGTCTTTTCTTTTGGCCAGGGATGATTTAGGGGTGGGTGGGATGGACAAAACGTTGGAGAAGCAGAAGCGAAGATGCTTCGGGTCTCTTCAAGTGACTCGGCTGGGCTCAAGAGGGGCAAACTCATAGAAACTCTTGCATCTTTAATCGTAATTATTCTCCTTTACTGTTGTCGTCGACGGTTCAGATGGCCCTTGGTCCATCTTGGGCTAAAGGTTTTCCCACGGGCAAAACTGTGGCTGTTAAAAAGATGAGCTCCATTTTAATTATTATTTTTTATTTGTATTATTAATTACCAACCGAGCAAGGAATTTTTCCACTGTAAGCTTCAAGGACTTTCCAGAAAATGCTGAAGAAAATCTCTGGAGACACACAAACTCCCCAAAAGAAGTCCTGTTTCCAGATCTTCTACTGAGTCAACGATGTTGAATAACCTGCTTCTGCTCGCCCCAATGAAGTGCATCATGGGTCCAGTGGTTCTCCAACTCCTAAAGCTGTTTCTCAACCTTGGAAGCTTGAAGATGGGTAGACTTCAACTCCCAGAATCCCCCAGCCAGCAGCGCTGGCTGGGGGATTCTGGGAGTTGAAGTCCACCCATCTTCAAGCTTCCAAGGTTGAGAAACACTGGTTTAGAGAGTCCAATACATGTCCAAGCAGTGTTGTCCCACCATTGGGGAGCAAGTGAACTTCAAGTCCCCCCATCTCATGTCTTTAATTTGTATTTCTTAGCATGCTGTAACTATGAATATTTCTAGAGCTAACCAACAACTATGGAAATACGTATACGTGATAAGTGTGTGACCCTGAGGACAGATTTTGTGAGGGAGTCTGCATTTTGACCAGTGGCTTCTCAATCTTAGCAACGGGAAGAAAGGTGGACTTCAACTCCCAGAATTCCCCAGCCATTATGAGAGTTAAAGTGCACGCGTCTTAAAGCTGGGGCTGAGGGATTCTGGGATTTGAAGTCCGCACATTTGCTATTGAATTTGAAGTCTATCTTAGCAAATGTAAGACTTGTGAACTTGTGAGCAAATTTAGCAATATCTTAGCAAATTTAAGATTTGTGAGCAAATTTAAGATTTGTGAGCAAATTTAAGACTTGTGACTCCCCAAATCCCCTAGCCAGCATGCTTTAAGAGGAGTAGACTTCGACTCCCAGAATTCCCCAGTAGCTGGGGAATTCTGGGAATCGAAGTCCACCCATTCTTAAGCCAAGGTTGAGAAACACGGATTTTGAGTTTTAGGGGGAATTGCAAAACTGCTCCATGTTCTCTTTGGAGAAAGTTTCTTAAACATCAACCCTTCTCCGATAAGTATATTTTAAGTCTTCTTGTGCCTACTACACCTCATTTTTTCATATTTGCAAAGAGTTGCAACTGGGCTGAGTAGCTGCCTCCTTTACAAAACTTTCTGTCCCAAAGTGGGGGTGAAGTCACCCACAATATCTGGGGTGGGGCGCAGGAGTGGGATTCAAAAATTTTAACCACCAGTTCTCTGCCCGGTTGCTGGTTGGGCGCGACCATGGTGGGCGTGGCCTACTCAGCCTCCTGCACCACGGGGGGGTGGGGTGGCATTTTCGCCCTCCCCAAGCTCCTGAGGCTTTCCTCGAGCCTTCGGGAGGGTGAAAACAGCCTCCCCGGGCTCCAGAGGCCCTCCAGAGGCCGGAAACAGACCCATTTCCAGACTTCCAGAACTTCTGGGAGGCCCGTTTTTCACCCTCCCAGAGCCTCTGTGCAGGCCTTGCACTTATCTGGCATCCAAAACGGTCTGCGTGGAGACCCCTGGGAGGGGCAGGGTGGGGTGGGCGGGGCCAGCCAGTCTTTGCAACTACCGGTTCGGCGAATCAGATGTAAAATTAGCGTCCGGTTCCCCGAACCGGCTGAATCCCACTCCTGGATGAGGGAGTGACAAATTTGGTGCACCACAGCTCTGAAGGCAGGATCAGAACTGGTATCGGGGTTTACGTATCAGTTTTCGACCTTCTGGGTCCCAGTTTTGGACCTTCTGCCTGGACCCTGGTTGGGTCAGCGGCGTAGGGCATGCGATAATGTGAAGACCGACCGATCTACATCTCAGATTGGCTCATTCAGACATGCAGTTCCTGGAACTGCCACAACTGAGCTAACAAATAGAAATCCCCCCATCTTCAAACCTGTTGCAAACTTAGATTTGTCTTTAGCCTCTGTGTGAGTACAGGCACAGTCCTCGACTTACGGCCGCCCTTGAGCTCTCCACATTTATGTTGCTAACTGAGAAATAGGTTTAAGTGAGAACTTTTGCCCCGTTTTACGACATTTCTCGCCGCGGTTGTTAAACGAGTCGCTGCAGTTGTTAAGCTAGGAACATGGTTGTTAAGCGAATCTGGCTTCCCCATTGAGTTGGTTTGTCAGATGGTCGCAAAAGGGGGTCCTGTGACACTGCAGCCGTCATAAATACAAGTCAGTTGCCAAGCATCCGAGTTTGGATCAGGTGAAGGCTGCAACAGTTGTAAGTATGAAAAATGGTCCTTTTTTCATTGCCGCTGTAACTTGGAATGGTCACTAAATGAACCTTTGCAAGTCAAAGGCTACCTGTAATATGTTAATGAATCAATAAGCTACAGAAGTGAACTTAAACGGGCTGGGTTTAACACAAAGTGCCAAAGAAGAATTAAGGTAACCACAAAATTTTTACATCTTGTGTACACACAGGTCTTTAACTGACCCCTTTCAGCATGTTGGACAAATCCAGAGAGCGAGAAGGATGTTGAAAGAAAATTCTCCAAGGGTCAATTTGCTAAGAACTCTTGATTTTCCTCGAAACGCGATCAGAGAATTTGTGGGGCCCCAAAAACTTCTATTTTAATTTTTTTATTTTTCCTCCTGCCCTTCCTCTGAATCTCACAACTATCGCAACGGGACTCTTTGGAAGCGAATTCGACAGACTCCAGACTTTTAGAAGCCTTTTAAATATGTATTAATATTGTTATTAGCTTTTTTTTTTTTTTAGCGTGAGGAAATGAGCAACTGCCTTTCTACGATCTGTAAATATCTTTGTACATTAGGGGGGGAAAAGCAACGTATGTGTGCCTCCCTGTATTGTCTGCGTGTGTGCACGCGTGTAAAATACTCTGTAAGTGTGTATAGAGCGGGACTTTGGGGTAGGCCTTGTCAGGTGTAATATGCACTGCTGGTTTTTGTAAATAAATTGCACTTTTGCCATCCCAGAATTCTGCTTTTTTGCTAAATCTTGCAAATCTTGAGTTTCTCTCTACTTCTATTCTAAGCGACCCATCACAGATAAATGTCAAAAATAATAGCCCTGTATCAGTGGTGGGATTCAAGTAATTAAACAATCGGTTTGTTTTTCTTTAAATTTGATTTATATGCCGCCCTTCTCCGGGGACTCAGGGCGGCTTACAATGCGTTAAGCAATAGCCTTCATACTTTTGTATATTTATGCAAAGTCAGCTTATTGCCCGCACAAACTGGGTCCTCATTAGGTTCTCTGCCCTAATGATTTCTTCCAACAATCAGTTTTCCAAATTGCTCAGAAAGTTAACAACCGGTTCTCCCAAAGTGGTGCAAACTGGCTGAATCCCACCACTGCCCTGTATGTATTGGAGAAATAGGAAGGCTGAAATTTGATTTTTTTTTTTTGGTGATTCCCTCAATTTTTGCACAAGTCCAAAAAGTATAAGGGTGCAAAATGTACACATTTCTCTCAGGCTGAGGTGTTGGTTCCGGGAAGTCTGGGAGTTGAAGTTCACACATGCTAAAATGCAGAGGTGGGTTTCAAAAATTTTTACTACTGGTTCTGTGGGCGTGGGCTTGGTGGGCGTGGCATGGCTTGGTGGGCATGGCAGGGGAAGGATACTGTAAAATCTCCATTCCCACCCCATTCCAGGGGAAGGTTACTGCAAAATCCCCATTTCCTCCAGATCAGCTGGGACTCGCGAGGCCGAGAATAGATGGGGGTGGGGCCAGTCAGAATTTTTACTACCGGTTCTCCAAACTACTCAAAATTTCCGCTACCAGTTCTCCAGAACTGGTCAGAACCTGTTGAAACCCACCTCTGCTAAAACGGCCACGGTTGAGAAACACTGGTGTAAAAAGCAGGGAGTCTCCAACCTTGGTGACTTGAAGACTTGTGGACTTCAACTCCCAGAAGGATCTTTTCTAGAAAGCCTCCAGAATTCTGGGAGTCGAAGTCCACAAGGCTTAAAGTCACCAAGGTTGGAGACTCCCTGGTCTAAAGTGTTATCACAAGTTGGTAAATCACATGGCTGTCCTTAGAAGAACATGTGACGGCCGTGGCCAGGGAGGCTTTCTATCAGGTTCGCCTGATTCGCCAGTTGCGTCTCTTTCTGGATCGGGACTCCTTGCGCACGGTCACTCACGCCCTCGTCAGTTCCCGCCTGGACTACTGTAATGCTCTCTACATGGGGCTCCCCTTGCAGAACACCCGGAGGCTCCAACTGGTCCAGAATTATGGGAGCGTCATGGCGCTCCCATGTAACACCTCTCCTGCGCGAGCTCACTGGCTCCCGGTGGTCCTCCGGGTGCGTTTCAAGGTGTTGGTGACCACCTTTAGAGCACTCCATGGCTTAGGACCTGGATATCTACGAGACTGCCTTCTGCCACCGATAGCCTCCCACCGGCCAGTACGCTCCCACAGAGAGGGGCTCCTCGGGGTGCCGTCAGCCAACAATGTCGACTGGCGACCCCCAGGAGGAGAGCTTTCTCTGTGGGGGCACCTGCCCTCTGGAACGAGCTCCCCCCGGAGATACGGACAATTCCGAATTTACGTACCTTCCGCCGGGCGCTCAAGACTTTTTTATTTCAACAAGCCGGGCTGGCCTAACTTCTCCAATTGTTAATTTGAATTTGAATTTTAAACGGGGTATTTTAATTGTTGGGCCAAATTATTTAATATATTTTAAACTGTATTCTATGTTTTTTACCTTTGGCTGTTCACCGCCCTGAGTCCTTTGGGAGAAGGGCGGTATATAAATTTAAATATAAATAAATAAATAAATGCGCACACCCAAGTACCTAGTAGGGCATTTCTGCCGATGGTTGAAGGTCTCCTGTAAGATCACAAGACATATAATTTCCTCTGCCACCCACAAAGATCATAGAAAAACATCCACCTCAACCCTGCTTCAGCCAACAGGTGGAGAAGCATGGGTGTTACCGTCAAGCTATAGGTCTTAAGTCATCTAACATTGAATAAAAACCCATTTGTGAAGGGATCAGGTAGAGTGACAGAGTTGAAAGGGACCTCAGAGGTCTTCAAGTCCAACCCCTTGCTCACGTAGGAGACCCTATCAGACAAGTGGCTGTCTGATCTTTTTCTGGAAAGCCTCCAGTGATGGACAGTCACATTCACAACTTCTGAAAGCAAAGCCGTTCCGCTGGTTAATTATTCTCATTTTCAGAAGTAACAGAAGTTGGAAGGACCTTGGAGGTCTTCTAGTCCAGCCCCTTGCTCAGGCAGGAGACCCTATACCGTCCCAATCAAATGGCCATCCAGTCTCTCCTTGAAAACCTCCAGTGATGAAGCACCCACAACTTCTGGTGGCAAGCTGTTCCACCGGTCAATTGTTCTCACTGTCAGGAAGTTTCTCCTTATTTCCAGGTTGAATCTCTTTAAAATTCTTCCACGTGTTACTTCTTGTCCTCAGGTGGTTTTCTGGCCCCCTCCCCATAACCCCCTCACCGGTTGCAGGTGCACTTCCTGCCATCCACAAGCCAAGCTAAGTGGGACAAATCAAAAATGCAAGATTGCAAAGCCATTCAGCGTTGCCTTCGGAAGTTGTGGGGAGCTTCATCCCTGGAGGCTTTCAAGAAGAGACGGGACAGCCATTTGTGAGAAATGGTGTAGGGTCTCCTGCCGGGGTGGGGGGGTTGGACTAGATGACCTACAAGGTCCCTTCCAACTCTGTTAATCTGTAATTAATCCTTCACCCGCCAAGCGTTAGCTTGTGACACGGCAAGGAGCCGTTTGCTAAAAGCTGTTAGCTTTGTGGTTTTGGAGATGCTGTGTAGGGGAAGTTGTGTTTGGAGACAAGCTGAACTCACTTCCTGTCAGGTCTGAGTAAGAACAGAACAATTTTTAATGAAAAAAAAAAAAGGCACAGATTTTCTACCTTGCTCTCATCTACCACCGTAGCAACCTTCCACTTGGCCGAGAACCACATTTCTGGTGGGCCCATAGTTGCAAAGACAGATCTCCCAACCTTTCTGAAGGACCTTGGATGTGACGAGCGTTGGACACGGAGATTAGAATGAATTTAAGGAAGCAGAAGATCGCCATGGGCCAGTAAATGAGTTCTGGAGAGGCAGGAACTCAACCATCGACAGGTTTCTCCTCAAGACCGATGGACTTGGGCCCAACCTTGGGAGGAGAAGTTGATACGAGGGTGTAAGGGTTGAGGGAGAGGAGGAGAGCAGCCTCCTTCGCACCCATGTCGCTGGCCATGAAAGCTCGGCAGAAGGTGAAACGGAAAGGACCGGCGAAAGATCGGGTCTTTGGGTGTGATCTGATGGAACATCTGCAATCATCTGGCCATGACAGTAAGTGATTTTCTTTTTCTTTTCTTTTTTTGGAGACTGGCACAAATTTTTAAATCCTCTTGAAGGTTCATTAGACCAAACAGGAAATGGGGTGAGAACTTCTGCTAAACAACAAAACTTGGTTCTGAATGTGCTTCGCTGTTTTTTTCTGAGAAGGCTTCAGCCTTCGGTAATCCATAATCGTAGAATCAAGAGCAGGAAGGGACTGGAGATCTTCTAGTCTGAGGGCCTTCAACTCTGGTGGACTTCAACTCCCAGAATTCTCCAGCCAGCCATACTGGCTGGCTGGAGAATTCTGGAAGTTGAGGTCCACAAGACCTGAAGATTGGAGACCCCTGCTCTACTCCAGTTTATGCATAAATCTAGGGCCCTTACAAGAGTCTTCTCCAAGATCTAGATGCATTACCAGGTATTAACCCAGCATATTCCGGAATTAACAATCACATCTTGTTAAAGAACAAATTAAAAAAATTAAAACCATGTTGGTCAAAGCCGTTGGCAGCATTATAAAAACAACATTAAATTGCACCTATGAAAAAGCCAAGCAATGAAGCTGATTTAAACTGGGGCCCAAACTTTTGAAGGAGTGAGAACAAGTGTGATAAAACCATATTTGGAATATGGCAACCAGTTCTGGTCACCCCGATAGAAAAAAATATGTTAGACTGTAGAAATTTCCTAAGAGTGAGAACAATGTACCAATGGAACAACTTGCCTCCAGAAGTTGTGGATGCTCCATCACTGGAGGATTTTAAGAAGAGAGAGCCATTTGTCCTGGATGGTATGTCCTGCTTGGCCAGGGGGTTGGACTAGAAGACCTCTAAGATCCCTTCCAACTCTATTGTTCTTTGTATCTACTGTAATTCTCCCTCTATGGCTGAGTCGATCTTAACCTGCTGAGTTTACAAAACCAGGAGATAGTCAGCAAATTTTCTGTGAATCATCCTGGATATTCATAAAGGGCCATTTGATTCATCGGTGGCATGAGATACCCAAATAATAATAATAAATAAATAAAATTAGGGGTGCCTCAAAATGGAGACACCGTGTGAGGACAGGCAGGCAAAATTCAGGATTTCTGTAGCACCTTCTCCAATTAGTAAATTTTACAAATCCACGTAAGCTTTGGCGAGCTGCATCCGATGATGTGAATTGTAGCGCATGGAAGTTTGTGGCTTTTAATTAAAGTTGCTAACTACGCAAGCAGTTATTGTGTAGTTGTGTAGTTATTGCGTCGGATTTATTCTGATCCAAAGCAGTCTGAAATTACAATCTGTATGAGCCCACTCAGTTTTACAGCTCAGAAATTGTTCATTTCACTCAAATGTTCGGCATCTGCTTTAAATATTTGCTGTTTCTGAAATAGATATTAGCCGCCGTGCAGAGTTTGATATCAGTAAAACGATGCTTTATTTCCTGGATGTTATTCCTTGCCCGCCATCCAGGATTGTCATATCGAATCTCAGATATGGATTATTATTAAATCTGTGATTGCTGTGTCATTTTGCAGTTCCCTCAACCACCATATTGGACGTGAGTTCGGTTTCTCTTTCCTGCCCTTCCTTCTTTGAACTACATTCACACATGATTTAGCCGGACCAGAAAATTCTAAAAAAAAAAGTTTCTTAAACTTTTACATTCAGGTCTAAAATGAAAACTGTTTGCATAGGGAATAATTGTGTGGAAAAAAAAAATAAGAAGAAATATGCTATATACTGTGCAGATCAGTCCCAATTCACATCTCCTAATGCACAACAGAGTTTACTTAATTCCTTTTTTTTTTTTTAATTTGATTTATATGCCGCCCTTCTCCGGAGACTCAGGGCGGCTTACAATGCGTTAAGCAATAGCCTTCATACTTTTGTATATTTTATACAAAGTCAGTTTATTGCCCCCACAAACTGGGTCCTCATTTCACCTACCTTAGAAAGGATGGAAGGCTGAGTCAACCTTGAGCCTTGGCGAGATTCGAACCAGCAGTAAATTGCAGGCAGCTGTGTTAATAACAGGGTGCGTAGACCACTGTGCTATCAAGGCTCTCTCTATTGTTGAAATTGAAATAACTGTGAGAATTGCATTCAGCTTATTTTTACTTTTTTTATTTGATCATTAAATTGATATACTTAACGGCGCACATAACAATATTCCGTGGTGCACAGCTAGAAAATATTTCTAATAAAGAAAGCAGAGCAACTTTGAATATACTTGCAAGGTTTCCTGCAAATTCCATATGAAATAGCAATAGCACTTAGACTAATATACTGCTTCACACTGTGCTTTCCAGCCCTCTCTAAGCGGTTTACAGAATTATTTTATTTTTTATTTTATTTTGAATTTGTATACCGCCCTTCTCCCTGAGGACTCTTGCCCCCAACAATCTGGGTCCTCGTTTTACCGACTTCGGAAGGACGGAAGGCTGAGTCGAAATAGTAAGAGATATCCAGCAATGTTAAGTTTAGGATGAAAAATCTCAAACCAACATTGAAAGCAGACATATTCAAACCCACAGCCGCATTCCACCATTAACAAAGAATAATGAAGGTAGTCCTTAACTTACGACAGTTCGTTTAGTGACCGTTCGAAGTTAAAATAGTGGGGGGAAAGGAACTAATGAGTGTTTTTCACACTTACAAGCATCGCAGCCTCCCCATGATCACGTGATCAAAATTCAGATGCTTGGCCACTGACTCATGTTTACGACGGTCGTAGTGTCCTGGGGTCATGCGATCCCCTTTTGTGACCTTCTGACGAGGTACGTCAATGGGGAAGTCAGGTTCACTGAACAATGGCGTTATGTTGAGTTGCGTGACTAACTCAACAATTCAACGAATTCCGTGATTCACTTAACAACTATGGCAAGATATGTGTGGTAGAGTAGGGCAAAATTCTCTGTTTCACTTAACAAGAGAAATTTTGAGGTCATAAGTCATGGACTACCTGTATAGGATAGGATAGGATAGGATAGGATAGGATAGGACAGAACGGAGGGGAGGGGAGGGGAGAAGAGAAGAGAAGAGAAGAGAAGAGAAGAGAAGAGAAGAGAAGAGAAGAGAAGAGAAGAGAAGAGAAGAGAAGAGAAGAGAAGAGAGAGAGAATGGAATGGAATGGAATGGAATGGAATGGAATAGGAAACGGAAGGGAAGGGAAGGGAAGGGAAGGGAAGAGAAGAGAAGAGAAGAGAAGAGAAGAGAAGAGAAGAGAGAGAGAATGGAATGGAATGGAATGGAATGGAATGGAATAGGAAACGGAAGGGAAGGGAAGGGAAGGGAAGGGAAGAGAAGAGAAGAGAAGAGAAGAGAAGAGAAGAGAAGAGAAGAGAAGAGAAGAGAAGAGAAGAGAAGAGAAAGAATGGAATGGAATGGAATAGGAAACGAAAGGGAAGGGAAGGGAAGAGGAGAGGAGAGGAGAGGAGAGGAGAGGAGAGGAGAGAAGTTGGAAGGGACCTTGGAGGTCTTCTAGTCCAGGGGTCAGCAACCTGCGGCTCTGGAGCCGCATGTGGCTCTTTCACCCCTCTGCTGTGGCTCCCTGTCACTCAAAATATGTGTCCCAACCGCCAATATGTGAAACCTGCCGGCATGCGATTTATTCAGCTTTTCAACCTCCGGTAGGCCAACCACGGATAAATCCAAGAAAAGAAAAGTTTCAGAAGAAAACAGAAGGTTTAATTCAACTACATAGAGTAGTTTTGTGGCCGCTCAAGAAATAGTCGGGCACGGGAAGGGTTTTTGTGGCTCCCGGTGTTTTCTTTTCTGTGGATGAGCTAATGACAGGTGCCCATTTTTCAGAAGTTAAAGTTGCAAGGAATTATCCATCCAGGATCTCCAGCCTTACAGCCAGCCAGTGAAGAGCGGAAGAAGGCTCTGAATTAGCTTTTCTTATCAGGATCTCTGTCCAGGTGGCTGTGGTTTTTAATATTCTTTCCACTCTAAAAAATTAGATGGGAAACTATATGCCACAAAGTTCTAGAATCAATTTTTATTTCTTTTTAATTTTAATACAAACAATCCATCTTCCATTAAACAGGTACAAATGTCTTGTGCAATATCAATTAAAATTATACTCATTATTTGCCTATTTTTAATACTGATATACATAGCATATCTAATACCATAACAATTCTCTTCTTAGCTTATTTAATTCTATTAATATATTTTCTGTATTTCACTAATCTACTTTCCCCCGCCTAATTTTCCTATTTATTCTCTAGCCATCGGTAAAATAGTTCGCATACAATATAATATTCACTTTGTTCCTTCTCTTCGATTGCAAGTGTTAACCTATTCATTTCTGCACCTTCTAATATTTTCCTAATCACATTCTCATCCGTAGGGATCTCTTCACTTTTCCAATTTTGTGCAAATACTATCCTAGCTGCAGTTATTACATGGATAATCAAATATACCTTTTCTTTACTATATGTTTCTGGTAAAATCCCCAACAAAAATATTTCGGGTTTCAAATCAATATGTTGTTGTAGGAGCCTTTATTTCTATGATTTCCTCCACCTGTCACCTACAGCAGTGGGTTTCAAATCCCAGCACTACCGGTTCACTATTGGTAGCACGGGGGCGTGTGCGCTTGCTTTGTGAGCGCGCGGTGCTTTGGCGCATGCGCAGAGTGTTTTTAATGACGTCTGACCCTGGCCAGAGCCTCCCGCCTCCACTGCCGCTACAGGTTTGCCCGAACTGGGGTGAACTGAGAGCAACCCACCACTGTTCACCTAGCCCAGTGATGGCTAACCTTTTTGCCATCGCATGCCAGGAAAGGGGAAGGCAGGGGAGGGTCGCACGTGCACGTGCCCACGCGCATGCGTGCGCAACCCCCTCCCCCCCACTCCTGGCACATGATGGCCTGGTAGGCCCGTTTTTCTTTCTTACCTGGTTCCAGATCCTCTCTGTGTATCTGGGAAGGGCGAAAACAGCCTTTCCCACTCCCTTGGAGGTCCTATGGAGGCTGAAAGGGCCCATTTCCCAACTCTCGGTGGGACAGGAAGTGACATTTTTTGCTGTCCCCAGCCTCCAGAACCTCTCTAGGAGTCTCTAGGAGCCTCTCTAGGAGTCTGTAGGAGCCTCTCTAGGAGTCTCTGGAGGCTGGGGACAGGAAAAAACATCACTTCCTGTCCCACTGGGAGTGGGGAAATGGGCCCTTTCAGCCTCCGTAGGGCCTCCAAAAGGGTGGGAAAGGCTGTTTTTGCCCTTCCCAGATACACAGAGAGGATCTGGAGCCAGGTAAGAAAGAAAAACGGGCCTTCTCCATCCCCCTAGGCCCTCCAGAGGCAGGAAACAGCCTGTTTCCCTACTTCTGGTGGGCCCAGAAGGCCCGAAAATCAGCTGGCTGGCGCGCGCATGCGCCCCAGAGCTGAGCTGGCGTGCCCACTAATATGGCTCCGTGTGCCACCTGTGGCATGCGTGCCATAGGTTCGCCATCACGGACCTAGCTTTACAAACATTATTTGCAAATAAAAATGGTGGCTAGCTTGGTTTAAAAGATGCCCACTTGCCCCCCAAAGCAGTGCCTCTCAACCTTGGCCACTTTGAGATGGGTGGACTTCAACTCCCCAAATTCCTCATCTAACACACTCCCTGGGGAATTCCGGAAGCCTAAATCCACCCATTTCAAAGTTCCCAAGACTTTTTTCCCCCCCTCAAACATGAAGCATAAACTTTAAACATCTTGTATGTATACAGAACATTTCGCCGTTCTGAAATGAATATTCGACATGGTGGTCCATGTTGTATTTCCTGAACTGGGGAATTCTGGGAGTTGAAGTCCACCCTTCTTTAAATTGTCAAGATTGGCAACTTAAACCTTCGTCCCAAAAGTCAAAGGAAAAAGTTCCAAAATGAGAAGTATGACAGAGACAGATGTTTGGTGCCTCCCTTGTCTCTGTCAACATTTTAAGACGCTCCACGGTTTCACGAAACTGCACATTTTCCCACTGGTCAGGAACCAGTGGTGGCCTTCTACCAGTTTGCCCCAGTTTGGGTGAACCAGCAATGGTGGCAGTGGGAGGCTCCACCCACCTGCCCAGATGTCATCACAGACACTCTGCACATGCACAGAAGCGCCACGCGCGAGCACGCTCCCAGTTCCGAACCGGTAGCGAAGGTAAGTGGAACCCTAAACTTTTAAATGTTGGGACCGAGCATTGTCGCTCCCAGACGAAGCACGGACCATGGTCCACCATCCACCGTGTAGTTCCTGCCACCCCAGCCTGCATGGCTGTTTTCCCTGGGTGTTGGCACCCTAGTCAGCTCATTTGACGGATGTCAGGTTGAGATGCCATCACCCATCCTCACTCCAACATACACGGTATGAACTGTATGCAAGAGAAGAAATACGCATTTGATGGACACGGTTCCACCTGTTCTTTGTCGAACGCCGTGATACACAAAAGGCTGGGTTGGGCACCGTCCCACTTCCTTATGCACAGCTTGTGCGGCACACAGGAAGTCATCTGGGAGGTGGCCCTTAACAGCCCAGCTAGCAAGGAGGGGAGGAGAAGCAAGTCTATTACAACTCTTGTGACTTCCTTGTTTGGGCTGTTGCCCCAGCCTTTTGTCCCTGGGAGTGGTTGCAGCAATATTGTAGTTGAGCAAACTTGCAGTCAAGGACAGTTGAGTGTCGTAAACAAGCCAAAACCTCCCTTGTCGTGATTGATGTTGTAGTCTTACCAGAACGTCTTGAAGGAGCTACCTACAGTATGTCTAGCCTGTTGACGAGAAGGATTAAGGAGGGACATGACAGCGGTCTTCCAGTCTTTGAGGGGCTGCCACAAAGAAGAGGGAGGTCAACCTATTCTCCAGAGCACTTGTGGACAGAACAAGAAGTAATGAATGGAAACCTATCAAGGAGAGATCCATCTTGGAACGCAGGAGAAATTTCCTGACAGTGAGAAAAAATTCATCAGTGGAATCATGGCTTCCATCCAGAAGTTCTGGGTGCTCCATCACTGGAGGAGTTTTTTTTTTTCCCCAAAAAAAGTTTTTATTTTTGTTTCTCATAAACATATTTACATGTACAGTCATTTATCCACCATTTTCCATTCATCTTATCGTTTAACTTTCATTTTTAATTTTTAATTATTCGGGGCTGCTCTTTTACCATTTGTCCTTCTTTGTTTTGCCACAACCTTTCTTCTTCTCCTCTCCTTCTCTTCCTTCTTCTATCTCTTCCTACTTTCTTCGTTCTTCCTCTCCTTCTCTTTCCTACTTCCCCTTCCCTTCTCCCACTCCTCTCTTCTTCCCTCCTTCTAACCTTCTCTCCTACTCCTCTTTCCCGTCCCTTTTCTTCCTCTCCTTTTCCCTTTCTTCTCTCTCTCCTTCTCCTTCTCCTCTCCTTCATCTCTCTCTACTCTTTCCCCTCCCTTTTCTTCCTCTCCTTTCCCCTTTTTTCTTTCTCTCCCTCTCCTCTCTTCTCCCTTCCTCTCTCTCTCCTCCTTCCCCTCTCTCTTGTTGTTTCCCTTTTCAGTTCAATCAAGAATGGCATTCGAGCAGCCCCGTTTTCCTATTTATCTCTATTCTCATTTCAATTTCTTATTTGATTAATATTTATATCTGTTTCATCCTTTGTGTACATTTTTATAATAATCTCACTTTTTCCTTTTTCCCTCCCCTTTCTCCTTTTACCTAGGTTATCATCTGGGTTTCTATTCTTCTGATTATTTTCTCCCATCTTTTTTCTATCCGTTTTATCTCCATACCCTTATTCATATTTCCTTTCTAACCAATCCTAAAATTTATCACTGGAGGCTTTGAAGAAGGTTTTGTCTGAAATGGTATAGGGCAGTGACGGTTAACCTTTTTTCCCTCAGGTGCCAAAAGCACGTGCCCAAACCAGGGGTGGGTTTTACTCACCTTTACTACCGGTTCGCATCGTGCCCACGCACGCTCGTGTGCTTAGCTTGTGCTCTCTCTCTTCTGTGCATGCACAGAAGCTTCTGTGCATGCGGAGATCACTTATGATGACATCCAGGTTAGTGGGCAGAGCCTCCCACTGGTTTTACTACCGGTTCTTGCGAACCGGTCCAAACCTGGGGCAATCCACCACTGGCCCACACCCATAATGCAATGCCCCCCATGCACGCCCCGCCCATTTCCGGACTTCTGGTAGGCCCATTTTTCGCTCTCCCAGAGCCTCTGCGTGAGTCCTGTACTTTCCTGGCATCCAAAACGGGCCGCGTGGAGACTCCTGGGAGGGGAGGGGCGGCAATGGCATGCGCACATGTCTCCTTTCAAGTCCGCGGCAGCGACTTGAAATTCAGCTGGCTGGCAGGAGGCACGTGCACATGAGCAGTGGAGCTGATCTAGGGCGACAGCTCACATGCCCGCAAAAATGGCTTTGCGTGCCACTTTGGGCACACGTGCCATAAGTTCTTCTGCTTCAGCAGGGGGTTGAACCTCCGAGGTCCCTTCCAACTTTGTTATTCTGTAATTCTATAAACATATATCGTCGTTGGGACTCTAGTTCTCTACCATTCGTGGTAGAGTCCTTTCCCCAATGATTTGCATCCTTCCTGGTTTCCACATGAAGGTAAATAACATATCAGGCAGTGGTGGGATTCAGCCGATTCGCACCTATTTGGGAGAACCGGTTGTTAACTTTCTAAGCAGTTCAGAGAACCAGTTGTTGGAAGGAATCTTATTTTGCTTTTTTCCACTTTACGGGGCTAATCCTGTAAGGAATTACAACATCCTGGTGTTGTTTCTAGCCTAATCTTTATTGCCCTGCTTACAGAAACTGCCTCTCTGGTTTAACCCTTATTACATTGTAACAGTAAGGTGAAGTGCCCATTGACATGAGTGACATTGAATTGGCCACACCCACATGGTCACATGACCACCAAGCCACGCCTACCCAGCTGATCATTAGGGCAGAGAACCGGTTGTTAAATTATTTGAATCCCACCACTGATACCAGGAGTAGTTTTGTTAAGCTATGGATAGTCAGGGAGGTTGCAGAGTTATGTAAAGTTGTATCGCAGAAGACAACCACAGCAGAAGTAGCATTTTTTACATCTCCAAGAAGAAAGACATTTCGTTTGTTAGATGTTTGTCCTGCATTTTCTTCAAGAACCCGAAGAATCTTACATGGGGATCTCCCTCAATTATATGTTCACTGTAACAACAACCCAGCAAAATAGGTCAGATCAGGGGGAGGGGGTCTCCAAACCTGGCAACTTTATGACTTGGGGACTTCGATTCCCAGAATTCCCCAGCCAGCCAGCATGGAAAAATACTCCTCCAACCTATTTCACAAAGCTGGTGTTGCATAGAACAACAGGAGGAGCAAGCTGGATGTCAAATGCCTTTTGGTCGTGAGCAGAAAGTACCGTGTTTCCCCGAAAATAAGACCCTGTCTTATATTTTTTTGAACCCCCGAAATAAGCGCTTGGCCTTATTTTCAGGGAGGTCTTATTATTTTGGGGCCCGTGGAGCAAGATGGGGTTCCTCTTGCCGTCTTACCTGATTTCCAGCTCTGAGTTTAAATATTTTCAAGGAGGGCTTATTTTCGGGGGAGTCTTATTTTAGCGCATGTGCTCAAAAGCCCGTCCTCCCTCCCTCCCTCTGCTTCCTTCCTTCCTTCCTTCCTCCCTCCCTTCCTTATTTTAAGGGAGGTCTTATTTTTGGGGAAACAGGGTAGAATGAAAAGTATTGGGCATCAGCCAGCCTGGGAAGGCCATGAGAGGACCCAAGAACTAGGAACATAAACATTGCTGACGTCTTCAGCGCCATGTTTTATTGCTGTCTTGCTTTCTGCCTTTCACTTCCTGTCTCTGGCTCAGAAATGAAATCATGCAGGCACTCCACCCACATGCTCAATCTGAATGAGGAAGCCCAACTGGAAATCTTTCTGGCTTACTCATGAGCAACTAATTCTTATTTGTGGCACGTTTGGGAGAAGAGCAGTGACATCTCAACGTGCACAGCTTTAGGATGTATGGACTTCAATTCCCAGAATTCCGCAGCTGGTGTGCTGGGAATTTAAATCCATCCATGCTGGCTGGGGGATTCTGGGTGTTCAGGTCCGATCCTCGAGGGGCTTGTCACAGAGAAGAAAGGGACAACTTTGGACAACTCCAAAGCACCTGAAGGCAGGAGAAGAAGTAATAGATAGAAACTAATCAAGGTGAGAAGCAACTTAGAACTAAGGAGAAATTCCCTGACAGTGAGATCAATTAACCAGTGGAACAACTGGCCTTCAGAGGTTGTGGCTGTTCCAGTACCAGGGATGAAATCCAGCAGGTTCTGACAGGTTCTGAAGAACCAGGAGCAGAAGTTTTGAGCAGTTCAGAGAACTGGTAGCGGAAATTTTGAGTAGTTCGGAGAACCAGCAAATACCACCTCTGGCTGGCCCCAGACTGGGGTGGGAATGAAGTTTTTGCAATATCCTTCCCCAGGAATAGGGAGGGGAACGGGGATTTTTTTTTTTTAATTTGATTTATATGCCGCCCTTCTCCGGAGACTCAAGGGGGCTTACAATGCGTTAAGCAATAGCCTTCATACTTTTGTATATTTATACAAAGTCAGCTTATTGCCCCCACAAACTGGGTCCTCATTTCACCTACCTTAGAAAGGATGGAAGGCTGAGTCAACCTTGAGCCTGGCGAGATTCGAACCAGCAGAAATTGCAGGCAGCTGTGTTAATAACAGGGTGCACTAAACCACTGTACTATCAAGGCTCTTTTTTTGCAGTATCCTTCCCCTGGAGTGGGGTGGGAATGGAGATTTTGCAGTATCCTTCCCCTGGAGTGGGGTGGGAATGGAGATTTTGCAGTATCCTTCCCCTGGAGTGGGGTGGGAATGGAGATTTTGCAGTATCCTTCCCCTGGAGTGGGGTGGGAATGGAGATTTTGCAGTATCCTTCCCCTGGAGTGGGGTGGGAATGGAGTTTCTGCAATATCCTTCCCCCAGGAATGGGGAGGGGAATGGAGATTTTGCAGTATCCTTCCCCTGCCACACCCGCCAAGCCACACCATGCCCACCAAGCCACGCCCGCGGAACCGGTAGTAAAAAAATTTGGATTTCACCACTGTCCAACACTGGAAGTTTTTAAGAAGAGACTGGACATCCATTTGTACAGAGTCTCCTGCTTGAGCAGGGAGTTGGACTAAAAGACCTCCAAGGTACTGATAAAATCTACCGGTTCGGCAAACCGGTAGTAAAAAAAAAAAGCTACCGGTTGGTCCAAACCGGTATTTCCGATGATCAGCTGTGCCGTGCAATTTATATTCACTAAAAGCAGGAAATCCGGCTTTCTAGCAAATCTAAATTGTGCGGCACAGCTGTTCCCCCCCCCCTCGCTGTTCTACTTGCCTTCAAATGGCTCCTTTTTCCATGCGAAGTGCACATTTGGTCTGCACTGCGCATGCACGCACAGCGAACAGGTGGCGACCCGTAGAGGATTTCACCACTGCTCCAAGGTTCCTTCCAACTCTGTTATTCTGCTATTCTTCTTCCTTCCTTCCTCCCTCCCTCCCTCTCTCACTCTGCTTCCTTCCTTCCTTCCTTCCTCTCATCCTCCCTCTGCTTCCTTCCTTCCTTCCTTCCTCCCTTCTTCCAATCCTCCCTTCCTCCCTCTGCTTCCTTCCTTCCTTCCTCCCTTCCTTCCTCCCTTCCTCCCATCCTCCCTCCCTCTGCTTCTTTCCTTCCTTCCTCCCATCCTCCCTCCCTCCCTCTGCTTCCTTCCTTCCTTCCTCCCATCCTCCCTCCCTCCCTCTGCTTCCTTCCTTCCTTCCTCCCTTCTTCCAATCCTCCCTCTGCTTCCTTCCTTCCTTCCTCCCTTCTTCCAATCCTCCCTTCCTCCCTCCCTCTGCTTCTTTCCTTCCTTCCTCCCATCCTCCCTCCCTCCCTCTGCTTCTTTCCTTCCTTCCTCCCATCCTCCCTCCCTCCCTCTGCTTCCTTCCTTCCTTCCTCCCATCCTCCCTCCCTCTGCTTCCTTCCTTCCTTCCTCCCTTCTTCCAATCCTCCCTTCCTCCCTCTGCTTCCTTCCTTCCTTCCTCCCTTCCTTCCTCCCTTCCTCCCATCCTCCCTCCCTCTGCTTCCTTCCTTCCTTCCTCCCATCCTCCCTCCCTCCCTCTGCTTTCTTCCTTCCTTCCTCCCATCCTCCCTCCCTCCCTCTGCTTCCTTCCTTCCTTTCTCCCTTCTTCCAATCCTCCCTTCCTCCCTCTGCTTCCTTCCTTCCTTCCTCCCTTCCTTCCTCCCTTCCGCCCATCCTCCCTCCCTCTGCTTCCTTCCTTCCTTCCTTCCTTCCTCCCTCCCTCCCTCCCTCCCTCTGCTTCCTTCCTTCCTTCCACCCATCCTCCCTCCCTCCCTCCTCTTCCTTCCTTCCTTCCTCCCTTCTTCCAATCCTCCCTTCCTCCCTCTGCTTCCTTCCTTCCTTTCTCCCTTCTTCCAATCCTCCCTTCCTCCCTCTGCTTCCTTCCTTCCTTCCTCCCTTCCTTCCTCCCTTCCGCCCATCCTCCCTCCCTCTGCTTCCTTCCTTCCTTCCTTCCTTCCTCCCTCCCTCCCTCCCTCCCTCCCTCTGCTTCCTTCCTTCCTTCCACCCATCCTCCCTCCCTCCCTCCTCTTCCTTCCTTCCTTCCTCCCTTCTTCCAATCCTCCCTTCCTCCCTCTGCTTCCTTCCTTCCTTCCTCCCTCCCTCCCTTCTCCATCACTGGAGGTGACACAGCTGGACAGCCATATGTCTGAAATGGTACAGGGTCTTCTGCTTGAGCAGGGGGTTGGACTAGAAGACCTCCAAGGTTCCTTCCATCCCTATGTCCTGTGGCCAATCCTGAATCGATCCAGATTCTTTTCTATGATTCTACACCTTATTGTCGCTAGGGTTGAGATCCATTGCTGTAGAGGACATGCAGTTGGACCTTATGTTTCCTCTGGCTTGTTGTTGTTAGTTGCGAAGTCGTGTCCGACCCATCGCGACCCCATGGACAACTTTCCTCCAGGTCTTCCTGTCCTCTACCATCCTCTGGAGTCCATTTAAGCTTCAATGACTCCAGCCAGCCACCTTCTTCTCTGCCGTCCCCTTCTTCTTTTGCCCTCCATCGTTCCCAGTATTAGGCTCTTCTCCAGGGAGTCCTTCCTTCTCATTAGGTGGCCAAAGGATTTGAGTTTCCTCTTCAGGATCTGGCCTTCTAAAGAGCAGTCAGGGTCGACCTCGTCTAGGACTGACCAGTTGGATCGGCTTGCAGTCCAAGGGACCCTCAGGAGTCTTCTCCAGCACCAGAGTTCAAAGGCCTCCTGTTGTGGCTCCGTTACCTGGGCCTGTGTCATCGGCAGGAGAGGACTCCGAGAGTGAAGAAGAGGAGTTGGCAAGGCCTCCCTCTCCAGGACCCTCCTCTCTGGCAATGCCTTCGGTGTCCACCGAAGGGCAAGAGATAGGGCCGGGGCCAAGCACGTCCACGCAGCCACAGATGGACAGTGATGAGGGAGATGAATCTTGGCTGGATCCTCGGCAGCGTCGCAGAGATAAGCGCGTGCAACAGAAGAAAAGGCGTGCCAGAGATTAGGCTGAGTCACTGGACCACACCCCACAGTGTATAAAAGGGGGTGAGGTGGCCACTCAGACTCTGTGACGGACAAAACTAACTACTATCGAGTCACATTGCATCTTTGGAAACAACTTCATCGGCCTTGGATTTATTTTACGAAATGGACAATTCTTAACTGTGTGTATTTTGTTTACTGAGTAAAAGTTCTTGGCAAGCAGCTACTGGGTTGCTGCCAAGCGTCTTATCGGAAGAATTGGTTGTCTGCCAGTTTATTTAACCCCTGGCTGTCTGTTTGTGTGCATGTGTGGGACGGGGACAGAACATCTCCATTCTTTGGCCTTCTCAGCCTTCCTTATGGTTCCTCTGGCTTAGTCAAATTTCTCCCAGATGTTAAAAATGGGGGACATTTAACTGAGACAGTGATGATAGAACCATCACTGAAGATTGTTGGTGGGCTTCCAAAATTTTGGTATTGGGCAGAGATATTATTTTTGCTTCTTTCTCCCCCTCCTTCAGTTTGTGGAAAGATAATTTGTTCTAGAGATTCATGTTGTCGGAGACGAGAATTCCTGGAGTAAAACATTTCAGAGAAATTCTCACAGGGAAAGTGTGATGTTCTTGCATGTCAGTAGCGACCAGGTGCAAAATCTTCTCTGCAGTCTCTGTTTTGCACTCACCTCTAAGAAAAGAGTCAGGAGAAACTGTAGGTCTGTGGAGAGTCTCAATTGTCCAGGTGGTCCAAAGATTTTTTTTTTTTTAATTTGATTTATATGCCACCCTTCTCCGGAGACTCAGGGCGGCTTAAAATGCATTAAGCAATAGCCTTCATCCTTTTGTATATTTTATACAAAGTCAGCTTATTGCCCCCCACAAACTGGGTCCTCAATTTACCTACCTTAGAAAGGATGGAAGGCTGAGTCAACCTTGAGCCTGGCGAGATTCAAACTTACTTTAATTGCAGACAGCTGGTGTTAAATTACAGTACTTCTGTCTGTTGAGCTAAACCAGGCTCAGTGCTGGTTGCCCAAAAGGCAACTGAACTTTCTTGTTTTTTCTTTCTTTTGAAAACATTTCACTTCTCATGTCAGGGTTCCAAGTAATAGACCCATAGCAAGCAAAACTCCGAGGCAGGTAGATTCCTCAAAGAATAGCTTTATTGGACATACAGTATCATATTGGCACAGATCTGGTGAAAACCGACTCTGAAGGTTCCCGCAGTTTTCACCTAATTAAAAGTGAAAATTTGTCACTTTCTCAAAACAATCAGCCGCATGATCCAATCACGGCACTTTCTGGTTGCCTGGTGACATCACTCCGCCTTCTTCTGACCAGGTGTGAGAATGACCTTGGTTCCCAAGAGAACGTGTTTTGTTTTGACTACAGTGTCCCAGCTATCTCCGATGGCTTTGGTCAGGTCAGCTTCAGGGTTGACATCTCATCTAAGAAGTTTCTCCGGTTCCTGAAGCTTGAATTGAACCGAACTGAAGCAGTTTCATGAAATTCATGAACTGAAGAAGCTTTTTGGATGAGAAATGAAATGTTTTCAAAGGAAAAAAACCAAGAAAATCTAGTTGACTTTGGAAAAAGCACCTTTGGGACAGTGGTGGGATTCAAATAATTTAACTAATGTTAATAATTTAACATTAGGTGCTCTGCCCTAATGACTGGCTGGGTGGGCGTGGCCATGGTGGGCGTGGCCGGGGGGTTTGACAGGCAGCACTTGGCCTCCTGCAACCCTTCTGGGAGCAAAAATGGGCTGCAGAGGGGGGCACATCACCCCCCGCGCCCCATTTTGGGCCTAGTCGGCCTCCCTAAAGCCTCCTGGGAGCAAAAAGGGGTAGTGGGGGGTGCGCTGCCCCTTTTTGCTCCCATTTTGGGCCTAGTAGACCTCCTTACACATACCTGAGTGTCAAGAAGGGGCATGTGGGATTCAGCCGGTTCTGTCCAGATCGTGCAAACCAGTAGCGGTGACTGCAGGAGGCTTCACCCACCTGCCCGGACTACTGCGTGGGTGTGCTCACATTTGCAAACTGGTAGGGAAGGTAAGCGAATCCCACCTCTGGCGTGGGAACTCCTGGAAGGGGAGGGGCGAGGAGGGGCAGAGCCAGCCAGCAATTTAACTAGCGGTTCTCCTGAACCATTCCGAACCGGCTGAATCCCACCACTGCTTTGGGATCAAGAGAGATGTCTCCCATGGGATTTTAGCAGCCAGTGATGGAGGAATGGTCGGAACAGTTGAGTTGACCAAGGATGAGGTGTGAGTAGATTTATCTTCTCCGGAGATTCAGGGCGGCTTACAATGCGTTAAGCAATAGCCTTCATACTTTTGTATATTTTATACAAAGTCAGCTTATTGCCCCCACAAACTGGGTCCTCATTTTACCCACCTTAGAAAGGATGGAAGGCTGAGTCGACCTTGAGCCTGGTGAGAATTGAACTCACAGTAATTGCAGGCAGCTGGATGTTAAATGCTGCCTTAGTAGGAGGCATTAGCCTCCTACGCCACTCAGGCTCTTCATTGCCTTCGATTGTTCAATTAGCACCCCAGGGATTGCCAGTCTTCCTGGTTTCCCAAACTTTGAGGAAGTCCCAATGGAGGAGAAACTTTAGGAGGAAATCACCCAGTGTTTTAGGTGAGTGATGAGCTTTTCCTAGCTGATTTGGAGAGATTTACTATTCCCAAATTGAATCTTGGTGCTTCTCCAGTTCCCCAGGTCCTGAAGAGCTGCACAGAGTTTGTGGAACAGCGTGGGATCGTGGACGGCATCTACCGGATCTCCGGAGGATCTTTAAACATCCAAAAATTAAGGTAAAGGTGGGAATATCAGTTTGGATTGGAGTACCAAACAGCATCTCTAAACTGAGAGAGAGAGAGAGAGAGAGAGAGAGAGAGAGAGAGAGAGAGAGAGAGAGAGAGAGAGAGAACCATGACCTGGTCACTGTGATACAAAAAAGACGTTGAGACTCTAGAAAGAGTGCAGAGAAGAGCAACAAAGAGGATTAGAAGGCTGGAGGCTAAAAGATACGATGAACGGTTGCAGGAATTGGGGTATGTCTAGTTCAGGGGTTAGCAACCCGTGGCTCCAGAGCTACAGGAATACAGAAATAGTCAGGCACGGGAAGGGTTTTGTGGCTCCCGGTGTTTTCTTTTCTGTGGGAAACGGGCCCAAATGGCTCTTTGAGTGTTTAAAGGTTGCAGACCCCTGTCATAGAGAATAGTTTTGTGGCTGGGTGGGCGTGGCTAGGTGGTCATGTGACTGGGTGGGAGTGAGTGGCATCGAGTTGGCCACGCCCACCCAGGTTTTGTGGCTCCCAGTGTGGTTTTTTTTTTCTGTAGGAAATGGATCCAAGTGGCTCTTTGAGTATTTAAGGTTGCCGACCCCTGTTCTAGTCTAATGGATTAGGGCAGGGGTGTGAAACTCAAGGCCTGCGGGCTCGATCTCGCACGTGGGGTGCTTAGATCTGGCCTGCGGGTCTGTCTTGGAAACAGTGAAGGACCGGCCTGCAGTGCCTCTGCCAGCGAAAACGGGCTGCCAATCTCTGTTTTTGGCTGGGACAACCTCCTGCAACCCTCTGCCAGCGAAATCGGAGCTCGGGAGGGTCCTCCCAAGCTCCGTTTTTCTTTTGGTTTCTTGAATGCCGAAAAAAATTTAATTTTTGCCATTCACATTTCATCCTGTCCCTCCTTTTTTTTGCATCCTTTTTTTTAATGATTCTGTTCCACCATTTCTTTGATATTAGTGTAACTCTTGTCCCGCAGTGAGTTGTCTTGTGGCGAGACGGCCATGGCGAGTAGGCTGTGGCCAGTGGTGGAATTCAATTTTTTTTACTACCGGTTCTGTGGGCGTGGCTTGGTGGGCACGGTGGGGGAAGGATATTGCAAAATCCCCATTCCCTCCCCACTCCTGGGAGAAGGATACTGCAAAATCCCCATTCCCTCCCCACTCCTGGGAGAAGGATACTGCAAAATCCCCATTCCCTCCCCACTCCTGGGGGAAGGATACTGCAAAATCCCCATTCCCTCCCCACTCCTGGGGGAAGGATACTGCAAAATCCCCATTCCCTCCCCACTCCTGGGAGAAGGATGCTGCAAAATCTCCATTCCCTCCCCACTCCTGAGGGAAGGATACTGCAAAATCTCCATTCCCTCCCCACTCCTGGGAGAAGGATACTGCAAAATCCCCATTCCCTCCCCACTCCTGGGAGAAGGATACTGCAAAATCCCCATTCCCTCCCCACTCCTGGGGGAAGGATACTGCAAAATCCCCATTCCCTCCCCACTCCTGGGGGAAGGATACTGCAAAATCCCCATTCCCTCCCCACTCCTGGGAGAAGGATACTGCAAAATCCCCATTCCCTCCCCACTCCTGGGAGAAGGATACTACAAAATCCCCATTCCCTCCCCGCTCCTGGGGGAAGGATACTGCAAAATCCCCATTCTCTCCCCACTTCTTAGGGAAGGATACTGCAAAATCCCCATTCCCTCCCCACTCCTTGGAGAAGGATACTACAAAATCCCCATTCCCTCCCCACTCCTGGGAGAAGGATACTACAAAATCCCCATTCCCTCCCCACTCCTGGGAGAAGGATACTGCAAAATCCCCATTCCCTCCCCACTCCTGGGAGAAGGATACTGCAAAATCTCCATTCTCACCCCACTCTGGGGCCAGCCAGAGGTGGTATTTGCCGGTTCTCCAAACTTCAAAATTTCCGCTACCGGTTCTCCAGAACCTGTCAGAACCTGCTGAATAGCACACCTGGCTGTGGCGAATTGTCATAGACCCTCCCCTAAAAGTCTTTTCTTCATTAGGTTAAACATTGTCATTTAAACACTAGATGACCTCTAAGTAGGGGTGGGCCGCGGGGGGTTCGCAGGAGAACCTCTAGCTAGGATTCTGTGCAGTTTGGCGAACCCCCAAATCCCACTCCTGGCTGGCCCCTCACACCCCGTCCTGCCCCTCCCAGAGTCCCCACATGGCCCATTTTGGATGCAGGTAAGTGCAGGGCACCTGCGGAGGCTCAGAGGGCGAAAAATGGACCTATTGGAAGTTCAGGAAGTCAGAAACGAGCCTCCAGAAGGTCTCTGGAGCCTGGGGAGGCCGTTTTCGCCCTCCCGAAGGCTCAAGGAAAGCCTCTGGAGCCCAGGGAGGGCAAAAACGCCCCCCCCCGATGTGGTGCAGGAGCCAACTAGGCCATGCCCACCATGGCCACGCTGACCCAGCAACCAGGCAGAGTACCCCTTGCTAAAATTTATGAAGCCCACCCCTGCCTGTAAGTACCTTCAGACTTTAGATTCTATGGGAAGGTTTTGAGGCTTCTCTGGTTTTGAGAGGGACCAAAGACCACCTTACAGGTGGGGTCTCTGATAAGGAATGTGGTCTCCCCTCAAACGTTTCCCCTTCCCCACAATTTAAGCTCTCCACTTCACTAGAGCAAGGGTGAAATGCTCCCGGTTCGGATCGGATCGCCCAACCCGGTAGTGATGGAGGCGGGTAGTTCAGAGAACCAGTAGCAAAAATCCCTGCCCCCCCATGCCCAGCTGAGCCGCACAATCATCAGAGGCTTCTTTTTTTACTTTTAAAAGTATTTTTTCCTGCAACCTCTTCAGCCGAAAAAATGCTTTTAAAAGTTTTTTTAAAAAAGCCTCTGATGATCGCGTGGCTCAGCTGGGATCGTCAGAGGCTTTCAAAAGCATTTTTTTCTGCAACCTCTTTGGCCGAAGAGGTTGTAGGAAAAAAAAATGCCTTCAAAAGCCTCTGGCGATCCCAGCTGAGTTGCCTGATCGTCAGAGGCTTCTAAAAGCATTTTTTTCTGCAACCTCTTAAGGTTGTAGAAAAAATGTTTTTAAAAATAAAAAAAAAGTTGGCCACACCCACCCAGTCACATTAACACCCACCCCCACCAAGCCACACCCAGAACCGGTAGTAACAAATTTTACATTTCACCACTGGACTAGAAGAAGTCTTCAATTTATGACAACAACTGAGCCCAATGTTTAAGTGGGCAGTGAGAAAATCTGCCCCATTTTACATCTTTTCTTGCCACATTTGTTAAGTGAATCACTGAATGTGATCAGTTAGTGACACGGTTCTTAAGTGAATCTGGCTTCTCCATTGACTTCAGTTGTCAGAAGGTCACAAAAGGTCACCAGGGGTGAAATGCTACCGGTTCGCTCCGGTTTAAAAGAGCTACCTCCCAACTGGTATTTCCAATGATCAGCTTTGGCGCTTTCCTTCTTTCTAGCAAATTTCTAGCCAAAAAAAAAAAGGATTTCCTGCTTTCTAGCAAAGCTAAATCATGCGCCACAGTTGATTCCCCTCCCCTCTCACTGTTCTACTTACCTTCCCAAGCCTCCTTTTGGTGTGCGCTGCAGCGCGCATTTGGCATGTAGCGCTCATGTGCGGCCAGCGAACCAGTAGCAAACCAGTTTGGATTTCACCACTGCAGCAGTGGTGGGTTCCGCCCGGTTCCGCCAAGCCGGTAGCAGTGACGATATGACATCACCGAACTGGTTCTGCCCCCCCTGCCCCCTCGCACCCCCGCACCCCGCCCTGCATTATTCTTACCTTTTATTTGGCCCCACCCCCAATCTATTGCTGCCTCCTGAGTCCCAGCTGATCAGCTAGAAGGAAAAAGCTGTTTAAACTCTTGCCGCGGGGCTTCAAAGGGCTGCCCTACAGCTGATCAGTGTTAAAAGGCAGTGTGGTGGTAGACCGGTGCCTCCAAAAACAAATGGGTAGACCGGTGCCTCCAAAAATAAATGGGTAGACCGGTGCCTCCAAAAATAAATGGGTAGACCGGTGCCTCCAAAAACAAATGGGTAGACCGGTGCCTCCAAAAACAAATGGGTAGACCGGTGCCTCCAAAAACAAATGAGTAGACAGGTGCCTCCAAAAATAAATGGATAGACCGGTGCCTCCAAAAACAAATGGGTAGACCGGTGCCTCCAAAAACAAATGGGTAGACCGGTGCCTCCAAAAATAAATGGGTAGACTGGTGCCTCCAAAAATAAATGGGTAGACCGGTGCCTCCCAAAATAAATGGGTAGACTGGTGCCTCCAAAAATAAATGGGTAGACCGGTGCCTCCAAAAATAAATGAGTAGACCGGTGCCTCCAAAAATAAATGGGTAGACCGGTGCCTCCAAAAACAAATGGGTAGACCGGTGCCTCCAAAAATAAATGGGTAGACCGGTGCCTCCAAAAATAAATGGGTAGACCGGTGCCTCCAAAAATAAATGGGTAGACCGGTGCCTCCAAAAATAAATGGGTAGACCGGTGCCTCCAAAAATAAATGAGTAGACAGGTGCCTGCAAAAATAAATGGGTAGACCGGTGCCTCCAAAAATAAATGGGTAGACCGGTGCCGAAATGAACAAATTGACGTTAATTAACTAAACAAAAAAGAGGATTCAGAATATTATACGGTGTGGGATGATTGGTAGAGGTGGATTGATAACTGAATAAAGAATAGATGAACGTTAATACAAATCTTAAGAGAGATACAGTATATATACTATATATATATGAATCTGGAACTATGAAACATAAAGGAAGAATCGATCTAACCTGTGTAGAAAAGTAACACTGTCTGACTGATTGTATTGTATTGTACTATAATAAATTTCAATAATTTTTTTTTTTAAAAAAGAACCAATTGTCAAGCATCCGAATGTAAATGGGGAATGTAAATGACCAATGGGGAAGCTGCAAATGTCATAAGTGTGAAAAATGATCCCTTTTTTCAGTGCCCTTGTAACTTTGGTCACTAAACAAGCTGCTGTAAGTTCAGGACTTACCTGTATTGTGATCTTCTGATCCTGATCTTTGCTGGGTCCCACTACCTTCTCATTTTCTCCACCCCCACCCCCACCCCCCTTAAATCCTTCTCAGGCTTGAGTTCGAAAATGACCGGAATCCTGACCTCAACAAAGAGGACTATCTGAAGGATGTCCACTGTGTGAGCTCCATTTGCAAAGCTTACTTCAGGGAGCTGCCCAATCCACTCCTGACCTACCAGCTGTATGATAAGTTTGCGGTGAGTATGACGGTTGCAGGCTGCCCTTCGTTTCAGTTCATTGATTCGTTATCTTTTTTTTTTTTTTTTAATTTTGATTTATATGCCGCCCTTCTCCGGAGACTCAGGGCGGCTTACAGTGTGCTCAGCAATAGCCTTCATCCTTTTGTATATTTATACAAAGTCAGCTTATTGCCCCCACCAACTGGGTCCTCATTTTACCCATCTTTGAAAGGATGGAAGGCTGAGTCAACCTTGAGCCTTGGCGAGATTCGAACCTGCAGTAATTGCAGGCAGCTGGTCTTAATAACAGGGTGCTTTAGACCACTGTACTACCAGGGCTTTTATTCCAGTTTTGGTCACCACACTATAAAAATGGTGTGGAGACTCCGGAAAGAGTACAGAGAAGAGCAACCGAGAGGATTAGGGGACTGGAGGCTAAAACATATAAAGAACAGTTGCAGGAACTGGGTATGTCTAGTTTAATGAAAAGAAGGACCAGGGGAGACTTGATAACAGTCTTCCAATATCTCAGGGGCTGCCACAGAGAGGAGGGGGAGTCAAGATATTCTCCAAGGCACCTGAAGGCCAGACAAGGAACTGAACAAGGAGAGATTCAATCTGGAAATAAGGAGGAATTTTCTGACAGTGAGAATAATCCACCCAATGAGTGGAACTGGGCCTGGCTAATCTAGTGAAGAGAAGAGAAGGACCAGGGGAGAACAGGAGAGCATCTTCCAATACTTGAGGGGCTTTTGCAGAGAGGAGGAAGGGGTCCAGCTATTCTCCAAAGCACCCGAAGGCCAGAGAAGGAAGAATGGATGGAAACTGAACAAGGAGAGATTCAAAATAAGGAAATCAGGAGAAATTTCTTGACAATGAGAACAATCAACCCATGGAACAGAAGTTGCCTTCAGAAGTTGTGGGAGCTTCATCACTGGAGGCTTTCAAGAAGAGACTGGACTGCCATCTCTCAGAAACTGTGTAGGGTCTCCTGCTTGGGTGGAGGGTTGGACTAGATGACCCACAAGGTCCCTTCCAACTCGGTTAATCTGCTAATGTCTAGTTTCATGAAAAGGAGGACTAAGGGTGACCGGATAGCAGTGTTCCACTATTTGAGAGGTTGCCACAAAGAAGAGGGAGTCAAACTGTTCTCCAAAGCACCGGAGGGCAGGATAAGAAGCAATGGATGGAAACTAATCAAGGAGAGAAGCAACCTAGAACTAAGGAAAATTTCCTGACAGTTAGAAAAAATAATCAGTGGAACAACTTGCCTTCAGGGGTTGTGGGGGCTCCAACACTGGAAGTTTTTAAGAAGAAATTGGACAACCATTTGTCTGAAATGGTGTAGGGTTTCCTGAGCAGGGAGTTGGACCAGAAGACCTACAAAGTCCCTTCCAACTCTGTTACTCTGAAGCTTCTTCCTAATAGTTCCTATAGTATATTCTAGATGCAGATAGGAAAGGTCGTTATTGATTTACAACTGGTCGTTTATTGTGAGGAATGTAGTAAGGAAGATGACGTAGTAGGGGCTGCATTCCAGAGGAAGAAGAGACAACTTAGCCTGGGTATTATGTGTGTGTTGTGGCCAGTGGTGGGTTGCTCCTGGTTCGGTCCGGTTCTATAGAACCGGTAGTAAAACCAGCGGGAGGCTCTGCCCACCCGCCACGACATCATCATCGGTGATCTGTGTATGCGCAGAAGCTTCTTCGCATGCACAGAAGCCCACCGAGCAAAGCGAGCATGTGCGGTCTGTTGCAAACTGGTAGTAAAGGTAAGTAGAACCGACGCTTGGTTGTGGCCTGCCAGCAGCCAGTGGAGCTGGCAGCAGAGTCGGACAGTGAGGAGGTTGGGGAGGAACTTGGGCCAGTCCTGGGGGCTGGGGAAAGCTCTTGCCAGAACAACTCAGAAAGCAGGGAGTAAAGCCACACCTCGGAGGTGATTGGCCCCTCCCATAGGAAACAAAAGAGGAGCAAATGGGGAGGGGGCTTTTGCAGGAAACAATTCGTTCATTCGTTCGTTCATTTCAAGAGTGGAAAGTTCTGTTCGTGACTCTAAGAGACTCTGTGCCAAGTTTGGCCTTGTGCTGCGTTTGGAAACAAGTTACGTGGCAGCTTGCCAAGCGAGATAAGGTCTGTGTTGATAAACATTCCTTTGAAAAACTGTTTGGACAGGCCTTGCTGACTGTGAATGAAAGGAATTCACAGTCGTGGAATTAAAAGAGGCTTTGCCAGGACCAAGACTCAGCTTCATGCTTTTTAAGGGAGCCTAGGTCAGAACAGTGTGAGAGAAAGAGGGTGAAGGCAGTCCCTCCCTAATAGTTCCCAGAGTATATTGCAAATGCCATTGGAGATACTTCAGTCTGGCAAGATTCTGTCTGTAGATGTGAATCAATAAGAGCTCAGCTTGGAAGAATTGCCCTGGGCGGTTCTAGGTTTGGGGCCTGACACGTTATCCTTACTGGGGGTGGGAATCCATTTTGTGCTCCTTTAATCTTCCACTCAAATTTCCATAACTGATTGGACCCGTTCTGAACTCCTGGTCCCTATAACTGATCACTCAATGGTTCAGCTTTGAGAGGCAACAAGTGGTTCTTTCCTCCGCTGGAGTGAGAGAACAAGGAGGGTGTTGAGCAGATGGAATGGATGACTTACCATCAATGTCCTCCTCCCTCCAGGAAGCGGTGGCCATCCAGCTGGAAGAAAGCCGCCTGGAGAAGATCAAGGAAGTGCTGAAGGAGCTGCCATCACCACACCACCGGTATTTGCAGGGACACTGTTTGCCTCTGGCTCTGTCTTCCCGGCAGGAGGAGGAGGAGGAGGAGGAGGAAGAGGGAAGGAGGAGGAGGAAGAGGGGAAGGAGGAGGAGGAGGAGGAGGGAAGGAGGAAGAAGAGGGGGAGAAGGAGGAGAAGGAAAGGAAGAGAGGAGAAAAGGGGGAGGAGGGGAGGAGGAGGGGAGGGGAGGAGGAAGAAGAGGGGAAGGAGGAGGAGGAGGAGAATGAGAGGAGGAGGAGGAGAGGAGGAGGGGAGGAGGAGGAGAAGGAAAGGAGGAAGAGAGGAGAAAAAGGGAAGGAGGAAGAGGGGAAGGAGGAGGAGGGGAGGAGGAGGAAGAGGGAAGGAGGAGGAAGAGGGGAAGGAGGAGGAGGAGGGGAGGAGGAGGGGAGGGGAGGAGGAAGAAGAGGGGAAGGAGGAGGAGGAGGAGAATGAGAGGAGGAGGAGAGGAGAACGAGAGGAGGAAGAGAGGAGAAAAAGGGAAGGAGGAGGAGGGGAAGGAGGGGAAGGAGGAGGAGGAGGAAGAGAGAAGGAGGAGGAGGAAGAGGGGAAGTAGGAGGAGGAGGAGAGGAGGAGGAGGAGGGGAGGAGGAGGAGAGGAGAAGGAGAGGAGGAGGAGGGGAGGAGGAAGAGAAGGAAAGGAGGAAGAGAGGAGAAAAAGGGAAGGAGAGGAGGGGAGGGAGGGGAAGGAGGAGGAGGGGAGGAGGAGGGGAAGAAGGAGGAAGAAGGGGGAAGGAGGAGGGGGAGGAGGAGGAAGGGAGGAGGAGAAGAATGAGAGGAGGAGGTAGAGGAGGAGAGGAGGAGGGGGGAGGAGAAGGAAGGGGAGGAGGAGAAGAATGAGAGGAGGAGGAGAAGGGGAGAAGGAGGAGAAGAAGGAGGGGGAGGAGGAGGACAAATTGAGGCGGAGGAGGAGGGGGAGAGGAGCAGGAGGAGGAGGGGAGGAGGAAGAGGAAGAGGAGGAGGGGAAGAGGGGGTGGAGCAGGAGGTTCTGTAAGTTTAAGAAACTAACTGAATGATATTCATTCCTGGCTGGGAAAATGGGTGTAAATGGCAAATCAAGAGGATTCCCGTCTGAGACCGATTGAGCCTCATAATCAAAATCATCTTTTGATTTTCTCCTCTTTCCGTCTCTGCTCTGAAATCCAATTTGCAACCAGAACCCTGGAATTCTTGATGAGGCACCTGGTTCAGATGGCATCTTTCAGTTCCAAGACCAACATGCACGTCAGGAACCTGGCTATAGTCTGGGCCCCCAACCTGCTCAGGTAAGAGAGGTTGCCATGGGGGGTGGGGGAAGCTTCCAATCTGGACCCCCCCCTTAGGGTCCTTTAGGGTGGGAGCAGGGGTGTGATTCAAAAATTTTAGCAAGGGGTTCTCTGCCCAGTTGCTGGGTGGGCGTGGCCATGGTGGGCGTGGCCTAGTCGGCCTCCTGCACCACAGGTGGGCTGTTTTTGCCCTCCCTGGGTTCCAGAGGCTTTTCTTGAGCCTCCGGGAGGGCAAAAGCGGCCTCCCCAGGCTCCAGAGGCCCTCTGGAGGCCGGAAACGGTTCCATTTCCAGCCTTTTTGGACTTCCAATAGACCCGTTTTTCACCCTCCCTGAGCCTCCACATGCACCCAGCACTTACCTGCGTCCGAAATGGGCCGGGTGGGGACTCCTGGGAAGGATGGGATGGGGTGGGCGGGGCCAGCCAGGAGTGGGATTTGGGGGTTCTCCAAACTGCACAGAATCTTAGCTAGAGGTTCTCCCGAACCCTTGCGAACCCCCAGCAGCCCACCCCTGGGTGGGGGGCCAAGCCACAGTATCTTCCATGCAAATCACTGCGTGGGGAGAACAAGCCACCTTCTTAGGAGCCAGATGCAGCCCCAGCCCCAGGCCAAGGGGGTGGGATGCTGCAATGGTCATAAGTGTGAAAAACGGTCGTGAGTTGTAACTTTGAGCAGTCCCTAAAGGAACTGTTGTAAGTCAAGGACTATTTGTAGTTACTTTACTCTGGCAAGATTCTGTCTGTAGGCAAACAACATGAAGAAACTACTCGGAAGGAACACACATGTCAGTTTTGGTCTTGGGTGTGACATAGCACTGAGGTCACAAACATGGTTTTTTTTTTTAAAGATAAGATCATCTTTATTGTTATTTTTTTTTACAACACGGGCACACATTCAAAATGAAATTCTGTTGCCTGCTCTGAAAAGTGTACACATGCATACACATATATAGACATGTTATATACATACATATGTGTTGTGGCCCATCAGCGGCCGTGCAGATTGTAGCTGATTCCAACAACGAGGAGGCTGGTGTGGTGCTGCGACAGCAGCCTGTGCAGCTGGCGCTCGAGTCGGGCAGTGAGGAGGCTGGAGAAGATGTGGTGCCAGAGGCGGGGATTCAGCCAGGGCCTTCAGAACCTCCAGAAGCTTCCATGGGTGAAAAGGAAGAAGAGGATGAGCCTCTTCTCGATGCACGGGCGCGCAGAGCTGCCAAAAGGCAGGAGTGGCTCCTCAGGAGGAGGTCTCCTCGAGACTAAGCCTTGGGGTTAATTGGCCACTCCCTTAGCCTATTTAAGGAGGAACACCAATTGCAGCAATTTGTAGGGAACAACTTTAGTTCACTCTCCTTCATGTTTGGATTCTCTGCAAAATTGTTTCTGGGCTTTCTGCCAACTCTAGTAAGACTGTGATTACCTTATCTTAGAATTCTGGTAGGCTGTTAAAGACAGTTTATTAACAGCCTTTGGTTGATAAATACTGAGTTATTTGAGCAAAATAAGCTTTGTATAGAGTTTGTGTGTGCTGTGTTCTTGGGGTCCGTAGCTGGGGCAGAACAATATGTATATGGCATAGGGCCTAGCTATCTTCGAGACCACCTGCTGCCACCGACGACCTCCCATCGACCCGTGCGCTCCCACAGAGAGGGCCTCCTCGGGGTGCCATCAGCCAAACAATGCAGGCTGGTGACCCCCAGGGGGAGGGCCTTCTCTGTGGGGGCACCCACCCTCTGGAATCAGTTGCCCCCAGAGATAAGGAGAATCCAAGACCTCAGTGCCTTCCGCCGTGCCCTTAAAACCTTCTTTTTCCAACAAGCGGGGCTGGCCTAATTCTTTTTAAATGTTTTTAATTGTTTTGTTTATCGTTTTAATTAATGGGGCCAAATTTATATATATATTTTTAACTGTATTTTAATATTTGTATTTGATGTTTTTATTTGGCTGTTCACCGCCCTGAGTCCTCAGGGAGAAGGGCGGTATACAAATTCAAAATAAAATAAAATAAATAAAATATACCTATACCCATACATATAAATGCATAGAGTGGTGTGGTGGCCTAGAGGTGGCGCTCTCGCCTCACAATCAGGAGGCTGTGAGTTCCATCCTAGGTAGAGGCAGGTATTTCCTTCTCTTGGAGACAATGAGAATATACTGTATCTGCCGAACAAAACTCTGCATTGGCGACAGGAAGGGCATCCGGCCAGGAAACCCTCAGCTCCATTCAGTTGCCCAGACTCCACCCCGCAAGGGATTAGGGGGTCGTTAAAAGAAGATGATGATACATATAAATGTCAATCACTAGTCCATCTTGAATACATGTTTTCCTGCTATGCTTGTTTATTTCAGTCCAATATTTCCATCCGTGACTATCCCAGGTGGAACCAAAAATCCTTGATTTTTGTGGTTTTGGAGTACTTTTTTTTTTAAAAAAACCAACCTTTCCAATTTATTATTGAATAAGGGAAGTAGACATCTCTCTCTCATCCTTCCCTGATAAACTGATTTGACCAGGAAAAATGTGAGCTTCAGGTAGCCCTCGGCTTAGGACCGCAGTTGAGACATCTGTCGCTAAGTGATATGGTCATTGAGTGAGCCGTGCCCAATTTCATGAACCTTTGAGCGTTACGCAACAGCCATAACTGCAGGAAGCAGTCGCAGGTCGCTTTCGCAGCCCCGTCGTAACTTTGATCACTAAGCAAAGGGGTCATAAATCAAGACCTTCCTGCAGCTAAGCCTGGATGAAGATGAAGCTAATAAGAACAAAAGGACAGCTAAGATTGCTTTGTTCCTATGAGTAGATCTGTTCAGTGGTGGGATTCATTTAAATTACTGGCTGCCCCACCCCTCCCTGCTCCTTCCAGGAGTCCCCACGTGCCCCATTTTGGCTCCCAGATAAAGGCAGGGGTCTGCAACCTTAAACACTCAATGAGCCATTTGGACCCATTTCCCACAGAAAAGAAAACACTGGGAGCCACAAAAACCTTCCCAGGCCGGACTATTTATTGAGCGGCATTCTTCTTCTTCTTCTTGTGCCATGTCCGTCATGGGACGTTGGCGATCATGTTGGCAATCTTATTTTTGTCAACGGCCGCATGAAAAAGTGCTGCTGAGTTTTGTCCAAACCAGTCGGTCCCTTAGGTTTTGAAGCCGCGATATTCTTCTTCTGCCTGGACCTCGTTTGCCTTCAATCTTTCCCTGGAGGACGAAGTGAAGGACGCCGTATTTTTCTGGATGTCGCATGACATGTCCAAAATATTCTAACTTTTTCTTTTTTTTTTTTTCTTTTTTTTTTTTTAAATTTTTTATTGAAAATTATTAAAAAATACAGAAAAAAATATAATAGTATGGATAGAATTGCAGAGAGTAATATAATACATATAGAGTTTTAAAGTATCAATTTTCGCCTGGAGAAAGTACAAACTTCCATTAAGCTAACTCATCAAAAGAAAGGAAGGTTTAACCAGAAAAAAAAATTTTCAATCGTCATGCAGTACTCCTGGAAGTATTTACCCACGTTCACATTAAGGTTAATATTTTCGTTCTTCTTAAGATTTCTTTTTTTGCAGCCAAGCATACCATCTGTCCCAGCTCCTATATAACCCCGATTCTTGTCTATCTCGCAAAAGTCCAGTAAGCTTGTCTGCTTCTGCACAGTCCATGATCTTTGCAATTAACGTAGCCTCCGATGGGATATTTTTAGATTTCCATTCTTGCGCGAACGAGATCCTGGCTGCAATGATGATGTGGAGAGCGAGATACCAATTAGATTTGTTTAAATTCTCTGGTTTCATGCCTAGTAAAAACGTTTCCGGGTTCAAATCTATTCTACATCCTATGATTTCTAAAATCCATTTTTGAATTCTAACCCAATATTCTTTTGCTCGGGGACAGGTCCACCAACTATGAAAGTAAGTTCCCATAGCGGCGTTGCATTTCCAGCAAACCGGAGAGGTCCCCGGGAACATCTTCGATAATCTAGCCGGGGGCAGGTGCCATCTATATAGCATTTTGTATATATTTTCCTTATAGGAAACTGACATTGTTAATTTTAAGGTTGTCCCCCAGATTTCTTCCCATTTTTCAAGTTCGATCGAGTATCCCAAATTTCTCCCCCAGGCAATCATTGAGTCTTTGATGACCTCCTCTCCAATCCAGTCCATTAAGAGGAATTGATAGAGTTTGGATAATACCTTCTCATCCTTCCCCAACAAGCTCTTATCAAGTTCCTGTAGAGAATTATAAATTCCTCCTTTATTTTTATCCTGAGCTGTCCTGGATTGGATCTGATTGTATGACCACCAATCTAGCTCATAGCCTAATTCCCCCAGCATATTTCGAGATTTTACTTTGCCTGAAGGATCCAACAGAGCTTGGTAGATTAGTGGTTTATTTCTGTTGTAAAGAGTCGGGTGTGTCATTGCCTCTAAAGGGGAAAGCCAAATCGGAGTCATCAGGTAAAATTTATTTCTTATTCGATCCCATATGGTCATCAAAACCTTTCGAATAAAGTGGTCCATAAAATATTTATGTTTTTTGGGCCTTTCCTGACTCAGATAATAGTGCCACCCCTGTTGCAAATTGTGGCCTTCCAAGCTAAGGATTCTCCTCCTCCTCAAGGCAATCCAGTCTCTGATCCAAGTTAAGACAGCTGCCTGATGATAAAGCTCCCATTTAGGTAGGCCAAATCCTCCCCTGGAAGGGGATTCTTGAAGCATTTTCAATTTAATCCTTGGTTTTTTATTCTGCCATACAAATCTATGTATACACTGATCTAAAGAATGAAAAAAATTTGTATCTACTAAAACTGGGGCTGTCTGAAAGAGAAAAATCCATTTAGGCAGGATATACGTCTTAACTACTGCAATTCTACCTAATAATGATAGCTGTAAACTTTTCCATCCTTCCAACATTTCTTTAGTTTGACTAAGTAGTTTTTGGTAGTTGTCTTCTTTAATGGTCGAGCATTTAGATGAAAGCCAAATTCCTAAGTATTTTAGTTTTTTGACTATCTGGATCCCTAGTTCTTCCTCTAACTGCGCTTTTTGATTCTTCGTCATATTTTTAATTAGGATCTTGGTTTTATCTTTATTTAATTTAAATCCCGCTACTTTCCCGTAAGCCTCCAATTCCTGTAGCAGGATTGGTCCCGATTCCAAAGGTTCTTCCAAGACAAATATCAAGTCGTCCGCAAAGGCTTGGAGCTTAAACTCTTCCCCTCTGTTTCTTAGCCCTCTAATTCCTTGATTTCTTCTGACCTCATTCAATAATAACTCTAGGGTCAATCCACATTTCAAACGCTTCTAGTTTCTTCAAGTGGTTTTCTGTCAGAGACCAATTCTCCAATCCTTAGAGCAGGATTGAAAAGATGGAACATCTGACAAGCCTGATTTTCAATCATAGGTTTATGTCGTGACTGCAGAAGACGTTTTCCATTTTGAAGAATGCAGTTCGAGCTTTCCCTAGCCTTGTCTTTACTTCACTGATCATGTCCCAAAACTAGGATAGGTAGTTGAATTAAACGTTCTGTTTTCTTCTGAAACTTTTATCTTTTCTTGGATTTATCCATGGTTGGCCTACCGGGGGTTGAAAAGCTCAATAAATCGTGTGCCAGCGGGTGTCGCACATTGGCGGTTGTGACGCATATTTTGAGTGACAGGGAGCAGCACCAGAGAGGTGAAAGAGCCACATGCGGCTCCAGAGCCACAGGTTGCTGACTCCTATCCTAGGCCCAAATGGAGCACGGGAGGTACAGCGCGCACCCTGCCCCTGCGGCCCGTTTTCACTCCCAGGAGGCTTCAGGGAGACATCTGGGGACAGCAAAAAACGTCACTTCCTGTCCAACTGGGAGTTGAGAAATGGGCCGTTTCAGGGCTCCAAGGGGATGGGGAAGGCTATTTTCACCCTCCCCAGATGCATAGAGAGGATCTGGAGCCAGGTGAGAAAGAAAAACGGGCCTACCGGGCCATCCTGTGCCAGGAGTGGGGGGAAGGGGGGTTGCACGTGCATGCACAGGGCACATAGAATTATGGGTGTGGGCTCCCTGCGCATGCAAACCTCTCCCCACGGCCCGTTTTCACTCCCAGGAGGCTTCAGGGAGGTCTCCTAGGCCCAAAACAGGGAGCAGGAGGACCCGCCCCCCCGTGGCCCGTTTTTGCTCCCAGGGGGTTGCAGGAAACCAAATGCTGCCTGTCACACCCCCTGGCCACGCCCACCATGGCCACGCCCACCCAGCCGGTCATTAGGGCAGAGAACCAGTTAAATGATTTGAATCCCACCACTCCTGACGCCTCCATTTCCTCTCTCGCCTCCTTCTCAGGTCCAAGGACATCGAAGTTTCTGGTTTCAATGGCACCGCAGCCTTCATGGAAGTCCGTATCCAGTCCATCGTGGTGGAGTTCATCCTGACCCACGTGGAACAGATCTTTGGAAACGCTCCGCTGTGCGGTGAGTCTCTTTCGATTCTTTCCCGCTGTGTTTTGCAACGTCGGGAAAACGCAAAAAATAAATAAAAAAAAATAAAAAAGTTTGCTGCAGCTGCCAAAAAAAAAAAAAGCCAATGCAATCCTAGGCTGTCTCAACAGAGGAATAGTATCAATGTCACGTAAAGTGTTAGTACCGCTTTATAAGGCCACAATTGCAATGCTGCATCCACTTTGGGTCACCGCCAAAATTTTAAAAAGATATCGAGACTCTGGAAAGAGTGCAGAGAACAGCAACAAAGGTTGGTATCCTAGGTCAGGGGTGTCAAAGTCAAGGCCTGGGGGCCGGATGTGGCTCACAAGGTGCTTAGATCTGGCCTGCGGGGCCACCCTGGAAACAGCGAAGGACCGGCCTGGTGCCTCTGCCAGCAAAAATGGAGCTCAGGAGGGCCGCTCCATTTTTCCTGGCAGAGGGCTGCAGGAAGCCGTCACAGCCGAAAACGGAGTGTCAGGTTTCGATGCTATCTCAAAATAAATGAACTTCCAAACTGCCGATCTTTAAGGAAATTTTCTCTTTATTCGAGCACAGCAATCTAATCCTGACTCTTCGCGGTCAGTACTGACCTTTGCCCCCCCAATCCCTCCCTTTCCGATCCCCAATTCTCTGCTTCTCATTGGCTATCTTCCAAGTCACTCTCCTGATTCCTTTCGCGTCAGATCACAGGAATGTCTCCCCCCCTCCCCATCTCCGAGGAGACCGAATCTTCAAAGGGATTTAGCAGGCAAAAGTTCAGGCTTCTCCTCCCTTTTCTATGTCAGTGCTGAGACGCTGACACGGAGCTCATGAGCTCATTTTTGCTGGCAGAGCGCTTGGGCCACCACAGATGCATGACATGAGTGACATCAAGCTGGCCACACCCACCCTGGCCACGCACACCCTGGCCCCACAAGGTTGAACACAACCCTGATGTGGCCCTCAATGAAATCAAGTTTGACACCGCTGTCCTGATGAACTGAACAATTGAGGGTGCTAGATGTGTCTAGTCCCGTGATGGCGAACCTATGGCTACGCGTGGCACGCATAGCCATATCAGTGGGCATGCCAGCTCAGCTCTGGCGCGCATGCACGCACTGGCCAGCTGATTTTTGGGCCTTCTGGGCCCACCAGAAGTAGGGAAACAGGCTGTTTCCTGCCTCTGAAGGACCTGTGGGGGTGGGAAAGGCCCGTTTTTCTTTCTCACCTGGCTCCAGATCCTCTCTATGCATTTGGGGATGGCTCTGGAGGCTGGGGACAGCAAAAAACGTCACTTCCTGTCCAACTGGGAGTTGAGAAATGGGCCGTTTCAGGCCTCTGAGGGGATGGGGAAGGCTATTTTCACCCTCCCCAGATGCATAGAGAGGATCTGGAGCCAGGTGAGAAAGAAAAACGGGCCTACCGGGCCATCCTGTGCCAGGAGCGGGGGGAAGGGGGGTTGCACGTGCATGCACAGGGCACATAGAATTATGGGGGTGGGCTCCCCACGTGCGCAAACCTCTCCCTCCCCCCCCCACTCCTGGCACGCGATGGCAAAAAGGTTAGCCATCACTGGTCTAGTCTAATGAAGAGGATGATTGGGAGGACATGATAGCAGTCTTCTAATATTTGAGGGGCTGCCCCAGAGAGGAGGAGGGTCACATTAGTCTCCGAAGCACAAGAAAACAATGATTGGAAACTAATCCAAGAGAGAAGCAACCTGGAATTAAGGACAAACTTCCTCTAACAGTGAGGACAATTAACGAGTGGAACAGAAGTTGCCTTCAGAAATTGTAGGCGCTCCATCACTGGAGGTTTTTAAGAAGAGACTAGATCTGTGATGGCGAACCAATTCCACGCATGCCAGAAGTGGCACACAGAGTCATTTCTCCGGGCACGCAAGCCGTCGCCCATTGCTCTTCCGGGTTCCGGTGCACCGGGCAGATGGTTTTCACGCACGCGGGAGTGCAGGAAACCGGAAGAACAGCCACCCGGTGTGCATGTGTGCACGGGGAAGATGATCTCCCAACTTCCGTCACGCGCAAGCGCACCAGCCGCCTGATCTTCTAGTTTCTGGCATGCATGTGCACACAAGAAACAGCTGCCAGTTGCTCTTTGCGTGCACATGTGCGCCAGAAACTGGAAGACCAGGAGGCCAGTACACATGCATGCACTGGAAACCGGAAGATCATCTTCCCGGCGCGCGCATGCATTCCGGGCGGCTGCTCTTCCAGTTTCCAGCACATGCGCGCACGCTCCTGTTTCAGCACTCGGTGCTGAAAAGGTCTGCCAACACTCGACTAGACAGTTACTTATCTGAAATGGTATAGGTCCGTGATGGCGAACCTATGGCACACGTGCCACAGGTGGCATGCATATCGGTGAGCACATGAGCTCAGCTCCGGTGCGCATGCGCGCTCTGGCCAGCTGATTTTCAGGCCTTCTGGGCCCACTAGAAGTAGGGAAACAGACTGTTTCCTGTCTCTGGAGGGCCTCCGGGAGGGTGAGGAAGGCTGTTTTTGCCCTCCCTAGACTCCTAGAAAGGCTCTGGAAGCTGGGGAGAGCAAAAAATGGGCCTATTGTGCCATCGCGTGCCAGGAGCAGGGAGAGCGGGAGGGTTGCACATGCATTGCAGGGGCAGGGTGCATAGAATTATGGGTGTGGGTACGCGCGTGACACCACCCACCCACCCCCCCCCGCTCCTGGCACGCGATGGCAAAAAGGTTAGCCATCACTGGTATAGGTTCTCCTGCTTCAGCAGGGGGCTGGACTAGAAGACCTCCAAGGTCTCTTCCAGCTCTATTCTAATCAGTGGAACGCCTTGCTCCATCACTGGAGGTTTTTAAGACGAGATTGGACAACAATGTGTTCAGAATGATATGCGGTCTGCACCTTACACAGGGGGTTGGACTAGAAGACCTCCAAGGTCCCTTCCAAGTCCGTTATTCCGTATAAGCGGAATCTAAATGCAGAGCTTCTTTGTCGTCGTTCCTAGGTGGCACCCGTGAATCCATCCGGAGATCCCTGCTGGCTCTGTCGCCGATGGTCCTACCTGAGTACTGCACCCCCTACAATGTGCCCACCATGCTGAACCAGGGGGATGGCCCCCCCCAGATGAGACCCTACCACACCATCATCGAACTCAGCGAAAAGTAAGCGGCCATCTCTTCTGCCTTCTCCGGCTCCCTCCAAGAGAAGAGCAGCTTCTCCTAACCCAGGTCTCTTCTACACGATGGTCCTACTCTAGTAAACAACCAGAGGACGCTTGGAAGACCACCCTGGTTTTGCCTTACTCACAAGGGGAGGGATCCCCAGGGGTGTCAATCCATTCCCTCTCCTGGGAGGGTCAGTCTTCACCCCCTGCTCAACCACCACGTCTAGGCTGAGGTTCTACCTCTCATACTGGGATCATGGTTGACAGTCAGCCCCCCTCAATTCCGTTGCTCATATAAGTTAACTGCTCCAGCTATGATCAGCACCAGGGTCTTGGCTCTTCTTGGACAAAAGGCCACCCAGTCAACTCCAGTATGGTGGGAGCCATCAGTTTTTCCTCCACTGCTGCTGTGGCTGCGCCCGATCGCTCTTCGCACGGCAGGATGTTGGTCCTCCCTCGCATCACCACTTCCCTCCTCGCCCTCAGCCAGCTGACTTGCCAGTTGGCAAAACACACCCCTTGCTTTCCTGCTGCCCACTAAGGCACCTTCCCTTCCCTGGCAGCCGCTTAAGCGATTTCGATCCCAAGCTTTGTGGTCTCTAATCCAGTTTTTCTCAAGGCACGATTGAGGCCAATAGCTAGGGAGCAATTTCTTTATTTTATTATTATTTATTTATTTCCCGCCTATGTATGATCTTGACATTCTCCTTTCTCAATTTTGAACTGGTATGCAAGCCTCCCCCCTCTATTTCTCCTTCCTTCCTTCCTTCCTTCCTTCCTTCCTTCCTTCCTTCCTTCCTTCCTTCCTTCCTATCTCTCCTTCCTTTCTCCCTTCCCCCTCTATTTCTCCTTCCTTTCTTCTTTCCTTCCTTCCTACCTATTCTTCTTTCCTTTCTCCCTACCCACTCTATTTCTCCTTCCTTTCTTCCTTCCTTCCTTCCTTCCTTCCTTCCTTCCTTCCTTCCCTCCTTCCCTTCCTCCCTCCTTCCTTCCCTCCCTCCCTCCTTCCTTCCTTCCTTATTTTTCTTTCCTTTCTCCCTTCCCCCTCCTTCCTTCCTTCTTTCCTTCCTTCCTTTCTACTGATTCTTCTTTCCTTTCTCCCTTCCCCCTCTATTTCTTCTTTTCCTTTCCTCCTTCCTTCCTTCCTCTCCTTCTTTCTTTCTTCCTTCCTTCCTTCCAACCTATCTTTCCTTCCTTTCTCCCTTCCCCCTCTTTTCCTTTTTTCAATTTCTTTCTTTCCTTCCAACCTACCGTTCCTTCCTTTCTCCCTTCCCCCTCTATTTCTCCTTCCTTCCTTCCAACCTATCTTTCCTCCCTCCCTCCCTCCTTTCCTTTTTTCAACTTCCTTCCTTCCTTCCTTCCTTCTCTCTATGATCACATGTATCCATCCCTTCAAGCCCAAATAAAGTCTGGAATGGTATAAGATCTCCTGCCATGGGTGGTGGGTTGGACTAGAAGACCTCCAAGTTGCCACCCAACCCTATTATTCTATGTTCTACATTGACCTGGGATTCTTTGGTTCTGGCCTCACCAGCTTCATCCCTTGGGGAGGGGGCAAGGTCCCCTAGATATACGGCTTTCCCCCTCAGCATTCTTTGTAACCTGAATTCCACCTCTTTTTCAGAAGAAAAGGCTCCATCAAGGCCAAGAAATGGAAGTCCATCTTCAACCTAGGACGATCCAGCCACGACTCCAAACGCAAGTTGAATAAGGCGGAAGACAAAGGTAAGAAACACCTGGTCCTCCTCACCCAGGCGAAATCCATGCACGGGGCATAGCCCTCTGTGCCACACACATGTGGTTGCTTGCCCCCCTGGGGAGGGATTCAGAAATTTTAGCAATTGGTTCTCTGCTCGGTTTCTGGGTGGGCATGGCCATGGTGGCCATGGCCTATTCGGCCTCCTACACCATGTGGGGGGGGGACGTTTTCGCCCTCCCCAGGCTCCAGAGGCTTTCCTTGAGCCTCTGGGAGGACGAAAACAGCCTCCCCCGGGCTCCGGAGGCCAGAAACAGGCCTGTTTTTGGACTTCTGGTAATTCCAGTAGGCCCATTTTTTACCCTCCCCAGGCTCTGGAGGCTTTCCTTGAGTCTCTGCGAGGACAAAAACAGCCACCCCCAGGCTCTGGAGGCCAGAAACAGGCCCGTTTTTGGACTTCCGGTACTTTTGGTACTTCCGGTAGGCCCGTTGTTTGCCCTCCCCAGGCTCCGGAGGCTTTTCTCGAGTTCCCCTGGGCTCCGGAGGCCCTCCAGAGGCCAGAAATGAGCCCATTTCCAGACTTCTGGAACTTCCAGGAGGCCCATTTTTCGCTCTCTCGGAGCTTCCGTGGGGGCCCTGCATTTACCGGGCATCCAAAACGGGCCACATGGAGACTCCTGGGAGGGGTGTGGCGGGGTAGGTGGGGTCAGCTAGTTCTTGCAACTACCGGTTCAGCAAATCAGATTAAAATTAATATCCGTTTTGCCCAAACCGGTCTGAACTGGCTGAATCCCACCCCTACCTGTCTCCCATGTCATGGAAGATCAACTCAGAGAGCTCTCCCTTCCCCAGTGTGCATTCACCCCAGCTTTCCAAGGACGGGGCTTGGGAAAGGCTACCATCACAGGGTTCTTCGGAGGGGGTCAAAACGGGGCTCCCCTAATGGGAGGGGTACATTTCTCCTCCTGCTGCTGGTTCTGGGGACACCATGGATCAATGAAGACCAAGGAAAGTCAAAAAGACTTACGAGTCAAAAACCTAATCCAGTAAGCATTCTCACTAGCTTGATGTACCACGTAACATTCCATATCATCCCATGATAGTCTTAGCCTGATCTTGTTAACACACAACTTGCATATTCAGGAGGCGTCTTTCCCACATTATAATCAGTTTTCAGTTACTAAAGTTCAAAACTTTATGTCTGGCCAGTTTGAACCAGTTCTATTTTTTTTTACAGTCCATCGCAACTTTGAATGTTCTTTAAGCGACCGGTTATAAGTTGAGGATGACCTGAATTTTCCCGGGGGGGCTGTTTTGTTTTTTGTAAGGAAAAAAAAAATCTGCATTCGTAACAGAAACATTTGAGGTTGAGTGTTGTGTCCCAGGCCCAAGTAGTTAGTATTAAATACAAACAGTTCGAAAACAAACAGACTTTATTAGAACAGCTGAGAATTAACTCATTTTCAGCGTCGTCCAAACTAAATGAAAGCAAATTCTTCAAAACACCATTCCATAGTTTATAACCGACCTTGGGATAATTAGGCAAAGTGCCAAAGGCTTTTCTTGGCAAAAGTTCAGAAGCAGAAGACACCAACAAGAAATGAATACAGTGAAACAAGAACCAATTCTCTCAATAGTTGTTTTCCAACAAAGAGCCCAAGAGCCGTTGCTGGTCCTTTAAGCCTTATGGAAGGGGCCAATCATCTCTTGGCCTTACTCCTGAGTCGTCCTCTTTGCTTGAGCTGCTCCTGCCTTCTGGCAGCTCTTCTCATGCGTGCACTAGGAACAGGCTCCTCCTGTTCCTCTGCCTCTCTGGTATCTGACTCTGGGGGCTCCGAAGTCCGCACATCATTCCCCGATGGCCCTGGCCCCATCTCTGCCTCTGACGCAGAGCCCTCATCCGGGCCTTCCCCAGCCTCCAGGACTGGCCCCTGTTCTTCTTCAGCCTCCTCGCTGTCCGACTCCGCTGCCAGCTCCGCAGGCTGCTGGCGGACCACAACATTGAGGGAATTCTTGTTGATACAGCTCAGTCCTGTCTTTTCTGTTCCAGATGACAAACTGGGTAAGATGCGCCTACGTCCAGCCAAAAGCATGGACTCACTCAGCTGCATGCAGTCTGTCGGTGACGGTAGGTCGAAAAATCAGCCAAAATCTGCAAAAAAAAAAAAAAAAAAAAAAATTCTATGATCCTATTCACACAATAGATTATAAATCCGATGCCAACTATGGTTAAACCGTTTGTAACCTCCCGTGGGATTACCGTATTTTTCAGAGTATAAGATGCACCTTTCCCCCCCCTAAAAGGGGGTGAAAATTTAGGTGCGTCTTATACACCGAATGTAACCCCGCCCACCCACTAGCCCACATCCTTTGGCTTCTGCCTCCCAGCAGTTTATCTCCTTGCAGCAAGCAGCAAGAAGGAACAGCTCCTTTCAGCTTCAGCACAGCCTAATTAGCACCAGTTGATTGTCCGTTGGATCGGCCTCCCGACTCTCAGCTGTTTCAGGCTGCAGGGATTGCCTATTTTACTGCACGGACCTCTGCTGCTTGCTGCAAGGAGGTAAATGACTGGAAGCAGATTTTTTTTCCTTGTGCTAATCAAGCTATGCTGAAAACGAAAATGAAAGTAAAGCAGGCTGTTTGCTGTTTGCTGCAACGAGGCAAAATTGCTCAGACGCAGAGGGAGATTTTTTTTTCTTCTTTTCCTCACCAAAAAAGGTAGGTGCGTCTTATAGTCCGGTGCATCTTATACTCCGAAAAATACGGTAAATATTTGCTTCCTCTAGCTCTCTCATTCCTGGTGATCCCACCCAGCCAGAGACATGGGCGAGACAGCTGGCTGGCTTCCTTGTTTCATAACAATTTTATTAGAATGTTCATAATGTTGTTTTATTTTTATTTATTCATGGTAGTGGAAGCCACCCGAAGTCACTTGATAGCGAGGCGGGCGGCGTACAAATTTAATAAATAAATTAATTAATTAATCCAAACAAAAATAAAAGATAGCAGGAAAATGGGGAAGGGAAAGAAAGGAGAAAAAGAGGTATAGGTAAAAGGGGAAAGGGTGTGGGGGGAAAGCATCAGGAATAATTCTGTATAATTCTGTTCTGTTTTGTTCTGTCCTATTCCTATTCTAGTTTAATCTGTTTTATTCTGTTCTGTCTTATTCCTAGTCTGTCCTGTTCTGTGCTATTCCTATTCTATTCTGTTCTGTTCCATTTTTATTCCGTTCTGTTTTTTTCCTATTCTGTTCTGTTCTGTCCTATTCCTATTCTATTATGTTGTGTTCTGTTATTTCTATTCTGTTCTGTTCTGTTCTGTGGTATTCCTATTCTCTTCTGTTCTGTTATGTCCTCTCCTATTCTATTTCTCCTCTATTTCTCTATTATTTCTCTATTTCTCTACATCTCTTCTCTTCTCTTTTCTCCTCTTCCCTTCCCTTCTTCTCTTTATTCTTCTCCTCTTCTCTCCTCTGCTCTCCCCTCCCCTTCCATTCTTCTCTTTATTCCTCTCCTCTCCTCTCCTCTCCTCTCCTCTCCTCTCCTCTCCTCTCCTCTCCTCTCCTCTCCTCTCCTCTTCCATTCCATTCCATTCCATTCCATTCCATTCCATTCCATTCCATTCCATTCCATTGGTTGAATACCTGGGCGTTGCTCCACGACTCTCAGTGATTGGTCCCTCTCTTTGGCATGCAGACGATGCTCACCTGGGGACCGAGATACCTCCAAAACACGAGAGTTTTGATGGCCCAGTTTCACTTGACAGCAGCTTCTCGGAATCCGCGTACATGTCTGCCAAGAGCAAATGCGAAGACACGCAGGAGGAAGCCACCAAGTCAGAACCCACCACCCCCAAAGCCACCAGGTCCGGTCTCATCGGAGGGACCTCTCAAGGACGTTCACCCAAGAGCTCCAGGAACCGGGCTGAGAAATGTGCCGGGGTCCATATCTCGGGACCTTTCTCGGTCACCGTCCCCTTCCACATCACGTCCAACCTCACTTTGTCCCGGTTGACCAGAGGTCTGGAGTGTCCAGCCCTGAGCTACACCAGCTTCGAGACTCCAGAGGCCATTCCTTCCAACGGAGAAGACTTTCCCAGGGTGACAGAAGACAATGAGAAACTCATGTCTGCCCTCACTGCAAATAAGGAAGCAGACGAAGGTCAGTGTTGATATTTGTATTGCATTCGAGACTGATAGTAATAGAACAGAACACCAGAACAGAATAACCAGGTTGGAAGGGACCTCGGAGGTCTTCTAGTCCAACCCCCTGCTCAAGCAGGAGAACCTATATTATGTCAGACAAATGATTGTCCAGGGTCTTCTTTAAAAGCCTCCATTATTATTATTATTATTTATTCAATTTATATACCGCCCTTCTCCTAGTGGACTCAGGGCGGTGCACAGCCAAAACTAAAATACATAACAATACAAAATTTAAAATTAATTAAAAGAATTATATACTTTGGCCCGAATTAAAACAGTGCGAATTAAAACCCATTAACAAATTAAAACTAAACAATTAATAACCATTAAAAACTAAAAAAGGGGGGCGGGGTTCACGCCAGCCCTGCTTGCTGGAAAAGAAGAGTTTTCAGGGCTCGGCGAAAGACCCGAAGATCCGATATCCTTCTTATCTCCGGGGGCAGATCGTTCCAGAGGGCGGGGGGCTGCCACAGAGAAGGCCCTCCCCCTGGGGGTCGCCAGCCGACATTGCCTGGCCGACGGCACCCTGAGGAGTCCCTCTCTGTGGGAGCGTACTGGACGGTGGGAGGCTATTGGCGGCAGAAGGCGGTCCCGCAAGTACCCAGGTCCTATGCCATGGAGCGCTTTAAAGGTGGTAACCAACACCTTGAAGCGCACCCGGAAGACCACTGGAAGCCAATGCAGCTCACGCAGGAGAGGTGTCACATGGGAGCGACCCCTCGCTCCCATAATCCCCCGCGCGGCCGCATTCTGCACCAGTTGGAGCCTCCGGGTACTCCTCAAGGGGAGCCCCATGTAGAGAGCCATTGATGGAGCTCCCATGATTTCTGGTGTCAAGCTGTTCCACTGGTTAATTGTTCTGAATGTTAGACTTAGAATAACATTCTAAGGGAATGGAAGGGAACTTTGAGGTCATCTAGTCCAACCCTGTCAAGCAGGAGACCCTATACCAGTGATGGCTAACTTTTTTGTCATCGTGTGCCAGGAAGGGGGGGGGGGACGGGGGAGGTTCGCGCACGCATGTGCCTACAGCCATAATTCTATGCGTCCCGCTCCGCAGATGTGATTGTGACCCCTCTCTCCCCCGCTCCTGGCACGTGATGGCCCAGTAGGCCCGTTTTTCTTTCTCACCTGGCTCCAGATCCTCTCTATGCATCTGGGGAGGGCGAAAACAGCCTTCCCCCACCCTCTCGGAGGCCCTCCGGAGGCCTGAAATGGCCCATTTCCCAACTTCCGGTTGGACAGGAAGTGATTTTTTTTGCTGTCCCCAGCCTCCAGAGATTCCTAGCGCTGGAGCTGAGCTGGCGTGCCAAGAGACATGCTTCCGTGTGCCACCTGTGGCACGCGTGCCATAGGTTTGGCATCATGGCCCTATACCATTTGGGACAAGTGGCTGTCCAGTCTCTTCTTAAAAACCTCCAGGGATGGAGCACCCACAACATCTGGTGGCAAGCAGTTCCGCGGGTTAATTGTCCTCCCTGTTAGGAAGTTTCTCCTTAATTCCAGGTTGCTTCTCTCCTTGGTTAGTTTCCATCTGTTGTTTCTTGTCCTGCCTTCTGGGGCTTTGGAGAATAGGTTGAAGAAGGGGGTCCAGCTATTCTCCAAAGCACCAGAAAGCAAGACAAGAAGCGATGGATGGAAACTAATCAAACCTAGGAGGAATTTCCCAACAGTGACCCTAACCCTAACCAGTTAAACTGTTAAACTGTTGTCAAGGGCAGGAAGTAATGATTCCAGAAGCAGCAGTCCAGAGGGATGGCTTCGCTTGTGGCTCCAGCTCTTTGCACTGCCTTCAAATATCAAAGATATTTAGAGCCGAGGTGGCGCAGTGGTTAGGGTGCAGTACTGCAGCTACTTCAGCTGACTGCTAGTTCAGCAGATCAGCGGATCAAATCTCACCGGCTCAAGGTTGACTCAGCCTTCCATCCTTCTGAGGTGGGTAAAATGAGGACCCAGATTGTTAGGGGGCAATATGCCAATATTTAGTATACTGTCTTTGGTGTAAGCCGCCCAGAATCCTCGGAGAGTTGGCGGCATAGAAATATGACTAATAAAAATAAATAAAATAATAAATATAAATTAGGGTACACGCTCCATATTAAGAGGAAACCAGTTCCTTAATCAATGTAGCCTCTTAACCTAGTGAATTGCGCATTCCTACTACTCGTCTATGGAGATTCTCAATCATCTGGGTCCTGGTTGTTCCCAAAGGTGATTTTTTTCAAGAGGCAACTGGACTTTCTGGTTTTTCTTTTGAAGACGTTTCGCTTCTCCTCCAAGAAGCTTCTTTAACTCTGACTGGATGGAAGGAAATGGAAGGATTGATACAGCTTGCAGACAGAGCTGGTTATTTGCATCCTTTTTAGAGGGTCATTGAGGCCACTTGGTGTTCGGCCCCAGCTACGGACCTCAGAGAACGCAGCACATACAAAGCCTGTACAAACCTTAGTTTACTAAATTAAATCAGTTTTTTTTTTCAAACAAAGGCTGTGAATTAACTTTCTTAGCAGCCTACAAGAATCCAAAGAATAAATAATCGTAATCTTACTAGGGTTGGCAGAAAGCCCAGAAGCAATTTGCAGGGAATTGATAAGAGAACTAAGATCCAGACGCGAAGGAGAGTGAACGAAGTTGTTCCCTGCAAATTGCCTCAATCGTCATCCTTCCTTAAATAGGCTAAGGGAGTGGCCAATTAGCCCCAAGCCTTACTCTCGAGGAGACCTCCTCCTGAGGAGCCACTCCTGCCTTTTGGCAGCTCTGCGCGCCCGTGCATCGAGAAGAGGCTCCTCCTCTTCTTCCTCTTCACTCATGGAAGCTTCTGGAGGTCCTGAAGGCCCTGGCTGAATTCCCGCCTCTAGCACCACATCTTCTCCAGCCTCCTCACTGTCCGACTTGAGTGCCAGCTGCACAGGCTGCTGGCGCAGCACCACACCAGCCTCCTCGCTGTCAGAATCAACTACTAGCTGCACAGGCTGCTGACGGGCCACAACACTTGGAGGTTTATCTGTGTCCTCAGGATCATCTGAGTGGTGCAAATGATTCCTGTAATCTGCAATTTTTTTCCTCTGAAAATCCATTCCTACTCCCACACCATTCAAAAGGTCCTCATCCCAAATTGTATAGCTAAAAATCTGTCGAGATTCTCCGTCATCCAGGTCATGGTTCTCCCAAAAGTGCCTTTTTTCAGGATGCAACTGGACTTTCTTGTTTTTTCTTCAAAGACATTTTGCTTCTCATCCAAGAAGCTTCTTCAGCTCTGACTGGATGGTGGGGAATGGAAGGATTTATACTCCTTGCAGACAGCTGGAAATTTGCATCCTTTTAAAGAGTCATTGAGGCCACTTGGGGGTTTACCTGAGTAGCGCAAATGGGGTGTGGAGCCTTCTTGGAACTGTGTTGTAGGCTGGAGATAGATGGTGTACATTGGGGAAACAAAACAGCCACTTCATAAACGCATGGCATAACATAGGAGAACAAACCCATCAGGACAAGATTCATTAGTCCATTTATAGTTAAAAGACAAAGGCCGCTCTTTTATTTATTTTATTTATTTATTTAATTTTTATACCGCCCTTCTCCCGAAGGACTCAGGGCGGTGAACAGTTAACATAACATACATATAAAATGTGAATATAAGATGATTAAGCCAATTTGGTTCATCAGTTAAGTATCTTCAGCATAAAGATTTAGAACAATTAGAAGAGATTTATGCCAGCCCGGCTTGGTGAAACAGAAAGTGCACGACGGAAAGTACGAAGATCTGGGATCATTCGTATCCCTGGGGGTAACCTGTTCCAAAGGGTAGGTGCCCCCACAGAAAAGGCTCTTTCTCTGGGAACTACCAGTCGACATTGCTTTAGTGATGGCACCCTGAGGAGGCCCACCCTGTGGGAGCGTGCTGGTTGGTGGGAGGTTATCGGTTGCAGAAGGTGGTCTCGTAGGTACCCAGGTCCTAAGCCATGGAGCACTTTAAAGGTAAGAACCAACACCTTGAAGCGCACTTGGAAGACCACCGGGAGCCAGTGCAGCTCGCGTAGGAGGGGTGTTACATGCGAGCATGTAATTTTGAAGACAGCAAAGTCCTCATTTTGGACAGAGTGCATGGTTGGTTTAAAAGAAGGGTCAAAGAAACCATCTATGTCAAAATTGAACGGCCCTCCCTCAAGCGAGGGGGAGGGATATGACATCATCTATTTCCAGTCTACAACGGAAGGAAGGAAGGAAGGAAGGAAGGAAGGAAGGAAGGAAGGAAGGACAAGTCAACCTTATCAATTGCAGTGATTTGCTTTACAACGGTGGCAGGAAAGGTGGCATAATGGGGCAAAACTGACTTAACAACTGTCTCACTTAACCGCAGAAATTTTGGGCTCAGTTGTGTGTCATAGGCAGTGGTGGGTTTCAAATTTTTTTATTATCGGTTCTGTGGGCGTGGCTTGGTGGGCGTGGTGTGGCTTGGTGGGCATGGCTTGGTGGGCATGGCAGGGGAAGGGTAAAATCTCCATTCCCTTCCCACTCCAGGGGAGGGTTACTGCAAAATCCCCATTTCCTCCCCAATCCAAGGGAAGGTTACTGCAAAATCCCCATTTCCTCCCGATCAGCTGGGACTCGGGAGGCAGAGAATAGATGGGGGCAGGGCCAGTCAGAATTTTTACTACCGGTTCTCCGAACTACTCAACATTTCCGCTACCGGTTCTCCAGAACTGGTCAGAACCTGCTGAAACCCACCTCTGCCACCAAGCCACGCCCACCAAGCCACGCCCACCATTCCCTCCCAATCAGCTGGGACTTGGGAGGCATTGTAAGCCGCCCTGAGTCTCCGGAGAAAGGTGGCATATAAATTGAACTAATAAATAAATAAAATAAATAGAATAGATGGGGGTGGGGCCAGTCAGAATGCTTACCACCGGTTCTCCGAACTACTCAAAATTTCCACTACCGGTTCTCCAGAACTGGTCAGAACCTGCTGAAACCCACCTCTGGTCATAGGTTAAGGGCTACCTGTATTTGTACTCAGCAAGGGCCTAGTCCCTACTGTGAAATATGCACTGAGTTTTGTTTTGTTTTTGCTTGCGTGCATTTTAGGAACAAACTTCGAAGCCGAAATGGAGAGCCAGATGTCTATGGAAGTCGAGGATTCCTTCTCGTTCCTGGACGGGCCCGATGGCTGGATCGACAACGTGCTAGAGGAAGAACAGCTGGAGACAGATGCAGGGAAAGGCCCTGAGGTTCCCCCACGCAGCTTGGACACCGTCCCAAGCATGGAAGAGGATTTGGGAAGCGGGTTTATGAACGAGATGATCGCAGCTGGGATGGAGGCGAGTGCCTTTTTTTTTTTTTTTTTTAATTTGATTTATATGCCGCCCTTCTCCGGAGACTCAGGGCGGCTTACAATGCGTTAAGCAACAGCCTTCATCCTTTTGTATATTTATACAAAGTCAGCTTATTGCCCCCACAAACTGGGTCCTCAATTTACCTACCTTAGATAGGATGGAAGGCTGAGTCAACCTTGAGCATGGCGAGATTCGAACCAGCAGTAAATTGCAGGCAGCTGTGTTAATAACAGGGTGCGTAGACCACTGTACTATCAAGGCTCTTGATGTGGCCATCTTTCTCCTATCCCTTTTTTTTTCCCCCGGCCTGAGAAAAATGGACTTTCTGAGCAACAGTAGGGAGGGCATTGTGAAGAAGAGAAAGAGTTCTCTTTGGACGCTTTCTCCTCGCTTGGTATTTTGGTGGAGGCTTTCCTTCTCGTGGCTTTCCTCCTGCTCTTTTCCCCACAACAACGACCTGTGAGTTGGCTTGGGCTGAGAAAATGCGACCTGGCCCAAAGCCTCCCAGTTGGCTTTTGTGCCTGAGACAGAACTAGAACTCACCGTCTCCTGGTGATTGGCCCAAAGTCACTGAGCAGATTTTCATGGCTAAGATAGAACTAGAACTCCCTGTCTCCTGGTCCCAACGTCACCCAGCCGGCTTTCATGCCTAAAACAGAACTAGAACTCACCATCTCCTGGTGATTGGTCCAAAGTCACCCAGCCAGCTTTTGTGCCTAAGGTAGAACTAGAACTCACCGTCTCCTGGTGATTGGCCCAAAATCACTGAGCAGATTTTCATGGCTAAGGCAGAACTAGAACTCCCTGTCTCCTGGTGATTGGTCGAAAGTCACCTAGTTGGCTTTCATGCCTAAGGGAGGACTAGAACTCCCTGTCTCCTGGTGATTGGCCCAAAGTCACCCAGCCGGCTTTCATGCCTAAAACAGAACTAGAACTCTCCATCTCCTGGTGATTGGTCCAAAGTCACTGAGCAGATTTTCATGTCTAAGACAGGACTAGAACTCACCATCTCCTGGTGATTGGCCCAAAGTCACCCAGTTGGCTTTCATGTCTAAGACAGGACTAGAACTCACCATCTCCTGGTGATTGGTCCAAAGTCACCCAGCTGGCTTTCGTGCCTAAGGGAGGACTAGAACTCCCTGTCTCCTGGTGATTGGCCCAAAGTCACCCAGCCGGCTTTCATGCCTAAGACAGAACTTGAACTCACCATCTCCTGGTGATTGGTCCAAAGTCACCCAGACAGCTTTCGTGCCTAAGGTAGAACTAGAACTCACCGTCTCCTCGTGATTGGCCCAAAATCACTGAGCAGATTTTCATGGCTAAGACAGAACTAGAACTCACATTCTCCTGGTGATTGGTCCAAAGTCACCCAGTTGGCTTTCATGCCTAAGGGAGGACTAGAACTCCCTTTCTCCTGGTTTCTAGCCTAGAGCCTTCACCTAATGCCTAAAATGGCAAGTACGATTCTCATTGATTTTATGATGAGAAAGTGGAAGTTAAAAATTCTCTAATTTTTTTTCTTTTTCAAATTAACCGTGTGAAAATTATTAAATGCTTACCTTCGCTATTCATTCTTGAGAAATTAGTTACAGGTCTTTGTTTCTAACGCTTTCTCCTTCCTTCCACCCCCACCCCACCCCCTTTAGCTGGAGATGTATTCTACGGTGCCACATCTGGATTACCTGTCCATTGAAGAATGCATGAATGAGCATTTGGAAGGAGATGACGACCAGTATTATCTCGCCATGGGATACATCGAGGAAGAGCCATCTAAGGAGGTCGATGCTGAAGAAGTCTATCTGAGCGCTTTTGATGATCTCAGCCCCATAGCTAGCAAACTAGAACAACTTCAGCAATTAGATGTAGGTCAAACTCCTCACATCCCCTCCCCAAATCTCACAGTGGAAGATCAAACCTCCAAGATGGCTGCCGAAACCTTGGTTGAAGATCCAAAGAGCTCACATTTACCAGAACCTGGCCTGGAACCTGAACAAGGTGACGAGGAGGTTACTACTACGTCCACTCGTGATCTAGTCGTAACCAAGGACCTGGATCTATACTTAGCCAAGCCGCATGAAGTGGAATTGGGTTCCAGAAGCAACACCAATGAGATGGAAAGCCACCTGACTGACAAAGCTGAGGTAGAACCCATCTTTTCAATGTTGCAGATCAAAGATGCACATGTTGGAAGTGAGGTCGGCCTCTTTGTCCCCATAATTGAATGTCCTGAAGAAGTTGCTTACCCAGAATCTCTGGATTCAGAATCTGTGGGGAAAAACACCGAGGATAGTAAGGTAGAACCCATTATTTCATCGTTGCAGATAGAAGATAGAAATGGAGTGAATCTCTTTGTCCCCAGAGCTGGTTGTCCTGAAAAAGTTGCCTGCCAAACACCTCGCGGTCCAGAGTCTGAAACCCAACCAATCAAATCAAGTATTGAAGAGAAGTGGCAACCTCAGAACACACCTGAAAGTGAACAGATTCCACATCTTCCTTGCAGCATGAGAGTAGATGTTCCTCCAGAGGTGGTTGGAAGATGCAATCAACCCTTGGGTGATACCCTTATGGTTCAAGAGATGGGAGAAAAGCACCATGGAGATGTGGCTTCATCTATGTTGGAACTCAACTTACTTCAAAGTCTGATTCCTTCTTTACTGGACAATAATTCTGAGAACGTAAGCTTCCCAGCACCGGATCCAGAACATACATCTCTTTCTTATTTCCCTGCACTTTTGTCTGACATGGACTCTGAAGATTTCTCCCTCCCAGCTTCTCCTCCGAAACCTTGCCTGGAAAGTCTTCTGCAGAAACCCCAGCCTGGATTGCCAGTGGAAGCTTCGTATGCTCCGAAACACGAATTCTCGGATGGAAGCGTCCACATGAAGTTGACATCTACCACACCCCGAGTTCAGCAAGTGAAATCATTTCCGGTGGTGCCCCCGAAGCCTCAATTTGCTAAGGTGCCTCCTTCCTTAAAGCCAGTGATTCCCAGCAAGGAACATCTCATCGCCGTCCCAGTGAAGGCCTGTGAGAATGGGACCAAGCAGGAACTCAACCAAAGCTCTTTGAAAAGGCCTTTCCACCTGACCAGCTCGGACCAAAAGACGGAACATTTTCCAACATCTCCTAGCCCATCCAGTTCTTCTGAGAATTGTTGCAGCTGTTCGGAGACCCTCCCGAAGCAACGCAACTCCATGCCAGTGAGCTTGGAGAAGTTCAGCAAGGACTGTAAGAACGTGGAGGACATCACCCCGAAGCCCTCTCCTTCTTCACGGGACAAATGCTTTTCGTGGTCCAAGAGTGGAGACGTTGGAGTCGGCAGCCTTCATCTCACACAGGGCAGTTGGGAGAAACAGAGCAGCGGCCCACACAACGAAGGGAAAGGAGGACATCGCTACGGAGCGGAGAGGTCCGCCTTGGAGGGCACCGCTCCCCAGAAGCAGCGCTGGAGCAACTGGCGTTACAGCGGGAGCATGTCGTTCGATGAGGCCGTGGCCCTCGCCAAGGAGAGACACGTGGCCCAGGCTCCCATGCGGAGGATGCAAACTTATTCCTACGGCGAGGTGGACGGCTCTCCCGGAGCATCCAAAATGGAGACGACTGCTCCTGCCCACAAGCCCGTTCTGAGGTCTCCTCAAAGGCCACTGAGTTGCGTAAACCCAGCTGGACCTCCGGAAGCTCACCTTTTGGGAAAGGTGCCATGTCCACCTGGGTTGCTGCCTGACAGCATCCCAGAAGGCGGGCGCACCCCGAGACTGGAAGGCTCCCATTTCTCTCAGGATTTTCCTCTGAGGAGCAGAGTGAGCTTATCCAAGATAGGACGGCGCTTGTCCGTGTCTGACGAAGCGTGCTTTGGGTTGTCCCACGAGCAGAGATGACTGATTTTTTTTTTTACAGATGAACAGAGTTGGAAGGGACCTTGTAGGTCATCTAGTCCAACCCCCCGCCCAAGCAGGACACCCTACACCTTTTCTGACAGAGGGCAGTCCAGTCTCTTCTTGAAAGCCTCCAGTGATGAAGCTCCCACAACTTCCGAAGGCAACTTCTGTTCCATGGGTTGATTGTTCTCACGGTCAGGAAATTTCTCCTTATTTCCAGGTTGAATCTTTCCTTGGTCAGTTTCCATCCATTCTTCCTTGTCTGGCCTTCAAAGGTATTTTAGAAAACAGCTTGACCCCCTTCCTCCTCTCTGCAAAAGCCCCTCAAGTATTGGAAGATGCTCCCATGTCTCCCCTGGTCCTTCTCTTCACTAGACTAGCCAGGCCCAGTTCCTGCAACCGTTCATCATATGTTTTAATCTCTGGCCCCCTCATCATCCTAGTTACTCTTCTCTGCACTTTTTCTAGTCTCAACATCTTTCTCTTTCTTTCTTTCTTTCTTTCTTTCTTTCTTTCTTTCTTTCTTTCTTTCTTTCTTTCTTTCTTTCTTTCTTTCTTTTTTTCTCCTTTCTCTTTTTCTCTTCCACTCTAACCTTTACTTATCTCTCCTTCCTCCCTCCCTCCTTCCCTCTTTGATTTGCTAGCCAGCAATTTGGTTGATTGTTCTCACTGTCAGGAAATTTCTCCTTATTTCCAGGTTGAATCTCTCCTTGGTCAGTTTCCATCCATTCTTCCTTGTCTGGCCTTCGGGTGCTTTGGAAAATAGCTTGACCCCCTTCCTCTTCTCTGGGGCAGCCCCTCAAATATTGGAAGATGCTCTCCTGTCTCCCCTGGTCCTTCTCTTCACTAGACTAGCCATAACTCAGTTCCTGCAACCGTCCATTGTATGTTTTAGCCTCCAGTCCCCTCATCATCCTGCTTGCTCTTCTCTGCACTCTTTCTAGAGTCTCAACCTCTTTTTTATAGTGTGGTGACCAAAACTGGATGCAGGATTCTAGGTGTGGCCTTACTAAGGCTTCATAGACTGGTATTAGTACCTCCCTTGATCTTGATTGTATCCCTGTCCTCCCATGGGGGCCAATTTGGGCCACCCTGCGTGGGTGGGGGCTCCCACCATGATATTCTCCTGAAAACCTCAAGAGATCTTAGCTCAAATCAAAGCAGAGATCTGTTTAACCCAGCCTTTCCCAAGATGGGGCCCAAACGGTGTCTCCTTCTAGGCAAACAAAGATAATATGATAGAAATGGTTCAAAGGAAAAGAGAACACAGAGGTCAAATGTATCTTTCATTGGTTTGAAAATATTAACAAATCCTGATATATATATATATATATATATATATATATATATATATATATATATATATATCAAAGAGCCCAGACAGGTAGTTCCTGTTTAGTGACTTATCTTGTTTACTGACCATTTGCAATAACAAGAAGTAACAGGTGGAAAGTTATCAGAGAAAAGCAGCCAGACCTAAGGAAGAATTTCCTAAGAATGAGAACAATTAATCGGTGAAATGGCTTCATCCCTGGAGGTTTTCAAGAAAAGACTGGACAGCCATATAAGTAGGGTAGTACAGGGCAGTGGTGAAATTCATTTTTTTTTTACTACCGGTTCTGTGGGTGTGGCTTGGTGGGGGTGGAGGGGAAGGATATTGCAAAATCCCCATTCCCACCCCACTCTGGGACCAGCCAGAGGTGGCATTTGCCGGTTCTCCGAACTACTCAAAACTACTCAAAATTTCCGCTACCGGTTCTCCAGAACCTGTCAGAACCTGCTGGATGTCTCTGAAGATTGCAAGGGGTTGGACTACAAGATCTTTAAAATCCCTTCCTGCCCTAGGATTCTATGATCCTAAATTGCTTTGCATTGATGGCTTCTACTGAAAAGCAGAAGAATGCCGAAGTCAGATCGTAAGCACGTTTGAAGTTTCACTTAGCGACCATTGCATTTAATGACTGAGTTGCGAGTCCCAATTGTGTTCGCTAAACAAGGGCTACCCCCTGCATATAATTTCAAATCCAGATGGGCCGAAGGGAGGAGAGAGATTAAGGCTCAAAGTTTGTATCCTAACCAAAACAACTGCAGAAAAAAAAATTGCCTGAGAATTCCCCCCCCCTCCTTTGATGAGAAAGTAGTTTTGCAGATATCTGTGGCCCAAAATTCTCCCTTTCCACCGAGATAGCCTCAGATTGGGACAAAGTAATTTCCTTTCCAAATGTTGGAAGGACTCTTTTGTTTTCTGATTTGGGGGATAATCCAAGCTTTTTCTGTTTATGCAAAAGACTTGGGCAGTGACTGTGTTCTCATCATACAGGGGTCCAGATAAATTGTCTTATAGCACAATGGGGACACATGGGATACACAAAATATATTAAGAGAAGAGCTGAACCACAATGAGCCAAGTAGCATAAACTCAGACATGTTCAGCATGTCTAGTTTAAAGGTCTTAAAATATTTTTAAAAAGAGGAAAGACGACAATATGAAATCTTGCTGACAGATTTCAGTATTATGAAACTGATGAGGTTCTGGGCTACAAAGACAAACGCCATTTGTGCTGTAGAGCAGTATTTTTCAAACTTGTCAACTTTGAGATGGGTGGATTTCAACTCCCAGAATTCCCCAGCCATCATGCTTTAAGACAGTGGTCACCAACTGGTGGTCCGTGAGAAAATTTTGGTGGTCCGCAGAAAAATTATTTGCATTTTTTTATATTGCGCTAAATGCTATTTATCTTTTTAAAAATATCATATTAGTGGTCCACGGGATTCAAAATTATGAATTTAGTGGTCCCTGAGGTCTGAAAGGTTGGTGACCCCTGCTTTCAACTCCCAGAATTCCCCAGCCATCATGCTTTAAGAGGCATATACTTCAACTCCCAGAATTCCCCAGCCATCATGCTTTAAGAGGCATGTATTTCAACTCCCAGAATTCCCCAGCCATCATGCTTTAAGAGGCATGAACTTTAACTCCCAGAATTCCCCAGCCATCATGCTTTAAGAGGCATGTACTTCAACTCCCAGAATTCCCCAGCCATCATCCTTTAAGAGGCATGTATTTCAACTCCCAGAATTCCCCAGCCATCATGCTTTAAGAGGCATGTATTTCAACTCCCAGAATTCCCCAGCCATCATGCTTTAAGAGGCATGAACTTTAACTCCCAGAATTCCCCAGCCATCATGCTTTAAGAGACATGTACTCCAACTCCCAGAATTCCCCAGCCATCATGCTTTAAGGGACATGTACTTCAACTCCCAGAATTCCCCAGCCATCATCCTTTAAGAGGCATGTATTTCAACTCCCAGAATTCCCCAGCCATCATGCTTTAAGAGGCATGTACTTCAACTCCCAGAATTCCCCAGCCATCATGCTTTAAGAGGCATGTACTTCAATTCCCAGAATTCCCCAGCCATCATGCTTTAAGAGGCATGTACTTCAACTTGCAGAATTCTGGGAGTTGAAGTCCAATATCCTAAAGTTCCCAAGGCAAGAAACACTGCCTTAGAGTGTTGTATAGGTCCAATGAGTTGTGGTTTAACTGTGGCTTTAGCAGATTATTTGAATGCAATGTACTATATTTAAAATAGAAAAAGGTATAGATTGTACATATCAAGACACCTATTTGGGTGGAAATTAATTGTGTAGTCTAAAAAGGTAAATAGAATATCTTGTTATGAAACAAGAGAACTGGCTGGCAAAAAAGTTGGGAGTCTGATCGCTCCTCTTCCAAGTTATTAGTTATTAAAGATGACTGAACTGAAAATTAATGGATCTGACAGCATAACTCATGTATGTTGGGTGCAGGCTCTTTGTGCTGTTTTTATGGAGACAAGATACTAACACGAATGGTAATCTGCATGCTTAGACAAACCACAATCAGACTACAAACAAACTACTCTCAGGCTTTCGTACCTTGTTAAGAGACTTAAAACTGGAAACTGAATGTCTGTGGAGATTCTCAATCATGGAGGTCATGGTTGTCCCAAAAGTATTTTTTCCAAAAGGCAACTGGACTTCCCTTGGTTTCCTTCTTTTGAAAACGTTTCCCTTCTCGGCCAAGAAGCAAAACGTTTTCAATCATTTGGAATGCTTGGTTACATGTTTATTTTTATATACAATAGGATGAAGTTACGGTCTACTTTTACACAGAGATGTCCACAATGTCTCTAAATAATATGAGAGGCAATTTAGTATCGTAGCTAAATGCATCAGGCTAGTGTTGCAAGAAATATCCTCCTGGCTTCAGCTCCAAGTGGGGAAAAAGACACTGGAAACATGGAGATGGCTTGGAAAGATGGTTTAATGGTGGACAGGATCACATGGTTTGAGTTCCTGAACAGAAAAGGGCAGAGATGCTGAACATGCCTTGGTTTTATGCCCTCTCTGGATTTGAATTTCCTGGAGCCCAGTAAGAGTATCCTGATTGGTTATCAGACTCCCAGGGGGCAGGGGTCTTAGCTAGCCTTGCTGGCTGATGTAATCACCCCAGATGCCATATGGGGAGTTTCTGTTGCTAGATGGGTCCTATTGTGTTGCAGATGATGGTCCATTGACAAAGGTGGGGGGGAGGGAAGCGGGAAGGTGGGAGCTACTTTGTCTTTAAAACATGTTTCTCCATTTCTCATCCAAGGAAATATATTCTGCCTTTTTAATGTTTCCTAAAATATTTCATTCTTGTAGGAGAAGGGGTGGGTTCTAACTTCCTACACTAGAAAGCAGGAAGTTTGCAAGTTGGAGTCCTGTGGTAACACAAAGCCAGCTGGGGGTCTTGAAGCAATACTGGGAAGGGCCTGGGAAGGCCAGGCCAAGTCCCTTCTGAAAATGGAAGATGGTAGATAGGTAGGTAGGTAGGTAGATGGATGAAGAGAGAGAGAGGAATGAACGAAGGAAGGAAGATAAAGAAAGAAAGAAAGACAGAAAGACAGAGAGTGAAAGAAGGAAGGAAGGAAGAGAAAGAAAGAAAGAGTGAAAGAAGGAAGGAAGGAAAGAAAGAAAGAAAGAAAGAAAGAAAGAAAGAAAGAAAGAAAGACAGAGTGAAAGAAGGAAGAAAGGAAGGAAAGAGAAAGAAAGAAAAAAAGAAAGACAGAGTGAAAGAAGGAAGGAAGGAAGGAAAGAGAAAGAAAGAAAGAAAGAAAGAAAGAAAGAAAGAAAGAAAGAAAGAAAGAAAAAAAGACAGAGTAAAAGAAGGAAGGAAGGAAGAGAAAGAAAGAAAGAGAGTGAAAGAAGGAAGGAAGGAAAGAGAAAGAAAGAAAGAAAGAAAGAAAGAAAGACAGAGTGAAAGAAGGAAGAAAGGAAGGAAAGAGAAAGAAAGAAAAAAAGAAAGACAGAGTGAAAGAAGGAAGGAAGGAAGGAAAGAGAAAGAAAGAAAGAAAGAAAGAAAAAAAGACAGAGAGTAAAAGAAGGAAGGAAGGAAGGAAGGAAGGAAGGAAGGAAAGAGAAAGAAAGAAAGAAAGAAAGAAAGAAAGAAAGAAAGAAAGAAAGAAAGAAAGAAAGAAAGAAAGAAATTATGTATGGATCACAACTCCCAAAACTTGGCAACTTTGAAATGGGTGGATTTTCAACTCCCAGAATTCCCTAGTTGTCATGCTTTCAATTACATGGACCAGTGAGGAAATCCAATTTTTTTTACTACCAGTTCTGTGGGCGTGGCTTGGTGGGTAGGGTGTGGCTTGGTGGGCGTGGCAGGGGAAGGATACTGCAAAATCTCCATTCCCTCCCCACTCTGAGGCCAGCCAGAGGTGGTATTTGCCGGTTCTACGAACTACTCAAAATTTCCGCTACCGGTTCTCCAAACTACTCAAAATTTCCGCTACCAGTTCTCCAGAACCTGTCAGAACCTGCTGGATTTCACCCCTGACATGGACTTAACTTCCCAAAATTCCCCAGCCAGTATTGAATTCTGGGAGTAAAAGTAAGTGGCTGATATTTATAACCTCTGTATTACATTGAGATAGCTTTATTGATTAGCCAATATAGGCCATATCAAAGCACAAGGTTCAGACACATATCACCAATAAAATCCTATGCAAACAATTTAAAACAAGAGTACGGTAAAATACAATAGTTATAGGATAAGATGCAATATAATTTAATACATAAAATAGGTAAAATGGAGTAAAATGGCATAAAATTGTATTTCGGTGTCACCCTTTGCAATCTACCCCAATCAGTCCCACCTATGCAGATCTCAACCGAACTGTTTTGTTTAAATACTGTGCTGTGTTAAAACGTTATTTTCAGGTTCTGGATGCACATAGAGGTAAATAAAACAGTTTTATTTACATAGAAGTAAATAAAACATAGAAGTAAATAAAAGAACCATTCTCCAACAGCGACCACAGCATGATCGACTTTTGTCTCAACTTACGCCCTCTCAAAAAAATCATCGTAATGATGAGATTCCCAGTTGTAACTTTAAAAAAGCCAGCTATGATCTCATAGGCTAGAGGACTTCAAACTTGGCAGCTTTAAGACTTGTTGGACTTCAATTCCCAGAATTCCCCAGCCATTGCCGGCTGAGGCGTTCTGGGAGTTGAAGTCCACCTATCTTCAAGGGTTGAGAAACATTGGTCCAGTTACGGCAGAGGTCTTCAAACATGGCAGCTTTAAGACTTGTTGGACTTCAACTCCCAGAATTCCCCAGCCATTGCCGGCTGAGGCGTTCTGGGAGTTGAAGTCCACCCATCTTCAAGGGTTGAGAAACATTGGTCCAGTTACGGCAGAGGTCTTCAAACTCGGCAGCTTTAAGACTTGTTGGACTTCAACTCCCAGAATTCCCCAGCCAGCTGGCTGGGGAATTCTGGGAGTTGAAGTCCAACAAGTCTTAAAGCTGCCGAGTTTGGTGACCCCTGTCATAGAGAATGAACTCTGGCAATATTGTACTACTAACTAGAGCATACAAAACATTTGCTAGAGCAATTCTTCTGTATTAGAATGACTGCCAATTCAGGGATGTTGAACTTTGGAGGCTTGAAAGCCCATAATTCCCACTGAGATGGGGTGGGGGATTATGGGGGTTGTAGTCTGGAGTTGCATGCAAGAAGGAATGCTACTTCTAACTTCCAGTGACAATGGCAGAATAATTTCCACAATTAGCAACGTAAAAGGCCAGCAGAGGCTGGAGTTTTTATTCGGGCGCCCTCCAAGAAAGGCGACCCCCCCCCCAAAGAAAACCCTGCCCACTGGAGGAAGTAGGTTGACCGGAAGTGGGCAACTAAAAGGCAGAAGCCAGCGCCCTTTTCCAACATGGCGCCCAAGCCAGGCATCTTCATTGGCCGGCTAACCGGAAGTGGCGTATGGCGCCCTTCCGTCTTTGTTTCCCAAGTGCTGATTTCTCTCATTTGCACGAGATGACAAATCTTTTAAAACCACCGGTGATAGACCCAGAGCGCCAGATCCCTCTTGAGTTTGAAAGAGCGACCGGGCGCTGCTTCCCCAAGCGCCCGTTCGCCCGGCCGCCTTTTCAAACTCAAGATGGAGGCGCCTAGGCCTCTCTTTTCTTTCTTTCTCTCTCAATCTGACGCCTCAAAATGGCCGCCACCGGAAGCGCAGGCCGTCCTTTAGCGGCCAACTTCCGGCTGCCGGTAGAGAAGAGGCGTGCCGGGAGGGCGGGGCTTCCGCTCCTCCGTCGGGCGCTGAGGGGAAGAAGGCGGAAGGCGGGCGAGCGTTCGCGGTGCGCGCATGCGCCGATCTTCATGGAGCGCCGAGGGGCTCCGAGGGACGGAGGGCGGCCCAGGTGAGAACGGCGGCCACCCCCCCCCCACGGGCAGGGCGGGGAGGGGTCCGTGGGCGCCCCCCGGTGGGCTTCCGCCTCCCTCAGCCACCCGCCTCCCCGAGGCCTTTCCCGGGTTGGGTCTTTCCCAAGCAAGGAGGAGAAGGCCGCGCCCCTCCCCCCTCCCCCACAAGGAGACAATTGGGAGTGGGGGGGGAGGAGGGTGGGGGTCCCCATTGAGGCCCGGCGGGGCGATGGGGGAAGCCGCCCCCTCCCCTACTCTTAGGGACGCTTCCTCAGAACGAAGGGATCCTGGAGGTCATCTAGTCGAGCCCCCCTCCTCCCCTCCCCTCCCCTCAGGCCAATTATGGAGCCCCCATCCCCCTCTGGTTGCTCCTGGGACACACCCGCCTGGAGGGTCTTTCTGGGCCTCTCAGGGCCTCCTAGGGTGGCCGGTGGCACAGCCAGCCAGATGTTCAGTTATGGGTTGCACCAGTAGAGGCTCAAGCAATGTTCCTTGTATGGATGATGTACAACGACAATCAGGGCTCTTTTTCCTTTCTTTCTTTCTTTCTTTCTTTCTTTCTTTCTTTCTTTCTTTCTTTCTTTCTCTCTTTCTTTCTTTCTTTCTTTCTTTCTTTCTTTCTCTTCTTTCTTTTTTCTTCTTTCTTCTTTCTTTCTCTCTCTTCTTCTCCTCTCACTGATGATATTACCTAGTTGGGTAATGAAACTTCTGCAAGAAAACAAACCAAGCTCAGAAAACACCAAGGACCCCACAGTCATCGTCCTCCTCCCCCTCCTCCCCCTCCTCCTCCTCCCCCTCCTCCTCCACTTCTTCTTCTTCTTCTTCTTCTTCTTCTTCTTCTTCTTCTTCTTCTTCTTCTTCTTCTTCTTCTTCTTCTTCTTCTTCTTCTTCTTCTTCTTCTTCTTTGCAAGTACACTGGGTGCTTTTGTACCAAATTTCTTCTGTGTCTAGCCACACTTGGCCTAATAAAATATATCCTATCCTATCCTATCCTATTATTGTATATTCTATATTCCATATTATTCTATTCTATTCTATTCTATTCTATTCTATTCTATTCTATTCTATTCTATTCTATTCTATATTCTATTTTATATTCTCTGTTCTGTTAATTGTTTTCCAAACACACACATTTTTGCTAGCAATTTAGCTTTTTTTTTAAAAAAAAGAACCCATCACATATAACTGTATCTATTTTGTAAGTGTGAAAAATGCTCATAAGTCACTTTTTTCAGTGCCATTGTAACTACTACTACTACTACTACCTCTTCTTCCTCTTCCTCTTCCTCCTCCTCCTCTTCCTCTTCCTCCTCCTCCTCCTCCTCCTCCTTTTTCTTTCTTCTTCTTCCTCCTCCTCATCTTCTTTCTCCTTCTTCTTATTTTATTCATTAAACATGAAACTCAGTCAACTGAACATTTAAAAATGTGTCACAAATATCATTGACTGGCACTGATGGTTGATAACGGGCTGCTGCCAGCATCCTAGGTATCAACCAAGTATTATCATCATCATCTCCTTCTCCTTCTTCTCCTCCTCCTTTTTCTTTTTCTTTTTCTTTTTCTTCTTTTTCTCCTCCTTCTTCTCCTCCTTTTTCTTTTTCTTCTTTTTCTTTTTCTTCTTCTTCTTCTTCTTCTTCTTCTTATTATTATTATTATTATTATTATTATTATTATTATTATCTCTTTTATTAATTAAACATGAAACTCAGTCAACTGAACATTTAAAAATGCATCACAAATACCATCGACTGGTGCTAATGGTTGATATGGGTTGCTGCCAGCGTCCTAAGTATCAACCTGGTATCTTCTTAAAATATATTATTTTATTAATTAATTAATTAATTTATTTATTATTATCTGGCACTTTGGATCCACCGCTGGAGCCCCTCCGGAGGGGCAGGTGGGGATGTTTGACGGGATTGAAGGTCATCATCCCAGGATGTAAACTGTTCCAAGCCAAGCTTCCTCTTTTTAATTGACTGCTGGCGATTCTGTCAATGACGTTGTTGTATTATTATTGATCATCGCACAGTCAGCCAGATGTTCAGACTGGGTTTGGCATTTTTGTCTACCTATCGAGATGATTTGTCTACCTATCGACTTTATTCGTTAAACATGAAACTCAAGTCAACTGGACATTCAAAAATGCATCACAAATACCACTGACTGGTGCTAATGGTTTATACGGGTTGTTGCCAACGTGCTAGGTATCAACCAAGTACCTTCTTAAGATGTACGATGTTCTGAGTAGCACAGTTTTTTGCAGTTCCGCTGTTGTTATTGCAGGAAGCTGTAATTTCTTGATGTGTTTTGTAAAATTCTTGGACATGGTACCAAGTGCCCCGATGACCATGGGTATCACTGTTACATGTTTCATCCATAATCACGTCGTTTCGATGACCAGGTCGCGATATTTCGTGATTTTTTCCAGTTCTTTTTCTTCGATGATGATAATGATGATTTTATTTTATTTTATTTTTCATTTTTATTATTAATCGTCCCACAGTCAGCAGATGTTCAGACTGGGGTTTGGCATTTTTGTCTCCCTATCGCAGTGGGTCTCAACCTTCCTGATGCCTTGACCCTTTAATACAGTTCCTCATGTTGTGGTGACCCCCAACCATAAAATTATTCCTAAAACCATTGAAGATATGTGTTTTCTGATGGTCTTAGGCGACCCCTGTGAAAGGGTTGTTCGACCCCCAAAGGGGTCCCGACCCACTGCCCTATCGAGTCCTTACCAAGGACCTGGGATACCCAAACCTGGATGTTTGATGGTGTGACAGATATCGTTGCGGGATGGAAGCTGTTCCAACTAAAGCCGCCTTCTGCAATATATTATTAGTATATTAGTATTAGCCACCCAGTCAGCCAGAGGTTTCGACTGGCATTTTTATCCGCCTCCGGAGTCCCTTCCCAAGGACCTGGGAGAGGCTGATGTGGATGTTTGATGGGATGAAAAGTCTCGTCGCAGGACGTGAGTTTATCATTGTTATTGTGGATGGTCGCACGGCCAGATGTTCAGGCTGGATTTGGCATTTGTGTCCACCACTTGAGTGCTTCCCAAGCACCTGGGAGAGGCAGATATTTGATGGTGTTAGAGGTTTCATCGTAGAATGAAAGCTTATTCTGGATGGTTGCTTAGTCAGCCAGATGATTAGACTGGATTTGACATTTTTGTCCGCCTCCAAGGACCTGGGAGAGGCAGGTGTGGATGTTTTGAGGTGTTCAAAGTCTGTTCACAGGATGAAAGCTTACTCTTATTATGGTTGGTTGCACAGTCAGCCAGATGTTTAAACTGGTTTTGGCATTTTTGCCCACCTCAAGTCCTTCCCAAAGTCTCAGATTAATATAAAAATATAATAATAATAATAATAATAATAATAATAATAATATTTAATATAATAAATAATATATTATTATTATATTAAAGGTCTGCAAGATATAAACTGTTCCAAGCACGGCTGCCTTTTGTAATTGACCAAGGAAGATTTTTGTCAATGCCAATGATAGTACAGTATCGGTTTTACTTGTGTATTATTAGGGTTCCTTTGCAGCAGCATCCAGATGTTGAGACTGGATTTGGCATTTTTTAATCCACTATCAAATCCTTCCCAAGGACCTGCAATAGGAGATGTTATTGTTTACTAACATTAAAGATCTCGTTGGGAGATGTAAGCTGTGCCAAGTCAGACTGCCTTTTGCAATTGACTGATGGGAATTTTGCCAATGCCAAGTGCGGTTTAAGTGGGGTTCCAGATGTTTTTATTTATTTATTGATGGTATTTATTTATTGTATTTATTCAAACTTCTATACCGCCCTTCTCCTTTCGGACTCAGGGCGGGATGGCACTCAAGGCACCTATTACTATTGGAGCTACCGTTGCTTTTTTTTCTGCACAATCATTCTATTTCTTTTTGCACGTCTTTCTATTTTGTTGTCTTTTCCAATTTTGTCTCTTCTCTTCTGGTGGATCCAGGATGTAGTTATGGTTGGCTACACAGCCAGCCAGATGTTTAAATTGGATTTGGCATTTTTATCTACCTCTCAAGTCCTTCCTAAGGATCTGGGATAGGCAGATGTTCTTTGATGGTGCTAAAGGATAGAATTGTTCCAAGTTAAGCTATCTTTTGCAATTTCCTGATGGGGATTTTGTCAATGCCTATTTATTATTATCTCTTTTATTCATTAAACATGAAACTCAGTCAATTGAACATTTAAAAATGTATCACAAATATTACTGACTGGTGCTGATGGTTGATACGGGTTGCTGCCAGCATCTTAGGTATCGACCAAGTACCTTCTTAAGATGTACGATGTTCTGAGTAGCGCTTTTTTTGCACTTCCGCTGGTGTTATTGCAGGAAGCTGCAATTTGTTGATGATATTTTATAAAATTCTTGGACATGGTACCAAGTTAGTGCCCTGATGACAATGGGTGTCATTGTTACATGTTTCATCCATAATTGTGTAGTTTTGATAGGCAGGTCACAATATTTCATGATTTTTTTCCAGTTCTTTTTCTTCGACTCTGGCGTCTCCTGGTACCATGGAATGGAATGGAATGGAATGGAATGGAATAGAATATAGAAGAATAGAATAGAATAGAATAGAATAGAATAGAATAGAATTGAATAGAATTGAATAGAATTGAATAGAATTGAATTTGTATTTGCCCAGTGTGATTGGACATACAAGGAATTTGTCTTTGGTGCATAAGCTCTCGGTGTACATAAAAGATACATTTGTCAAGAATCATAAGGTACAACACTTATTGATAGTCATAGGGAACAAATAAGCAATCGGGAAACAATATCAATATAAATCGTAAGGATACAAGCAACAAAATTGCTTAGCACATTGTAAGCCGCCCTGAGTCTCCGGAGAAGGGCGGCATATAAATCAAATTAAAAAAAAAAAAAAATTACAGTCATACAGTCATAAGTGGAAGGAGATGGGTGGTGGGAATGATGAGAAGATTAATAGTAGTGATAGATATCAATTAATAGATATCAATAAATTGTACGTTTTGCTTTTCGACAACTGTGATCTGTCGTGTTGTATTCCAAAATGACGATCCGTCCGTATTCAAAAGTCCCACAAGATCAAGTACCTTCTTAAGATGTACAATGTTCCGAGTAGCTCAGTTTTTTGCAGTTCCGCTGGTGTCATTGCAGGAAGCTGCAATTTATTGATTTTTTTTATTTTTATTATTATTATTTACTTTATTCATTAAACATGAAACTCAATCAACTGAACATTCAAAAACGCATCACAGATACAATTATTATTGTTGTTGTTACTATTACTATTATTTCCCACCTTTTTTATATAGTCGCTTTCAATGCGAGATAAGTGGCATATACATTTAATAAATAAATGTCTATGGAGTTTCTCAGTCTTCCAGGTCATGGTTGTCCCAAAGGCACTTTTCCAAGAGCCAACTAGACTTTCTGGACTAGAAAGTCGAGTTAATAAATATATAACTCAAGGCAGCAAACGTACCGATACGTTCCGTCTCTTATTTTCTTCACAACAAGCATGCTTTGTTTATTGGTTTACAGAAGAATAGAGAGGCAGTTTGGTGGTGGGTAAAAGTGCCAGGTTAGAAAATCATAAGATGGTGAGTTCCAGTCCTGCCTTATGCGTGAAAGCCGGCGGGGTGCCTTTGGGCCAATCACCAGGAGACAGTGAGTTCTAGTCCCACCATAGGCACAAAAGCTGGCTGGGTGACCTTGGACCAGTCCCTCACTCTCATCCCAATTCGTCTCACAGGATTATTGTGGGGAAAATAGGAAGAGAACAGAGTATATATGTGTGTTTGCTGCCTTGAGCTATTTATAAAAATAATAAAGGGAAAGGAGGGAGGGAGGGAGGGAGGGGGAGAGAAAGATTCCTGGCCCAGCAGAGATCTGATACAGGTAGTCCTTGACTTATGACCACAATTGAGCCCAAAATCTCTGTTGTTAAGTTCGTTAAATTTGTTAAGCCAGTTTTGCCCCATTTTAACGACCTTTCTTGCCACAGTCGTTAAGCGAATCATTGCAGTGGATAAGTTAGTAACACGGTTGTTAAGTGAATCTGGCTTCCCCGTTGACTTTGCTTGTCAAAAGGTTGCAAAAAAATGACCTCGGAATCCTGCAACCGTCATAAGTATGAACCAGTTGCCAAGCATCTGAATTTTGATCACATTGTCAAGTTTCCGAAAGATGCCCTAATTAATTCATGAGCCATGATCCAAACTTCAAAGGAAATATAGTCATTTATTAGGAGCACCATTTCGGCAATATTCGGATGCAGTTAGGACTGATCCCACGTAGATTTACGTTCCCCTATGACGCTGTCTCTCCCCTCCTCTCTGGCCATGTCATAAATCACATTCTCCAATTAACCACTTTGGCTGGCTGTGAAATCCAACACCCTCCTTCTGATTGCAGTCAGGAAGAATGTATGGAATTCACTTCAGTTCTCCCTCCCTCCTGCTCATGGCAACTTGAAAGCTTTGCAAGTTGACACACATGATGCTACAGAGGTGGTAAGTTTGAAAAACGGTAAGCCTGTTGTAACTCTGAGCGGTCACTAAATGAACTGTTATAAGTCGAGGACCACTTGTGTGTAATGGCCCCCTCTGGTGATGTGAGGCGAAGGGACACATAAGGGCAGCAAATGAGTGAATATGTGCCCATCAGGGTTTGCCGCCTCTCGCTTCTTCATTAGAATAGAATCGAGCTGGAAGGGACCCTGGAGGTCTTCTAGTCCAACCCTCTGCTCAAGCAGGAGAACCTCCGCAGGCGACGTCATCTCAGGTGTAGCGATTGCGCCATGGTCTTCAAGAACCCATAAAGTGCTGCTTGAGACTCTAGAAAAAGTGCAGAGAAGAGCAACCAGGATGATGAGGATACTGGACGGGAACATACGATGAACGGTTGCAGGAACTGGGCATGGCTGGTCTAGTGAAGAGAAGGACCAGGGGAGACAGGAGAGCATCTTCCAGTATTTGAGGGGCTGCCATAGAGAGGAGGAAGGGAGTCAAGCTATTTTCCAAAGCACCCAAAGGCCAGACAAGGAACCATGGATGGAAACTGATCAAGGAGAGATTCAAAATAAGGAAAAAAGGAGAAATTTTCTGATGGTTAAAGCAATTGACCCATGGAACAGAAGTTGCCTTCAGAGTTGTGGGAGCTTCATCCCTGGAGGCTTTCAAGAAGGGACTGGACTGCCATCTGTCAGAAATGGTGTAGGGTCTCCTGCTTGGGCAGGGGGTTGGACTAGATGACCCACAAGGTCCCTTCCAACTCTGTTAATCTGTCTGACACGGCAGTTGTCTAGAATTGCCGAACTGAGAAGCCCCTTTGGTGTCGGGGCGAAGGTGCCGACCTAGAAAGCAAGAGACCACCAGCTCTCAGCCTCTCCTAGCATGAAAGCCAGCGGGGTGATTTTGTGTCAGTCCTCACAGGGTTGCTGTTCTCCTTGGTCTGGGAAAAACGAGCTGGTAGGATTAGGTACATTTGCCACCTTCGGCCGTACTTGAAAAGGTGGGATATAAACATCACCACCAATAACAGCTTGGTAAAAAAAAATTAAGTCCCTGGCACAATGTTCTTGTGCAATTCTTGACTGCCCCGTGCCATTGCATTTTGCACCCGCTGAAACTTCCGAATACTCTTCAAGGGCAGCTCCATGTAGAGCATATTGCAGTAGTCTCTCCAGGAGGTGACTAGGGTGCAAGTGACGGTGCGTGTCCATAGGACAGGTAGATCTCGACTTACAACCATTACTTTATTATAAAAATAAGACTAACAAACAGGATTGAATTTATTTAGCGACTGTTTAACGTTAACGGCGCTGAAAAAAGTGACTTATGACCGTTTTTCACACTTTATGGCCATTGCAGCATCTCCATGGTCATGTGATCAAAATTCGGACCCTTGGTAAGGGGCTCCTACTTATGACTTGCTGTGTCCCAGGGTCACGTGATCCCCTTTTGCGACCTTGGGGGAAGTCATAGTCAATGGGGAAGCCAGGTTCACTTAATAAACCAGGTTACTAACTGATTCACTTAACAACTGTGGCGAGGAAGGTCGTAAAATGGGGCAAAACTCACTTAACAACTGTCTTGCTTAGCAATGGAAATTTTGGGCTTAATTGTCATAAAACAAGGACTACCTGCAAAAAACAGGGGCATTCGTCTTCATGAATGTGGTTTTTTTTTTTTTTTTTAGGTTTTGGATGAAGTAACTCTGAAGAAGGAGCAGGTGAAAAGAAGTCCAGGCTGAGATTTTCTGATGCATAACCGACTAAAGAAATGAAGGGGTGAGAACCATATTTTGAATGTGGTGTTAGCCACAAACAACAGCAAGGTTCTTACCCTGTTCGTGCTTTTGCTAAAATAGAATCTGAGCCGGAAAGATAAGTTAATATCTCTTTATTTATGCATAAGTAAAAGAGAGGTCTGCCACAGATGCAAGGTGAGAGAAGTCTTTAAAAGGTAAAAAAATCACTTTATATCCCGCTTCACAGTGTTTTACCGCCATCTCTAAGCAGTTTACAGAGTCAGCCTCTTGCCCCCAACAATAGATATGGCTACACATATGTCATCTTCAAGGTTGACACTGGGTCCTCATTTTACTGACCTTGGAAGGATGGAAGGCTAAGTCAACCTTTTTTTTTTTTTGAGAAAAAGTTTTTATTATTTTTTTATAATCAAACAAATAACATTTTCACTTGTCTATTTAAACATTTATAAACCCAACCTTCCACCCCCCTTCCCACCCCCCTCCCCCTACTTCCCAGAAGAAAAACGGTATAAATTTTACCAAACATACACTAAAATATGCTAAGTTAATGCAATACTTAAAACTCCCTAGACCCCCTAACTCCCCTTCTACAGATTATTCATCAACCTCTCTAAACTCAAAATAACATATAATAACATCCTTTAAGACTAAGAGTTTTAAAAACATTAACAAACACTAATAGATCATTCAAAGCCTAAAATTCTTGTAATACATCTGTAAGATATTCTTAGTTCATTTACTTAATCATTTTACTCTCCCTCCTACTTTTATTCTCAAAATTCAAATATTTTTTCTTAAACCTTAATTAATCATTAATTGAGTTCTTAATTCATTTACTTAATCATTGTAATTAGTCATTAATACATCAGTTATTAGACCAAAGAAAATTGATCTTCCATTCTTCCTTTCCAATCTTTCTTCCTCCCTCTTACTTTTATTTTGAGGAGGTTTTGAATTTCAACTGGGGGTTGATGTATCTTTAAAACTTGTCCCTTTCTTGGAACCATTTCCTCTGATTTGGAGCCCCCATATCGACTCTTCTTGCTTATATAATAAGTCAGTTCATAGAACGAAGAGTTAACTCGATGAGCGTGCAAGGAAAAGTCCAGTTGTTGCATTTCAATTAATTGTGTAAAAGCCTCTGCCAAATCTTCCGAAACCTCGTAGGGCTGGTCGGTTTCTTCTTCTTTCTGCTCCAAATTATATTTTTGAAAAGTTCTGTCAGTTAATTCCAAAAGAGCAGGAAGAAAGTTTGAAGATTCTTGAGAGTCAGCCAAATCCAGCTTTTCTGTTTTAGTCAAAATGTCTCCTACATTGTCATTGTGCTTTCCTTCAAAAACATCCTCATTTGCTTTTATATCCTCCACCAGTTCTATAAATTTTTGTTCCATGATTGCTGTAAAGTTATTAATAATTGCAGTTTGGTTGTTCATGGCTTCCTTTATAAATTCTGTAAGGTCTCTAAAAAAATCCTCCTGGCTCTGTGAGTCAGTTCTCTGTGTCATTTCTGACGCCATTAGAGAGCTTCCACCACTTTCAGGAACTCCTTGCTTGGAAGCCATATTATTTTAAAAGAATTTTTCTTTTCAAAGCCATAAAATCTCTTGAGCAGCTTTCTCAGATTTATTTGTAGTTTATCAAGCAAGATAGTCTTTTCTACACCCAGCTCTCAAATCCCAGCAGCTGAAGTCTAGTCTCTAAGCACAAATCTATTAACAAGCACTTAACTTTCACTTTTCCAGCCACAATGAAGACGCCATTTCCTCCTCCAGCTCAGCAAAATCAAGTAGAAACAATGTATCCCAGGAGTTAAGCAACATACTTGCAAAGGCTTGTTCTCCTGCTTCCGTTCTGTCTGCTTTTGGAATCAATTAATCTCCTTGTTGAAAGCAGAGTCGGTCACCGGCGTCTGGCTCCATTTAAAATGGAGTCGCCATGGATCCGGAGCTTCAGTGGGCTGAATGGGGAGCTCTCACCCTCCAAGCCCTTGGAATTGCTCTACCCTCGCCCACTGGCTCTCCTCTCCTTCTTCTCTCGAAGGAGAGGTTTTCAAGCCGTCTGACAGCTGATTAGCGCTGTCAGAACGGCTCCAATGGAATCGCGGGGCTGGCAGTCTGAAAAGACCGTCCGCGACGCCGGCGGTGCCAACCGGAAGCTGAAGGCTAAGTCAATCTTGAGCCTGGTGAGATTCGATCTGCCAAACTGCTGGTAGCCGGTAATCAGCAGAAGTCGCCTGCAGTACTGCACTCTAACCACTGCGCCACCGCGAGAAATAGAAATAGAAATAGAAGAAGAGAAGAGAAAATAGGACAGGACAAGACAGCGTCCAGCTAAACAGGGTCTCCCTCACCTTCCGGAAGGACATCCAAGAGGACCCACAATCGCTCTGTGAGGGAGATGGATGGTCTGTAAATACGATACGTTAAAAAAAATACTGTATTTTTCGGAGTATAAGACGCACATTAGTTTTTGGGGAGGAAAACGGGGGGGGGGATTTTTGCCTCTGCCTATCAGCATCCATCGGTATTCATCTGGCTAGCGTCCAGGTTGCTTCTCTCTTTGATTAGTTAGAAAAATTAGATTTATTTATTTATTTTTAGATTAGACTACATATTAGATTAGAAAAATGGATGGCTCTCAGTACGATACCCCTGCTTTGATCTTGAGAGCCAAGTCCCTGTGGTTATTTCTTCGAATCTATTTTTTTTTTAAATAATTTTTATTGAACTTTTGACTTTTAAAAACAAAGTAAAGAAAAATACAACAAAAACAAGGACACATTAAAAACACATAACAAACTTAACATTACATTATATATTATTTTACAGCTTTCTGTATCGACATGGATAGTTCCCTATTCTTATTCAATTGTTCATCTGCGTACTTATATTTATATTTGTATCTATTTACACAACCATCATTATCCGGTTAACACTAGTAAGTAATTTACACTTCCTAGTTTTAACTCGATTAAATTGACATTCCAAATTGTTTTGATTCCTCCATATTTTAACGGCAGCAAGGATTACTATCGCATATGGATGGAAATAAAACAACGTACCAGGAGAGGAAACAGTAAATTGAAAAATTTTACAATGTGCAGAAATGGATAAGAGGACGCTGGAAATTGAGAGGGAAGAGTCGGAATATTATAGAGCAGTGATGGCTAACCTTTTTGCCATTGCGTGCCAGGAAGGGGAAGGCAGAGGAGGTTCGTGCACGCATGTGCCCACACCCATAATTCTATGCGTCCCGCTCCGCGGATGTAAGCATGACCCCCCTTCCCCCCCCCCGTCCTGGCACACGATGGCCCAGTAGGCCCGTTTTTCTTTCTCACCTGGCTCTAGATCCTCTCTATGCATCTGGGGAGGGCGAAAACAGCCTTCCCCTGCCCCTCGGAGGCCTGAAACGGCCCATTTCCCAACTTCCGGTTGGACAGGAAGTGACTTTTTTGCTGTCCCCAGCCTCCAGAGATTCCTAGCGCCGGAGCTGAGCTGGCGTGGCAGGAGACATGGCTCCGCGTGCCACAGGTGGCAAGTGTGCCATAGGTTCGCCATGACGGTTATAGAGTGTGGAACAAACTATATGAATGTTTAGAAAAAAGGGGTTTCTTCGAATCTAAAGTAACCCAACTTTGCTGTAGGTAATCTGCTTGGTCAGGTTGGGTTGCAGCAGAGAAATTGTATAAATATTCAGTGGTAATCTAAGCCAACGAGCTGGGTTTGCACCATGCACTAAACCACAAAAATGATAACACCAGGCTAATGAAGTGTGAAGGCAGACAACTTTGAGCAGAGTTTCTCAACCTTCGCCACTTTTAAGATGTCTGGACTTCAACTCCCAAAATTCCCCAGATCTTCAACTGTCTTAAAAAGCCATGTAGAACGTTGTCTTCTATGTGTTGTCTGGCTTATCCACCAAGCTGTGGATGAAGAAAGCTGACTTGGAAACCTAGCATGTACCCACCCTGATTGCATTTAGGAAATTGAAAGCTTAAAATACAATGAAGTAAAGCTTTGAAAACTAGTGGAAACTTTAATAAAGGAGATGCGAAATCTCCTCCCTTAGAATAAAAATATATCTGAGCCTTTGGTGGATAGAACCTCTTTTTTTGGAAACAAAGGTTCTCCAGATGTGGTGTGTCCCAGGTCCCATCCTGGGTACTGATACTACATAGAATCATAGGGCTGGAAGGGACTTTGGAGGTCATCTTATCCACCCCCCTCCCTCTCAAGGTAGATGTCCATATACTATCCTAGTCAAATGGCCGTCCAGTCTCTTGAAAACCTCCAGTGATGGAGCACCCACAACTTCTGGTGGCAAGTTGTTCCACTAATTAATTGTTCTCACTGTCAGGAAGTTTCTCCTTAGTTCTAGGTTGCTTCTCTCCTTGATTAGTTTCCATCTGTTGCATCTTGCCTCACTTTCTGGTGCTTTGGAGAATAGGTTTGACCCCCTCTTCTTTATGGAAGCCCCTCAAATATTGGAATACTGCTATAATGCCCTCTCCTAACCCTTGTCTTCAGTAGGCTAGAGGTAAAGATAAAGGTTCCCCTCGCACATACGTGCTAGTCGTTCCTGACTCTAGAGGGTGGTGCTCATCTCCGTTTCTAAGCCGAAGAGCCAGCGCTGTCCGAAGACATCTCCGTGGTCATGTGGCTGGCATGATTCAACGCCAAAGGCGCACGGAACGCTTTTACCTTCCCACCAAAGGTGGTCCCTATTTTTCTACTTGCATTTTTTACCTGCAGAAGCTGGGACAAGTAACGGGAGTTCAGGCTAGATGTACCCTCACTCATTCATCACCCAAATTGAGGACCCAGTTGCGGGGGCAATAAGCTGACTTTGTATAAGTATACAAAAAGGATGAAGGCTATTGCTGAGCACATTGTAAGCCGCCCTGAGTCTCCGGAGAAGGGCGGCATATAAATCAAATTAAAAAAAAAAATTAACCTCCTTTAAATCCTTTATCATCTTCAATTCCTTATCTAACCGGAGTCCAGCTAAGCAGGGTCTCCCTCACCTTCAGGAAGGACACCCAAGAGGACCCACAATCGCTCTGTGACGGAGATGGATGGTCTCTAAATATGATACATTAAAAAAATACCCGTATTTTTCGGAGTATAAGATGCTTCGGAGTATAAGACACACATTAGTTTTTGGGGAGGAAAACAAGAAAAAACAAAATTCTGCCTCTGCCTACCAACATCCATTGGTATTTATCTGGCTAGCGACCTTGCAGCACACAGCCTGGTCAGCTTCAGCACGTTATCGCAGCCTGATTCAGCATGAGCAGCTGATTGGCGGATGGATCAGCCTCCCAGAATACCGCCAATCAGCTGTTCCGGGCTGCGGGCATCGCCAGAGCCCATCACTGTCTCCGCACATCGCATTTTTGGCCTCCGCGTGTCGCGTTTTTGGCTTCTGCATTCCCATTTTAGACCCATTCCAGGCTGCTGGGATCGCCACAGCACGTCACTGCCGATCACTGCCTTAGCACGCCCCGTTTTCGGCCTTCACGCATCGCATTTTCGGCTAATTCCAGGCGGTGAGGATCGGCATCGCCGCCTGCAACCAGCCAAAAATGTGATGTGCAGAGGCCAAAAATGGCCGGTGTATAAGACACACTGCAATTTTCTCCCACTTTTTTTGGGGTGGGGGAGTGCGTCTCATACGCCAAAAACTAAGGTAAATATCTGATGGAAAGAATGTTCCCATCTCATGTGTTCCTCCTTGTCTCAGCAGGCAGCAGAAAACATCAGAGACAGAAGAGGGAACAGTTCAAATCCAGGAAGGTGAGCATTCTCCGGCCGGTTGTATTTTTTGCTCTTCCTACCCCTGCAAGATGGCTCCCTTCAAGGCAGACTCAGTTCCTGGAACCCCAGAAATTGGCCTCTACAATTATTGGGTGATCTTATAGACATAATTTGGGGGGGGGGGTTCTTCTTGGTTGAGAAGGTCTGAGATTTCCTGGTGGTCTCCCATGACCATGGGGATACTACAGTCCTAAAAACAGTCCTAAGTCACTTTTTTCGGGGGGCATTGTAATTTCGCACGGTCACTAAACGGATGATTGTGAGTGGTGCGGTAGCCTAGGAGGCTGTGAGTTTGATCCTAGGTAGAGGCAGAAATTTCTCTCTCTGGGCACACTGAGAATATATCTGCTGAACAAAACTCTGCATTGGTGACAGGAAGGGCATCCGGCCAGTAAACATTCTGATAGCTCCATTCAGTTGCCCAGACTCCACCCCGCAAGGGATTATGGGGTCCTTAAAAGATGATGATGATTGCCAGGCTTCATGAGAGTGGTGCGGTGGCCTAGAAGTGGAGCTCTCGCCTCACAATCAGGAGTGAGTTCAATCCTAGGTGGAGGCAGATATTTCTCTCGGCACAATCTGCCGAACAAAACTCTGCATTGGAGACAGGAAAGGCATCCGGCCAGTAAACACTCAGCTCCATTCAGTTGCCCAGACTCCACCCCCTCACAAGAGATTATGGGGTCGTTAAAAGAAGATGACTAAACGGATGATTGTAAGTCGAGGACTTACCTGTATTGCACAGTCCTGGGAAAGGGCGGGAATTACTTAACATGGCGGCTTCGGCCCTATTTAAGGCCTCTTTCTCTTCTTTCTCTGAAGGAGCAGTAGCGACAGGTGAAGATCCCACCAGCGTCGCCATTGCGAGCATCCAGTCGGCGGCCACATTTTCAGATCCGAACATCAAATATGTCTTCCGAGCAGAGAATGGAGGTACTCAGGTGAGATGCTGTGAGCTGCTGCCGGAAGGTTTCCTCCCTTGCTTGCTGCAGGTATCCAAATCAGTGCTTCTCAAGTTGGACAGGTTTCAGACGGGTGGAATTCTGGGAGTTGAAGTCCACCCGTCTTAAATTTTCTCAGCTTCAAAAACACTGGTCTAAAGCGGATCTCTTGTGCTGCTGGCTCCCTCTATTAATAGATATTCTTCGAAAACAGGAATCTGGTCTGCACGAAAGGACTTTCTCGCTTCTTTGCATCGTTGCTGCTTGCAAGTTTCGATTTAACACTTGTAGGCATTCGCTCAAAATCTAAGGAACTGGTTTGGACCAATTTTTCGTGCGGCTGTTGATAAAAATAGTATCGCCAACATGATCGCCAGTGTCTGATGATGGATATGACAGTATTAGCTGGCTTTGAGATGCATTTGCCCTACATTGCTCTCGGGGCGGCGGGCGGTGGGCGGAATCAGAAAAAAGTAATTTTTTTAAAAAAGTAATACAGCAACCGTTCTTTATATGTTTCAGCCTCCAGTCCCCTAATCCTCTTGGTTGCTCTTCTCTGCACTTTTTCTAGGGTCTCCACATCTTTTTTATGTGGTCGCCATGATGTAAAAAAGATGTGGAGACTCTAGAAAGAGTGCAGAGAAGAGCAACCAGGATGATGAGGGGACTGGAGACTATGAAGAAAGGTTGCAGGAACTGAGTTATGTCTAGTCTAGGGAAGAGAAGGACCAGGGGAGACAGGAGAGCAGTGTTTCAATATTTGAGGGGCTGCCACAGAGAGGAGGAAGGGGGTCAAGCTATTTTCCAAAGTCCCTGAAGGCCAGACAAGGAAGAATGGATGGAAACTGATCAAGGAAAGAAGCAACCTGGAATTAAGGAGAACCTTCCTGACCGTGAGAACAATTAACCTGTGGAACAGCTTGCCACCAGAAGTTGTAAATGCTTCAACACTGGAAGTTTTTAAGAAGAGATTGGGCAGCCGCTTGTCTGAAATGGTGTAGGGTCTCCTACTTGGACGGGGGTTGGACTAGATGACCTCCAAGGTCCCTTCCGACTCTGTTATTTCCAGGGTCCCCATTTGCTATTTGGTATATTTATTTCCGAAACGGATTGGAGGTCCTTGATTATATTAATTACAAACCCCTTCCTTTGAGTCTGTTTATAATTTTTCCATCTGTTCCAGATGACACAGGTGATTATTTCATCACACAGTCTGGCCTCCCAATTACCTTTTTTCTAAAGGGGGGAGAAAACCAAAAGATATAGGTACTCCTTATGGCCACAATTGAGCCCAACATTTCTGTGACTAAGCAAGACGGTCGTTAAAGGAGTTTTGCCCAATGTTATAGCCATTCGTGCCACAGATGTGAAGTGAATCACTGCAGCTGTTACGGTAGTAACAGGGTTACTAAGTGAATCTGGCTTCCTTGTTTGAAATCCAGCTGGGTAACTCTGGGCCAATCACCAGGAAGAAGGGAGTTCTAGTCTTCCCTTAGGCATGACAGCTGATTGGGTGACCTTGGGCCAATCACCAGGAGACAGGGAGTTCTAGTCTTTCCTTAGGCATAAAAGCTGGTTGGGTGACTTTAGGCCAATCACCAGGAGACAGGGAGTTCTAGCCCTCCCTTAGGCATGAAAGCTGATTTGGTGACCTTGGTCCAGTCACCAGGAGACAGGGAGTTCTAGCCCTCCCTTAGGCATAAAAGCTAGTTGGGTGACTTTAGGTCAATCACCAGGAGACAGGGAGTTCTAGTCCTCCCTTAGGCATGAAAGCTGGCTGGGTGACTTTAGGCCAATCACCAGGAGATGGTGAATTCTAGCCCTGCCTTAGACACGAAAGACAGGTGGGTGATCTTGTGCCAGTCTGTCTCTCAGTCAAACCCACCTCACAGGGTGGTTGTAGGAGGAGGAGGAAAGTGTATTTATTTATCTTGTCATGTTTATGTCGTGTGTATTAGAGGTGGGGACCTTTTGAGAGTTGCATGCAACAAAATTTCATGTTAAGGTATGCCAATTAGCTTACATTCAGAGTGACAAACTCTTTAAGTGTGTTTGGATACGTTTGCAGCTTTGAGGTTTTTATAAACATAATAAAGGCGGGATACAAATAAATCATTTCAAAGCTCCCCATTCTCAGTTTACCACGTTCATAACACATAAACATGCACACACACACCGTTGTCCTGTCTCCTTTTTGCTCTCTCCTCCTCCAGCTGATGTACCGAGTCATACAGGTGGCCGAGGGGCAGCTGGATGGGCAGACAGAGGGCAGTGGGGCCATCAGCGGCTACCCTGCAACGCAGTCCATGACCCAGGTAGGTCCTGCCGATTTGGAGGAAGAGGAAGGTGAGTCCTCCTGGGGAAGAGAAAGCAGTCCAGCGGTTGGGCTGAATCCTCTGGCTGCAGGTGGGTCTCAAGAGCCTTGGTAGTACAGTGGTCTAAGGCACCCTGTTATTAAGCTGGTTATTAAGACCAGCTGCCTGCAATTACTGTAAGTTCGAATCTCGCCAAGGCTCAAGGTTGACTCAGCCTTCCATCCTTTCTAAGGTAGGTAAATTGAGGACCCAGTTGGGGCAATAAGCTGACTTTGTATAAATATACAAAAGGATGAAGGCTATTGCTTAACGCATTGTAAGCCGCCCTGAGTCTCCGGAGAAGGGTGGCATATAAATCAAATTAAAAAAAAAAATGGGAGCTTCTCCCAGGGGACCAAGCCAGCTGGGGAATTCTGGGAGTTGAAGTCCTCACCTCTTAAGGTGGCCAAGGTTGAGGAGCACCATCCTGGAGCATCTTCCCTACTTTTCCCTTTGCTCTAGACCAGGAGTTTCCAACCGTGGCAACTTTTAAGACTTGTGGACTTCAACTCCCAGAATTCCAAGTCGACAAATCTTGAAGTCACCATCTTTTTTAAAAATTTTATTTATACATTTTTTTTCTTTAAAGTACGTAAGTGCTTAATAAACAGTGTATTGTCTGGATCAATTTACTTATACAATATAATAATTCTGATGATAATAGTACTAATAACAGCTGTACCCTGTTTCCCCCAAAATAAGACATCCCCTGATAATAAGCCCAATTGGGCTTTTGAGTGCATGGCAATAAGGCCAAGTGCTTATTTCAGGGTTCAAAAAAATATGGCAGGGTCTTATTTTCGGGGGAACACAGATAGATAGATAGATAGATAGATATAGATGATAGATAGATATAGATGATAGATAGATAGATGATAGATGAAAGATAGATAGATGATAGATAGATAGATGAATGATAGATAGATGATAGATAGATAGATGATAGATGATAGATAGATGAATGATAGATAGATAGATAGATAGATAGATAGATAGATAGATAGATAGATAAATACCCTGTTTCCCCCCAAATAAGACATCCCCTGATAATAAGCCCAATCGGGTTTTTGAGCGCATGGCAATAAGGCCAAGCGCTTATTTCAGGGTTCAAAAAAAATATAAGTCAAGTTCTTATTTTCGGGAAAACACGGTAATAATAATACTGATGTTTACTTACGTATAGTCCAATTCTTGCATCTTTTACTTACATAGATCAATAACCTTTCATCTTCTAATTTCTACCTCTTCTATCTACACATTGATGGAACAGATCCCATGTTAAAAATATTCTGTTTCTTCCTTTTATTATTAATGTCAATCTATCCATCTCCGCACAGTCTTGATATTTTTCTAATTATACTTTCATCTGTAGGTATATCCCCATTTTTTCCAATATTGTGCAAACACAATTCTCGCTGCTGTCAGCACTTGTATTATTAAATATGTAATCCCTTTAATTATAATTTTCTGGGTAATATATACCTAACAAAAATATTTCTGGTTTGAAGTCACCCTCATGACCTTCTCTCCCCAGGCTGTCATCCAAGGAGCGTTCACGAGCGAAGATGCCGTCGACTCCGAAGCCGCGGCCACCGAGACCCACTACACCTATTACCCGGCCACCGTGGCCGACACCAGCACCTCTGCTGGAGCAGGGACGACCGCAGTGGTCACCACCCAGAACTCGGACGCCCTTCTGGGGCAAGCTACGCCCACCGGCACAGGTCAGTCAGTCAGGACCATCCCAGATGGAGGTCAGGCCCAGATTTATCCACCCACTGTACTATAATTTTGTTGCTCTCTCCAATCTATTAATTTGATAAATTTGTATTCCGTTGATAAATGCTGCCTCTTGGCTTGTAAAGCATTTTTGACAGAGCCAAAGGAAGTGATAATTTGATAGACCGAGACCGAGTTTTCCCAACCTTGGCAACTTGTAGACTGGTGGACTTCAATTCCCAGAATGGTATTGACTGGGAAATTCTGGGAGTTGGAAGTCCACCCATCTTAAAGTTGCCAAGATTGAAAAATAACCTTGGCCTAGGGTTATGGGCCTAGAGCCATGGCTGGCTCAGGAATTCTGGGAGTTGAAGTCCACAAGTCATAAAAGGGCCATCGTTCCCCTCCCTGACCTAGAGCAGAGGTCAGCCTGGGGCTCCGAAGCCACCTGCGGCTCTTTGGGCCCTTTGTTGTGGCTCCCTGTCAGGTGATCCCATCACTGGCTGGCTCCGCCCCTCACCCTCCCCTCCCAGTCACTCCTCGCCTGGCCTGAGAAGGTAAGGATGACGGTGGGGGATGGAGAAGCAGCCAGGGCAGATACAGAGAGAGGGGGAGAGAAAGAGACATAGAGAGAGAGGGAGGGAGGGAGGGAGGGGAGAGAGAGAGATGTCAAAAGGATTTTGTGGTTCCCGGTGTTTTTTAACAACTGGTTCTCTGCCCTAATGTCCGGCTGGTTAGGCATGACTAGGGGGTCATGTGACTAGTGGAAGTGAGTGACATCGAGTTGGCCACGCCCACCCAGCCAGATTTTGTGGCTCCTGGTGTTTTCTGTGGGAAACGGGTCCTAATGGCTCTTTTAAGTATTTAAGGTTGCAGACCCCTGCCCTAGAGCATTCGTTAACATTCCAGTTCCCCAGTTACATTTTCAGTTTATATTTGTAGCAAATCTTTTATCAAAATATATTCGCCGTCCTGAGTTACTTATAAAGTAATACAGGTAATCTTTGATGGCTGTAAAGCTGATTTTATGACACTTTTTTTTCTCATGTTATTAAGCAAACCCATTGTTTGCTATGGGACATTTTTTGCCAGAAACAAAGTAAAATCCCAATTTGGGGCAAAAGCGCCATAAATTGCAGTCGTCTGTCCACGAAGCTGCAATGTGTCAATCTTATCAATGTGATCCAATTGTCAAGTATCCGAAGTGGTCATCAAAACCTCAGAACTGGGTCAGAAGTACTTTTTGGGAAGGTCTGTTGTAGCTTGGAAAAGTCGCTAAGCGAATCGTTGTAAGTCGAGAATTACTTGCATTTTAGCAATTAATTTAAGGTTTATATACCTGTTAGAGCATGTTGTAAAAATCACAATAATTCGTATGACAGATAGACCGTGAACAATACATGAACCCAAAATTTTTGTTATTAAGTGAGACATTTGTTAAGTGACTTTTGCCCCATTTTACGACCTTCCTTGCCACAGTTGCTAAGTGAATCATTGCAGTTGATAAATTAGTAACACGGTTGTTAAGTGAATCCGCCTTCCCCATTGACGTTGCTTGTCGCAAAAAGGGTTCACGTGACCCGGGGACACAGCAACGGTCATAAGTATGAACCAATTGCCAAGCATTGAATTTTGATCACATGATCATGGGGTTGCTATAAAGGTCGTAGGTGTGAAAAATGATCATAAGTCACTTATTTCAGGACCGTTGTAACTTTGAATGGCCACTACATGAACTTGTCAACGGTCCGAGTTGACGAACCCAACCAAAGCAAGCACAGTCGAGACCTGGTAACTGAATGCAAAACTTTATTGAGTACATCATTTCGGCACTGCTGAAGGCAAAACCAGCTCTACCTAATTCCCGCGCAAACCCACATAGTTATAGTATGGATTTCCCCCTCCCCCTACTATTGCAGGTCACATTGTCCAGTTGAGTGTCATTATTTTGTTATGAGAAAAAGTCTCTGGTCTTGGCAAACACCTGCCGATGTGTCCTTGGCACTCATGGCTCTTCTTCTTGAAGTCTGCAGCCTGCATTCCATCTCACCCTCCCCTCCCCTAGTGTTGTGGTCCGCCAGCAGCCTGCGGAGCTGGCAGCGGAGTCAGACAGTGTGGAGGCTGGGGAGGAACATGGGCCAGTCCTGGAGTCTGGGGAAGGCTCGGATGGGGGCTCTGCGTCAGAGGCAGAGATGGAGCCAGGGCCATCTGGGAGTTATGCGCGGACTCTGGAGCCTCCAGAGTCGGACATCAGAGAGGCAGAGGAACAGGAGAAGCCTGTTCCTAGTGCACGCATGCGCAGAGCTGCCAGAAGGCACGAACAGTTAAAACTAAAGGGACAACTCGGGAGTAGGGCCAAGAGATGATTGGCCCCTCCCATAAGGCTTAAAAGAGGAGCAAAGGCATGTGGGCCCTTTGCAGGAAAGCAACGTTGTTAATTCTGTTCCCAGTCGGCATCTCTGTTTGATTCTGGACTCCGTGTGGCTTTGCCAAGTAGGTCTTTGGCAGAGTGTCAAGGGGAGATAAAGGTTGGTGATTATCCCGAAGGACTTTTTGCAACTAATTGGGACTCAGCTGTGAATGAACGTAATTCACAGCTGTTGCAATAAAAGAGGTTTTTGGGACTTCTCGTATGTTTTATGACTCAGTAAGCCTAGGTCACAACATTTAGTTCTTTGGCAAGTTGAGAAGCGATAATGGTTGCAATGGCATAAGCGTGCTTCGAGCTTGACAGGACTGTTGTAAGTTGAGAACTATCGTTGCTTTACTCTGGCAAGATTCTGTCTGTAGGTGAATTGACAATGAAGAAACGACTCGGAACGAAGTCCAGTTTTAGATTTATTTTTTTTTAAATTTGATTTATATGCCGCCCTTCTCCGGAGACTCAGGGCGGCTTACAATGCGTTAAGCAATAGCCTTCATTCTTTTGTATATTTATACAAAGTCAGCTTATTGCCCCCACAAACTGGGTCCTCATTTTACCTACCTTAGAAAGGATGGAAGGCTGAGTCAACCTTGAGCCTTGGCGAGATTCGAGCCTGCAGTAATTGCAGGCAGCCGGTGTTAATCACAATGCTTTTAGTCTGCTGAGCCACCAGGCCCCATTTGACAAAGTAGACCACAGCCTATTTCTTGTGGAACAGAATAGAATAGAATAGAATAGAATAGAATAGAATAGAATAGAATAGAATAGAATAGAATAGAATAGAATAGAATAGAATAGAATAGAATAGAATAGAATTTAGAATAGGAATAGGAATAGGAATAGGAATAGGAATAGGACTGGACTGGACTGGACTGGACTGGACTGGACTGGACTGGACTGGAATAGAATGTAGAGTAGAGTATGAGAAGAGAAGAGAAGAGAATTAGAATAGAATAGAATAGAATAGAATTTAGAATAGGAATAGGACTGGACTGGAATGGAATGGACTGGAATGGACTGGAATAGAATATAGAGTAGAGTAGAGCAAGAAAGGACCTTGGAGGTCTTCTAGTCCAGCCCACTGCTTAAGCAGGAGAACCTATACCCGTGATTTTTTTTTATTTATTTTTTTAAATTTGATTTATATGCCGCCCTTCTCCGGAGACTCAGGGTGGCTTACAATGCGTTAAGCAATAGCCTTCATTCTTTTGTATATTTATACAAAGTCAGCTTATTGCCCCCACAAACTGGGTCCTCATTTTACCTACCTTAGAAAGGATGGAAGGCTGAGTCAACCTTGAGCCTTGGCGAGATTCGAGCCTGCAGTAATTGCAGGCAGCCGGTGTTAATCACAATGCTTTTAGTCTGCTGAGCCACCAGGCCCCATTTGACAAAGTAGACCACAGCCTATTTCTTGTGGAACAGAATAGAATAGAATAGAATAGAATAGAATAGAATAGAATAGAATAGAATAGAATAGAATAGAATAGAATAGAATAGAATAGAATTTAGAATAGGAATAGGAATAGGAATAGGAATAGGAATAGGACTGGACTGGACTGGACTGGACTGGACTGGACTGGACTGGACTGGAATAGAATGTAGAGTAGAGTATGAGAAGAGAAGAGAAGAGAATTAGAATAGAATAGAATAGAATAGAATTTAGAATAGGAATAGGACTGGACTGGAATGGAATGGACTGGAATGGACTGGAATAGAATATAGAGTAGAGTAGAGCAAGAAAGGACCTTGGAGGTCTTCTAGTCCAGCCCACTGCTTAAGCAGGAGAACCTATACCCGTGATTTTTTTTTATTTATTTTTTTAATTTGATTTATATGCCGCCCTTCTCCGGAGACTCAGGGCGGCTTACAATGCGCTAAGCAATAGCCTTCATACTTTTGTATATTTTATACAAAGTCAGCTTATTGCCCCCACAAACTGGGTCCTCATTTCTCCTACCTTAGAAAGGATGGAAGGCTGAGTCAACCTTGAGCCTTGGGGAGATTCGAACCTGCAGTAATTGCAGGCATCTGGTCTTAATAACCAGCTTAATAACAGGGTGCCTTAGACCACTGTACTACCAAGGCTCTTTAGATTTAGTTCTTGGATGTGATTCGATTTGGAGTATTTTGTAAACACAAAGCTCTTTCTTTCTTTCTCTCTCTCTCTCCCACTTCCAACAGGGCAGTTTTTCGTCATGATGTCACCCCAGGAGGTGCTACAGAGTGGAACCCAGCGGTCGATCGCACCCCGGACTCACCCTTATTCCCCGTGAGTGACAGGCCTCCTATTTATTGGCATAGGAAGCATGGGAGCTTAGTTTTCCAAGTTTTCAGAATTGGTTTGCTAGGGCAGTGGCCCCCAAACTTGTGGGCACGAGGGACCGGTTTCTTGGAGAGAGGTTTTTCCACGGACCGGAGGACACGTGGTTTTCCATGCTACCTGTATCCTGCGTATGGGGCTTCATTTGTTTGCGCGGACTGGTGCCAGTCCATGAACCAGGGTGGGATGGGGTGGGGGTTAGAGACCTGTCATGCCCCTGTCGGAGTCTGACTCTGAGATAGAAGAGGAACAGCTGAGAGAGAGCGGGAGAGCGGTTCCATTGGCTGTGGAGGAAACTGGGGAAGGGCAAAATCAAGCTGGGCAGAGCAGGGGAGAGGTAGAACAAGGGAGAAGGGGTTCTGATGAAGACCAAGGCCCACCCCCTCCTCATCCTAGGGTGCGCAGGGAAGAATGCAGAAGAGAGCAACGTGGGTTGCGTGGCTTACGAGGGAGGAGAGGGCCCCGACTCCCTTCACAAGGCACACCTGGGGATGGAGTTTAAAGGAGAGGCAAACGGGAGGATTCTGGCTTAAATGGTGACACGATGTAAATTTAACGACGCAAGTGTAAAATTAGACCCGCCTTTTCCTTTTCCCAGGAAATCGGAAGCTCCACGGACAACGCGGGACGAGAAACGTCGGGCCCAGCACAACGAAGGTGAGGAAGGCAGCCGGATTGGGTGAGAGAGGCAATGCTGCATAGTGGTTAGGTTGGGGGAGTAGAACTGGGAAGATCAGATCCGTCCTCAGCCATGGAAACTCACTAGGTGACTCTCTCTCTCTCTCACCCTCTCTCTCTCTCTTTTTCTTTCTTTATCTTTCTCTCTTTCCCTCCCTTTCTCTCCCTCTCCCTCTCTTTCTTTTCTTTCTCTCCCTCCCTCCCTTTCTTTTTCTTTCTCTTTCTCTCTCTCTTTTTCTTTCTTTATCTTTCTCTCTTTCCCTCCTTTTCTCTCCCTCTCCCTCTCTTTCTTTTCTTTCTCTCCCTCCCTCCCTTTCTCTCTCTCTCTCTTTTTCTTTCTTTATCTTTCTCTCTTTCCCTCCCTTTCTCTCCCTCTCCCTCTCTTTCTTTTCTTTCTCTCCCTCCCTCCCTTTTTCTTTCTCTCTCTCTCCCTCTCTCTCTTTTTCTTTCTTTATCTTTCTCTCTTTCCCTCCCTTTCTCTCCCTCTCCCTCTCTCTTTTTCTTTCTTTATCTTTCTCTCTTTCCCTCCCTTTCTCTCCCTCTCCCTCTTTCTTTTCTTTCTCTCCCTCCCTCCCTTTCTCTCTCTCTCTCTCCCTCTCTCTCTTTTCCTTTCTTTATCTTTCTCTTTCCCTCCCTTTCTCTCCCTCTCCCTCTCTTTCTTTTCTTTCTCTCTTTCCCTCCCTTTCTCTCCCTCTCCCTCTCTTTCTTTTCTTTCTCTCCCTCCCTCCCTTTCTCTCTCTCTCTCTCCCTCTCTCTCTTTTCCTTTCTTTATCTTTCTCTTTCCCTCCCTTTCTCTCCCTCTCCCTCTCTTTCTTTTCTTTCTCTCTTTCCCTCCCTTTCTCTCCCTCTCTTTCTTTTCTTTCTCTCCCTCCCTCCCTTTCTCTCTCTCTCTCTCTCTCTCCCAATCTACCTCACAAGACTGTTGTTTCGGGGGATAGGAATAAAGGAAGTTCCCCATGAAATGATGAGGGCTATGCCTAATAAATACAGGGAGTCCTCAACTTACAACCATTTATTTAGCGACTCTTTGAAGTTACAACAGCACCATGTCCGGTCTTGCACTCAACACCTCTGCAGAATTCCCACAGCCTTGCGAAACGGTGTAGTAGAGCCTCTCCTTCCAGAAGGTAACCCTGTAATCCTTTTGTGTCCTGTAGTGGAACGCCGGCGCAGGGACAAGATCAACAACTGGATTGTGCAGCTGTCCAAGATCATTCCGGACTGTTCTATGGAGAACACCAAATCTGGACAGGTGAGAACAGTGGAGCGGCTCTGTTGTGGGGAGATGAGGTGGGTGATGGGAGCGATATTAGTCTCGCCTTTGATATGAACGCCAGCTGGTTGATGTTGGGCCAATCACCAGGAGATTGGGAGTTCTAGTCCCGCTTATGACATGAAAGACAGCTGGGTGTACTTGTGCCAATCACCAGGAGATTGGGAGTTCCAGTCCCGCCTTCGGCATGAAAGGCAGCTGGGTGACTTTTGGCCAGTCTCTCTCTCTCTCTCTCAGACCAACCCACCTTCCAAGGTTGTTGTGAAGAAAATAGGAGGAGGAAAGTTTGCCGGATATGTTTGCCGCCTTGAGATATTTGTCCAAAAAATAAAGGCAGGATACAAATAAATAGGGGAAAAAATAGTGACGTCAGTCTTCCCAGCAGTTCCCTTCACTGCCAAGAAGGCTAATGGTAAACTTTGGCTTGAAATTGGTCACACAGGAAGTCCTCGAGTTACGGCCACTTGTTCAGCCACCCTTCAAAATTGCAATGGCACTGAAGGAGAAGGACTTAACAACCAGTGTGCAACACGGCTGCCGTTGCAGTATTCCCAATGAAGACACCATCGTGATTTGTGTGCTCAGGTCTCCAACTTACAGTTACAACACTGCAGAAGTTACACAATCGCCATTTTCGCCTTTCCTATCTAACAGATTAACAGAGTTGGAAGGGACATTGTAGGTCATCTAGTCCAACCCACCGCCCAAGCAGGAGACCCTACACCATTTCAGACAAATAGTCTCTCCTTGAAAGCCTCCAGTGATGAAGCTCCCAGAACTTCCGAAGGCAACTTCTGTTCCATGGGTTGATTGTCCTCACTGCCAGAAAATTCCTCCTTATTTCCAGGTTGAATCTCTCCTTGATCAGTTTCCATCCATTCTTCCTTCTCTGGTTTTCAGGTGCTTTGGAAAATAGTTTGACCCCCTCCTCTCTGTGGCAGCCCCTCAAATATATTGGAAGACTGCTATCATGTCTCCCCTGGTCCTTCTCTTCACTAGACCAGCCATGCCCAGTTCCTGCAACCGTTCTTCGTATGTTTGAGCCTCCAGTCCCCTCATCATCCTGGTTGCTCTTCTCTGCACTCTTTCTAGAGTCTCAGCATCTTTATAGTGTGACCAAAACTGGATGCATCATTTTAGGTGTGGTCTTACTAAGGCTTTATAGAGTGGTATATAGAGAGTGGTTCCCTCCCAATTACCCACAAGCAAGATCAATGTGGAAACTGGGAAGGTCACAAGCTGCCACCATAAGTCACTGCAGGGAACTCATACTCTGTAACACCCCCCATGGCCCCTGTACATTCCTTGGGACTCTCATCTCTTCCCGTTTAACGACTCAATTGGTCCTGAGGTTATGACTGCAATTGGGACCAGAATTTCTGTCCCCAAGCGCAATACAGACACAGGACATCATGTTTTACAATCCCGACCGAAATTTTGTCCCTGTTTCTGTCGTAACCCGAGGACTTGCCTGTATTGAATAGAAGGTGATGGATGGATAGACTGAATGCTACAAGATATCCTTGCAAGGCACCTCCAGCATCCTTCATCCTTGGCCTCTGCGGCTGATGTGACATCTAGTAAACACCAGGTTCCTCCCCATGGCAGATTCTGCACTGTTGGTGATCTGGTTAGTGATCTACTGGGCTGGTAACCATTAGCTCATTGTTAGTAAAAGAGCTATTTGTTTTCAGTCCAAGTGGCGTGGGATTCAGCCGGTTCTAGTGAACCGGTAATTTGTTACTATCGGTTCTGTGGGCGTGGTTTGGTGGGGGGGGTTAATGTGACGGTGGGCGTGGCCAACTTTTTTTTTTTTTTAACTTTTCAAAGTATTTTTTCTTCGGAAGAGGTTGTAGAAAAAATGCTTTTTAAAGTAAAAAAAAAGCCAGAGGAGTTGCGCGTACAGAAGTAATAGGGAAAATTTTAGAATGTGCTGAAATGGATAGGTTAACCAAAGAATTACAAGAAAAAGAAGAATCAGACTATTATAAAATATGGAATAATTGGTATAATTGGTTAAAAATTAGAAATATACAAAAAATATAGGGGATATATTACTGATTGATAAATATATATGTAATAAAAATATTATTAGATTACAGAAAGGTGAAGGAATATATTATAAGTAGAATTGTAGAACGTCACTCTGAAAAAATGCTTAAGAAGAAATTATATTCTTTTTGTGTATATGTTGTATAAATGTTCGTTGTGTATATGTTACGTATGTCTTTTTTAATATTTATATTCAATAAAAACTATTTTTTTTAAAAGTAAAAAAAAAAGCCTCTGATGATCATGTGGCTCAGCTGGGCATGGGGGGGGCAGGTGCAGGGATTTTTGCTACCGGTTCTCTGAACCACCCGCCAGATCAGGCGATCCGGTCCGACCGGGAACATTTCACCCCTGGGCCCGCCCTAGCGCTATGCCGTCCTATTTAGCTGCGTTTTTTAAGCTGCGTGCAAGCGCGCGCTCTCACATTTTCAATGCTGGGGCAAACCGGTTGTTAAATTATGTGAAGCCCATTCTGGTCCAGGATGCTTGGGGACTAATAATCTAGAACATTCTGCCTTCTCTTCATTCAAAGTGGTGACCAAATCCGTAATGAGGGCTCCCCTAAAGTAGCCGAGGTTACTCTCTTAAGTCCCTTTCTCTTCTTCCACCTACAGAGTAAAGGCGGGATCCTCTCCAAAGCTTGCGACTACATTCAGGAATTGAGACAGAATAACATCCGTCTTTCTGAGGAGCTTCAGGGCCTGGACCAGCTCCAGGTGGATAATGGAGTCTTGCGACAACAGGTAAGGTTGACGGGGACCCTCAATGCTCTGGCTTTCCCATCAAGGGAAAGACCTCAAAGATCTCTAGGATGAATCCACCTTGAGCAGCCTGACTTGATTCCCAGAACCTCTGCTGATCGTCTCATTCGCCAAACCCTTGGATGTTTAGACCAGTGCTTCTCAACCTGCTAGCTGGGGAATTCTGGGAACTGGTGTCCATTCATCTTTGTGTTTTATTCAAAAAAGGTTGAAATACATTTAACACATTTTAAAAAAAAAAAACACCATTGGGGGAAAAAAAGGTGCAAAAAAGAAGAAAAACCACAGAATTACACATGTTTTCCCACCTAGTTGAATACTGATTAATACATTACTTCAATTTTTTTTTCTATCCCACCTCTTGCAAAACACACCTAGAATTTTTTTTAAACTACTAAGCTATTTGCAAATTAGTGGCCTGTCATCCATATACAGAACAACAGAGTTGGAAGGGACCTTGTAGGTCATCTAGTCTAACCCCCTGCTCAAGCAGGAGACCCTTTACCATTTCTGCAAAGTGGCAGTCCAGTCTATTCTTGAAAGCCTCCAGAGCATCCAGAACTTCTAGAGGCAACTTCTGTTCCACTGGTTGATTGCTCTCACAGTCAGGAAATTTCTCCATATTTCCAGGTTGAATCTCCCCTTGATCAGTTTCCACCCATTATTCCTTGTCTGGCCTTCAGGTGCTTTGGAGAATAGCTTGACCCCTTCCTCCTCTCTGGGGCAGCCCCTCAAATATTGGAAGTCTGCTATCCTGTCTCCCCTGGTCCTTCTCTTCACTAGACCAGCCAGGCCCAGTTCCTGCAACCGTTCATCATATGTTTTAGCCTCCAGTCCCCTCATCATCCTGGTTGCTCTTTTTCTAGAGTCTCAACATCTTTTTTATAGTGTGGTGACCAAAACTGGATGCAGGACTCTAGGTGTGGCCTTACTAAGGCTTTATAGAGTGGTGCTAGTCCCTAACATGAACTTGATTCTACCCCACTGATGGGCATCCCCATTAAGACATCCCCCGCACCTTAGAATTTAAAAAACCCTGGGACCTCCATCTCTGTCCTCCTCTTCTGCCTGCAGGTCGAGGATCTGAAGAACAAAAACCTGATTTTACGAGCGCAGCTCCGACAGCACGGCGTGGAGGTGATCATCAAGGAATCCCACTGACCGACCACCCACCCACCGGCAGGGAGGGCCTCGCTCAAAACACGGACCTCCCCCCCTACCACCTCTTGAGCACAGCAGAAGGCCACGATGCCCAGCTGCACCGGTGCTTCCAAGCCTGCCTGCCTTCCTCCCTCTCTCTTCTCTCTCTGGTGCCAGATCGGAAGGCCGCGTCCCCTCCCTCGGGGCCAGGACTCGGCTCAGGACGTTCGACTTTGCCCAGTCGCCCTTCTGAGCTCACCCTTTGGCTTGGACGTTGACACAAATGTACTCTTGGTTCGTAGGACCCTAAAACGAATAGCCCCCCCCTCCCTCCAAGTTGTGTTGACCTTCTCCCAGCCCTGCCGTTTTGCTGAGCATTGACGCCCCCCCCCTCGCGTGCTTCCTCTGACGCCCCCTTTGCATGCACCCTCCCGTAGTTCCCTTCCAGAGTTCCCGACTCCCGGCCGTGGCACAGGGACCTCTGGGGATCGTCCCCCCTCCCGGGGCTCTGCTCCCACCAAGCGAGGGGGTGGCGCTCTTGGCAGCCCCTCCTGCTCGCCCTCTTTAGCCCAACCTTCCTTCTCCTTTGGATGGACTCCGGGAAGGCCGACGCTCGATGCTCCCCGTGGGTTTCCTCATTGCCGAAAAAGTTGTGGCGTTGCTCGCGGCGCAGAGTTGCCAAGGACCGGAGCGGGTGCCGAGCGGTCGCCGTCTTCCTCTCTCGAAGTTGATGCATCTTAACGATCAGGATAGCAGTTCTCTCTTTTTTTTTTCCTCTTTTTTTTAATATATATATATATATATATAAAAATCCTGCGTTTTGGACAAGAACAATAACAACAAAAAGGAACATAATTAAAAAGCTGCCTTGCTGGGTTGATTTGCATGTGGTTTTTGTTCTGGGGCGGCTGGCGTCTGTCCATGGGGGTGGGGGGAGGTTGGTTAGCAAAGAGGAAGGGTGTCAGTATGCAGACCCCCCAAATCTCTCTTCCAGCAATCTGGTAAGGCACCCCAAAGCTATCCTATCCTGCCTCGGACAAGCAGCAGTCAACCCAGTAGAAGATTTTTCACTCAGGGATAGACTGGGGCGACCTCGGTGGTCCCTGAGCAGATGTTTCATGGCCCAACTAGGGAACATCATCAGTGTTAGAAGGGAGTGGGGGTCGTGGAGAGGAGGACGAGAACTGTGGGGTCCTTGGTGCTCCCTGAGCTTGGTGGTTTTCTTGCAGAGGTTTCATGACCCAACTGTCAGGTTTCGAGGTCATCTCAAATAAATTGCATTTCAAACAAAATCTTTGAAGTAAAACTCCCATTTATTAAGCACGGCATTCTGAGTCCGACTCCAATTGCAGCCAACACTGACTTCCAGACCCAAAACCCTCCCTTTCCGTTCCCCACTCCCCTACCCTCATTGGCCATCTTCCAAGTCATTCTACCCCTAATCTACTGCTCCAGCTCAAAGGAATTTCCCCCCTCCCATCCCATCTCCTAGGGGATATTATCTCCAGGGAAAATAAGTAGGTGAAAAGTCAAACGTCCCTTTCCAGACGCCTCCGATTCTCCTCCTTATGTCAGCACTAGAGTAAATGCAGCTTGAAGTGCTGACACCAACTAGGTAATATTATCAGAACTAGAAGGGGTGGGGTTGCAGAGAGGAAGAGGAGGAGGACAACAACTGGGGGGTCCTTGGTGCTCTCTGAGCCTGGTGGTTTTCTTGCAGATGTTTCGTGACCCAACTAGGTAACATCATCAGTGCTGGAAAGGGGAGGGAAGTTTGGAGAAGGAGAAGGAGGGAAGAAGAAGTGAAGGAAGAGGATGTAGACTGTGGGGTCCTTGGTGCTCTCTCAGCTTGGTTATTTTCCTGCAGACGTTTCGTTGCCAAACTAGGTAACATTATCAGCGCTTAAAGGTATGTGTGTGTGTGTGTGTGTGTTTGTATGTTGGCAGTTCAGCGGTTCGAATCCCTAGTGCCGCCTAGCGGGGTGAGCTCCCGTGACTTGTCCCAGCTTCTGCCAACCTAGCAGTTCGAAAGCAGGTAAAAAAAAAATGCCAGTAGGAAAATAGGGAACACCTTCGGTGGGAAGGGAACAGCGTTCCGTGCGCCTTTGGCGTTGAGTCGTGCCGGCCACATGACCACGGAGACGTCTTCGGACAGCGCTGGCTCTTCGGCTTTGAAACAGAGATGAGCACCGCCCCCTAGAGTCGGGAACGACTAGCACATATGTGCAAGGGGAACCTTTACCTTTATATGTGTGTGTGTGGCTTGCCCTGCCAGTGTTGTTGGGGGGTGAGTGTGGTTTTTCTCCTTGGGGGTTCCTTGATTGGGGTATTGCTTTCTGCCTGTTATGTATGTCTGGTAACATACATTCATGTTAACTCAAAATCAATAGATGCCCAGCTCCCTTTTTCCCTTTAAACGAGAGGTTTTTTTTTTTTTTCAAATTCAGTCAAACCTCTGAAGCGCTTCCAAGTTTTATGCTCCTCATTTCCATCTTCTGAAACCTCTCAGGTGAACCGATCCGGCTATTTTTTGGCCATTTAGGAATCCCAAAAGATTGTAATCTTTTGTCTTGTTATTACCGATCCAACCTCGCAATGGGAATATATTGTCCTCCTCTCCCCACTGAGCAAACTTCTCTGTGTTTTGTTCTTCGTAAAACCAAACATTTAATAACGAGGAAAGAAAGTGTGTGTGGGGGGGTGAAATCTGCTTTTTCTGTACTTCTCCCAGATGGTCAATACGTTACTTATTGCTGCAAAAGTTATTCTACGGCAAATTGTTCCTTATTTTATTAACCAGAGATGTTTATGCAGATTGATTTGCCCCTTGCATAGAAGGAGTCAGCTGGCCCTAAAGAGAGAGAGAACCCATAATCCACTTTAAGTAACTGGCTTGGTAGTACAATGTAAAGTAGTACAATGTCAATCTGACTAAATCTTCCAAGTCTTGAAAAATCTTGAATTTAATCCTTTTGTCAACAGACACTGAGGGCCCATTCGAGGTCAAATGTGTTATTTTCCCAGCGGAGATCTGGAACACAGGTCAACTCCCCAGAAACCCAGGAGGGTCTGATCATGAGAATAGGCCGATGGAAATATTCCCCATTGTTTGATCGGGTCCCAGCAGCTCCCAAGACAATAAATAGATCTAATGCAGGTGGTGTGCCTTTTTATGAAAAGAGAATGGAATGGAATAGAAAGAGGAGAGGAGAGAATGCAGAATAGAATAGAAAATAGGATGCAATAGAATGAGTGCAGAAGAGAATGCAGAATAGAATGAGAGGAGAGGAATAGAATAGAATGAGGAGAGAATGCCGAATAGAAGAGAGAATAGAATGGAATAGAATAGAAAAATGCAGAAAAGAAGAGAAAATAGAATGCAGAATAGAATGAGGAGAGGAATAGAATGAGAAGAGAATGCAGAATAGAAATAGGAATAGAATAGAATGAGAAGAAGAGAAAAGTGCAGAACAGAATAGAAAATGGAATAGAATGAGAGGAGAAGAGAATGCAGAATAGAATGAGAGGAGAGGAATAGAATAGAATGAGAAGACGAGAATGCAGAATAGAAGAGAAAATAGAATGGAATAGAATAGAAGAATGCAGAAGAGAAAACAATGCAGAATAGAATGAGGGGAGAGGAATGAATAGAATGAGAAGAGAATGCAGAATAGAAGGAGAGGAATGAATAGAATGAGAAAATGCAGAATAGAAGAGAAAATAGAATGGAATAGAATAGAAGAATGCAGAAGATAGAGAAAATAGAATGCAGAATAGAATGAGAGGAGAGGAATAGAAAGAAGAGAATGCAGAATAGAAATAGAGGAATAGAATAGAATGAGAAGACGAGAATGCAGAATAGAAGAGAATAGAATAGAATAGAAGAATGCAGAAGAGGAGAAAATAGAATGCAGAATAGAATGAGGAGAGGAATAGAATAGAATAGAATGAGAGGAGAGGATAGAATAGAATGAGAGAAGAAGAGAAGAGAATGCAGAATAGAAGAGAAAATAGAATGGAATAGAATAGAAGAATGCAGAAGAGAAGAGAAAATAGAATGCAGAATAGAATGAGGAGAGGAATAGAATAGACTAGAATGAGAGGAGAGGATAGAATAGAATGAGAGAAAAAGAGAAGAGAATGCAGAATAGAAGAGAAAATAGAATGGAATAGAATGCAGAATTGAATAGGAATAGGATGGGATAGAATAGAATAGAATAAAATTATAATAGAACAGAACAGAGATAGAAGGGACCTCAGAGGTCTTCTAGTCCAGACTTCTAGTCCTTGATTTACGACTGCGATCAGGATCACAGTTTCCATCGCTAAGCCAGCTGGTTGTTTAGTAAACCATGCCTGATTTTACAACCTTTTTCCCCACAAGCTTTGCAACTTAGAAGCTCTCGGCCTGGCAATTATCCCAAGGACTGATAAGGTCTGTTATTGCAATTAACCCTTGGAAGGATTATTGCCTGGACTTTTCTCTTGTGTGAATGCCATGAATTCACAGTAGTTAAATAAAGAGGGTTTTTTTGGGGGGACAAGGAGTCTGGTTCTTGGTTCTGCTAAGCCGGGTCAGAACAGCCAATTCCTGCAAATGTTCATCGTATATTTTAGCCTCCAGCGGCCCCCTAATCCTCTTTGTTGCTCTTCTCTGCGCTTTTTCTAGAGTCTCAACATCTTTTTTATAGTGTGGTGACCAAAACTGGATGCAGGACTCTAGGTGTGGCCTTACTATGGCTTTATAGAGTGGTGTTAGTACCTCCCTTGATCTTGATTGTATCCCTCTGTTAATGCAACAATCCATCAAACTCAGCTGGTGAAGCCACAGGCACTGAAAGGGTGTCCGAAAACTCTTGATTGTCCAACAACAGGACCTTGAAAAATTGCCAAGTGCTTCTCATCCCAGTTTCAACAACCCCAAGCCTGGGTTATGCTGAGGTTCTTCTTCCTGCCTTTTGAATTGTCTTGCCACAAAAAAAAAAAAAGATGCTGAGACCCTAGAAAGAGTGCAGGGAAGAGCAACAAAGGTTTAACAGATGAACAGAGTCGGAAGGGACCTCGTGGGTCATCTAGTCCAACCCCCCGCCCAAGCAGAAGGCCCAACACCATTTCTGACAGACGGCAGTCCAGTCTCTTCTTGAAAGCTTCCAGGAATGAAGCTCCCACAACTTCTGATGAAGATGATAAAAAGCCTGGGGATTATGAACGGTTGCAGGAACTGGGCCTGGCTAGTCTAGTGAAAAGAAGGACCAGGGGAGTCTTCCAGTATTTGAGGGGCTGCCCCCAAAGAAGAGGTGGAGGGATCAACTTATTTTCCAAAGCACCGGAAAAGAAAGACAAGAAACAATGGATGGAAACTAATCAAGGAGAGAAGCAACCTGGAATTGAGGAGAAAACTTCCTGACAGTGAGAACAGTGGAACAGCTTGCCACCAGAAGTTGTGGGTGCTTCATCCCTGGAGGTGTAAAAAGAATGGGATGGGTAGGGTCTCCTGCTTGAGATGGATGGATGGAAGGAAGGAAGGAAGGAAGAGAGAGAAAGAAAGAAAGAAAGAAAGAAAGAAAGAAAGAAAGAATAAGAAGGAGAGAAAGAAAAAGAAAAGGAAGAAAGGAAGGAAGGAATAAGAAAGAAAAAGAAAAAGAAGGAAAGAAAAAGAAAAAGAAAAAGAAAAAGAAAAAGAAAAGGAGAAGGAAGGAAAGAAAAAGAAAGAAATGAAAAGAAGGAAGGAAAGAATAAGAAAGAATAAGAAGGAAGGAAGGAAGGAAGGAATAAGAAAGGAAGAAGGAAGGAAGGAAAGAATAAGAAAGAAAGAAAGAGAAAAAAAGGAAGGAAAAAAGAAAGAAAAAAGAAAAAGAAAGAAAAAGAAAGAAAGAAAAAAAGGAAGGAAAGAATAAGAAAGAAAGAATAAGAAGGAAGGAAGGAAAAAAAGAAAGGAAAGGAAAGAAAGAATAAGAAAGAGAAAGAAAGAAAGAAAAAGAAAGAAATAGAAAAAGAAGGAAGGAAAGAAAAAGAAAAAGAAAGAAAAGAAGGAAGGAAGGAAAGAATAAGAAAGAATAAGAAGAAAGGAAGGAAAGAAAGAATAAGAAAGAAGGAAGGAAGGAAAGAATAAGAGAAAAAGAAAAAGAAAGAAAGAAAAAAAGAAAGAAAAGAAAAAGAGAAGGAAGGAAAGAAAAAGAAAGAAAGAAAGAAAGAAAGAAAGAAAGAAAGAAAGAAAGAAAGAAAGAAAGAAAGAAAGAAAGAAAGAAAGAAAGAGACAAACCTTCCTCCTGGAGTTCCGGCTGCTCCATCACTGGAAAGTTTTGAGAAAAGATTGGACAGCCATTGTTCCTGGATGCCATAAGATCATCTCTTTGTCTTAACAAGGAGGTCAGACTAGAAGACCTCCAAGGTCCCTTCCAACCCTGATACTCTTGTGAATGGAAAACGGAAAAACTGGAGGTTTCCAAGAAAAGGCTGAACAGCCATTTGAGGTGGGGGGGGGTTTACAAGGACTCCTGCCTGAGCCGGGTGTGTGTGTGTGTGTGTTAGTCTAGAGGACCTCGAGAAGCCCCCTTTTCCAGCCCTCGGGAATCTCCGCTTCTATATTCGAAGCAGAAAAAAAAAAAGAAGCCATAAAAGAAGCAGCCGACCAACCAAGCGGGGCCGGGAGAAATCCAAGCGGGGTAGCGACGCCCAGGTGAGCTCGGCTCCTTCGCAGGTGCCTCCGGGGAAGATGGGGCCGCTTCTCCTCCCCCTCCCAGCTATAGAGAGCCCCTCCGGGACGACCCCTCCTTTTTTGGCCCCGCCCCCGCTTTCCCAGCCGGAGGAGGAGCCCGCGGGGGGCCTCACCTGGGCGGTGGGCGGTGACGGGCGGGCGGCGCAGCCAATGAGCGGCCCCACTCTGCGCTCACCTGGCGCACCTGGGCAGCGGCCAGCGCGAGAGAAGCGGCGATGGCGGCGCACGGCTGGCTCTGGGGCTGCCTCTTCTTCGCAGGTTGGGGTAAGGAAGCGGGGCTGGGGAGGAGGGCAGGCAGCCCAGACACGGGCTCAAGCGCTGAGGCTGAGGGAATCCCCCTCACTCCCTGTGGGAAGAAAAAAACCCACTAAGAATTGGGGTCACGGAGGACTAAGGACCCCCCCATCCCGTGTTTCCCCCCCCACCCGTGCCTTTCTCCCCCCCTCCCCCCATTATCACCTTTTATTCGACCGCCTTGAATTTGAAGGCACCCAATCCATCAGAATAGAGCTTGGAAGGGACCTTGGAGGTCTTCTAGTCCAGCCCCCCCCTGCTCAAGCTTAGAGAGACCCTATACTTTTTTTGGAGGGGGGTGACACTAGCTATTGTTTGATTGGGGGGGACATCCTTTTGAAAGGATCAAGATTTCTCTTTCTCTCTCTCTCTCTTCCCCCTCTCCTGCTTGGCTATTGTTTTTAATGTTGGTTTCTGCAAGCTTGGAGCTTAAGCCATGGTTTGTGAAGCAGGGAAGGCGGTCGGTTGAGTTTCACACAGTGCTGCAAACCCATGTTTGGTCAACTCTTGCCGCTCTTAAAAGACGGGTGGGCTTCAATTCCCGGCATTCAAACTTGTCAAAGTTTGTGAAACGCTCCTTCAGCTTTCAAGGCCGAATTCGATTCTGCACGGATTTGGTGGGGCCTTTGTTTTCCTAAAAAAATACAAAATACTAGAAGACTGCATCCGAATCATAGAAAACCCACCCACCCCAATTCCCAGTCTAAACCAGTCCAGGCTTCAGGGCTAAGCTGGGCTCTCTGCCTTAGAGATGCCAACTTAGTTGGCAAAACTTTAATTTGATTGTGTTCAATTCCTGCTCACCGGCCCATCTGATCCGATCTCTGGCTTGGGATCTCTTTGCCTTTATTAATAATAATCTTTATTATTATTATTATTATCTCTTTGCCTTTATTAATAATAATCATTATTATTATTATTATTATTATTATTATTATTAATCTTTATTATTATTATCTCTTTGCCTTTATTAATAATAATCTTTATTAATAATAATAATAATAATAATAATAATAATAATAATAATAATAATAATGGCAGCAACCCGTATCAACCATTAGCACCAGTCAGTGGTATTTGTGATGCGTTTTTGAATGTTCAGTTGACTGAGTTTCATGTTTAATAAATAAAATTAATAATAATAATAATAATAATAATAATAATAATAATAATAATAATGATGATGATGATGATGATGATGATGATTCCAAAAAGAGAGTGCCCGGCAGACTGTTGGCCGAGGGAGGGATAGTTTCAGGGCTGACTCCCACGGGACAGTGTGGGTGGACAAAACAGGGTTAAATTCCTGATCAATCCACCAAGCAGTTCGAAACGAAAGCACGAAAAGTTGCTGGGCACTTTTGAGTCACTTTTTTCTCTCGGAAAAATAATTGTTGAAAGGGAGGGCGAGAACAAGCCGCATCATGTTTCTGTTGTTCTTTCAAGGCACACCCAGGTTTTTCTGGAAAGGTGAGCGGGCACACGGACCCCCCCACTTCCAGCCCAGCCTGGCCTGGCTCTATTTATCCCTCCTGCTGTTGCAGACGGGATGTCTTTGGGGTTTAGGATCTCGGGGTTCCCGAAGGCTTTTTCAAAAAGGGGGTTAAGGACAGTTTTTGACCAAAGTCAGCCGAGAGTCGTTGCGTTCCCTGGAAACTCAGTCTGGCTTAGTATCGCAGGAAAATTCATGCCAAGTTACAAAGGGAAAGGTGAGGAAGCTGCGGAGGGACCCTGCCTGTTGATGATGCTCATCAGAGGGAAAGAAACTGTTGCAATATTTTCAGGATCAGACTCAATAAAGATAATAGAAGTTAGAGATTTAAATATATATCTCTTTAATCATAATAGGCATTCTATATTCGCTGAATATTCAAGATAGAAGCAAGGAAAATGGGGAGGATGGCTCCTTATATATACAAGGGGTGGAGCCAGGAATGGGAGTGGTAAATTATGAATACATTAAAGTCCAAAGAATAAGTTAACCCCTGATGTTCCATATATACATTATTTACACATTAGAGAATAAGGCATTTACATCTGACAAATCCCCCTCTAAATGCCGGTTCGTTATACAACACCAGTTACATTCAGATTCAGGACAATATAATACATATAATTTAGAAGTTAAATATTTGTGTTGTTTAGAAGGTAAGGGTTTTGTTAATATATCAGCTAATTGTTCAGAAGTATCACAATGTATTGCTTTGATGAATCCGTCTTGAGATAGTTGTCTCACGTGTTTAAATTTTATATCAATATGCCTGGACCTTTGTCCAATTGCATCGGATCTAGATATTTCAATGGCCGCTTTATTGTCTTCATGCATAATAAATGGTAAAGTAGGTTTCTTCCAAACATCTGTGATCAAATCATTGAACCATACAAGGTTATTTGCAGCTTTAGACAAGCAAACATATTCCGCTTCTGTGGTAGAAGTGGCTACCAGTTCTTGTTTACCAGTATACCAGTAAACTGGACAATCGTTCAATAGAAAAACATAACCAGAGGTACTCTTTCTGCATGATGTATCACCAGCCCAATCTGCATCAGCATAACAAGTAATTTTTGGTTCTTTGTCATTATTTGGTTCCAATATTAAACAAAAATCTAATGTACTTTTCAGATATCTTAAAATTCTTTTGACAGCTTCCCAATGATACAAGGTTGGTTTGCTAACATATCTTGACAATAAATTGAGAGGTAATGCAATATCTGGCCTAGTCCAATTAGATATATAAAGGAGTGAACCTATAACTGATCTGTAAAATGTGTTGTCTTTAAACTCAGGGGAAGATTCATCAGTGTTTCTAAGAAAATCAGTTTGCATAGGTGTGTCACATGTTTTGGCATTATTTAAGTTACATTTGTTTAGGAGTTCAATGATTTTATCTTTCTGAGTAAGTTTGAATCCCCTTTTAGTTTTGTTAATTTGTACACCAAGGTATTTATTCACTCTACCTAGTGATTTCAATGAGAAATGTTCGTTTAACTTATTTACAAAGATTTCCCTGCTCTCTTTATGCTTTCCAATATATAAAATATCATCCACATAAATTAATACAAATTCAATATGATCATTACTCTTTTTTACAAAGAAACAGTTATCAGCAGTGGTGGCGTTGAAATCCATGGTCTTAAGTACTTTTACCAAACAATCGTACCATCTTTTGCCAGATTGCTTCAATCCGTATAGACTCTTATTTAATAACCAAATTTCGTTCTTATTAGTGTATTGACTGTGTGGTGCTCTTACATATATTTCCTTATCTAATTTTGCGTGTAAGTATGCAGTCTGTATGTCATATTGAAACACGTCCAGATTGAGTGCAGATGCTACTACAAGAGCTGTTTTGACACTCTCTGTTCTCACTGTTGGTGAATAAGTGTCAGTATAGTCTTCTGGATATTTTTGTGCATAACCTTGTGCAACTAGTCTGGCCTTGTATAAGGTATTACCTCCTTCCAAATTCTTAATTTTATAAATCCACCTGGTACCTATAATTGTTTTATCCTTAGGTGCGATCGCAGGTGTGAATACATCTAATCCTTGTAAACTATCCATCTCTTTTTCCATAGCTAGTTCCCATTTTTCTCTTTCTTCACGGGGAAGTTTCAATACTTCCTCATATGTATTAGGTGTTATTTGTTCTCCATCCATATGCATTATGTAATCTTTGTATTTATTTGGTATTTGGTTTCTATTGTTTCTAATATTTCTTTCAGGTTTGCTATGGTTGTCATGCAAATATCTGGCTTCCTTTTTTGTTAATGTGTCTGTCTTTATTTTATGCTGACTATTTGTCCAAGTTTTGGTTTTGTTCTTACTTTTGTTAATATTTTGATTTTCTGTTGTTCCTTCCTCGCAAGATATATTATCTTTGCTTTTATTAGGAAATATTTCATTAAGGTGCAATTTAGACCAATTGGCCTGCTCATGGAACACAGCTGTTCTGGATACTATAAATTTGTTATTATTATCAATGAATCTGTACCCTTTGGTTCCAGTTTCGTATCCCATGAATCTTAATCTCCTGGATACGTTTTCTCCCTTTCTCGTCAATTGTTTAGGTATGTGTACGTCTGCAGTAACTCCAAATATGTGCATGTGTGCTAATTTGGGTTTTCTATTGTACATCACCTCATATGGTGTCTTATTCACAATACTGGACCATGTTCTATTTTGAGTGTAATTTGAATAATGTAAGGCTTCTGACCAAAATTGTTTGCCTAAACCAGCATCCTCTAATGTGCATCTAATCATGGTTTGTAGTGTGGAATTCTTTCTCTCTGCAATCCCATTTTGAAATGCAGAAAATGGATTGGACGTGAAATGTAGCATCCCTCTATCCTTTAACCATTGGGAGAATTCTTTAGACATGAATTCACATCCCCTATCTGTCATAATTTGTTTTATTCTGATATTATGCTGTGTTTCTATGCGTTTGTAGAATTCCTTAAATTTCTGAAAGGTTTCATCCTTGTGCTTTAATGTGTAAACAAAACCATAGCGACTGTAATCATCCACTATTGTTAGGAAGTAACGTTTTCTATAGGTAATTGATGGAGTTAATGGACCAACTAAGTCCATATGTACCAAATCAAAAATATTGTTAGTTGATCTGTTAGATTTTTTTGGTCTGGGACTGGTTTTTAGTTTGGTGGATTTACATACTGAGCATTCCAAATAATTTTCACAATTTTTTATTTTGACACCTTCTGCGTGTTCAGTCATTTTTTGTACTACGGGAAAGCTTGCATGTCCTAACTTCCTATGTAAGATGTGAGCACACTCATCATGAATTGGTTTACCTATTTTTGGTTTCTTCTCATTGTGTGTATTTTTGTTATCATGAGTTATTTTACATTCATCATTGTCACTGTTACTGACATTTTCATCATCTGCTTCAATACAATCTTCCATATTTGAATCAATGTTATGTAACCATCTTTCTTTGGTTATCAGATAGGGTAGACCCCCTTTTATCATCACAGTACTTACATTTGTTTTGTTCTTTTCTATAGTTGCTTTCCCCTTTGAGAAAACTATATTGATGTCAGATTCTCTGCTTAGTTTTATAGCACTCAGTATGTTGTGAGGTATTTCTGGGATTAATAATACCCCCTCTATTTTCCCTAAACCAGGCAAGGTCACATTTCCTCTGCCTAATACTTGAACCTTTTCTTGATTAGCTACCTTTATCACAAACTTATCTTCTGTAAATGAAGATAATATACTTTTGTTGTTAGTGGTGTGATTTGTTGCACCAGAATCAATAAGCCAATTATTGTTCTCATCTTGTTGTGTTCTGGTGCTGTCTTGTTTATTTAGCCCATTTAGTGACCCAGATTTTCTCTCTTTTGAATTTTCTCTACCCCCTCTACTTTCTCTGTAATTTGGTGGACTTCTATATTTGTGTCTATCTGTGGAAGATTGTCTGTAATTGTATTTGCTCCTATATTCTGGCCTATGTCTCTCCCTTGGGACTTTGGGACAGTCTCTTCTACTGTGTTCCCTGGATCCACAATTGTGGCATCTAAAGGCCTCATTATATTTATCTTGAAAGACTACTTTCCTAAAAGATTTGTGTTCTGTTTGGTTACTGGAACGATTTTTTCTTGAATTGTCTTCTGCTATCAATTTGTTAGATAGACTTTCTATTGATAAATATCCCAAATTAATGGTATCTAAGTGTGACATAAAGCTATCCCATGATGGATCAAGTGAATTGATAATAACACTTTTCATTGTTTGATCTGAAATCACTTCCCCCCTCAATTGCAGCTCAGCTCTTATTTTGTTTAGATTTATCAAATGCTCACTTATAGAAACCCCTGGTTTCACTCTAGAAGAAAAGAAATCCTTAGACATTCTTGTGGTTGTGGCTACGCTATCGCTGTGAAATAGATTAAACATGCATTGAATTATTTCTGATACAGTTAGGTTTGGTTTGATGCTATGATACATTGCAGGAGACACGCTAGAAATTATTATGAAAAATGCTCTATGATGTAAACAATCTATTTTTAAAGTCCAAGGTCTTCTTGGAGGACTAGTTATAAAGAATAGTAAATTTTCTTTCATGAAAATAACCTGAAGCTGTTGGTACCACTCTTGTAAATTAATGCCATCAACTCTAAGTTTTGGGAAGTCACTGGGTAAGTTCCCCACATTATTTTGTCCATTACTTACGACCTGAGGCAGTCCGTGGTCTCTCAAGTGCAGGAAATTACAGAACGGCATTGGGATGCTTGTAACGAGTCTGCGCGGTTCTCTGGTCAGTTCAAGTCTTTCGGGGCCGTCTACGTAGTTTTGTACATGCGCGTTGCTCATTTCTTCTTTGGCGCCGTTGTGGAAGGTTCTCTCCATTTCAGCTCTCTCGATCCGCTCCTCTTCAGATGAGTCGGTCTCTGGCTCGGTTTTTGGGGCTTTGGTGATGGCGACGGTTCTTCTCTTTCTCTTGTGTGCGCTGGCACTCGATTCTGTCTGCGGTGTAGGACGGAATCGGCATGGCTCTCTGGGCTCGGGTGTCGTCGTTTTCGAAGTCAGGATGGGAGCGTGCAGGTCTTGAGTTGTCGGTTTGATTTCTTGCTTCTTCGTTGATGTCTTGGAAATTTTCAATCTTGGCCCAAAAGCAGTAAAAAGCGTTTTCATTGCTGACTTTACTTGAGACTTTGTTAAATCGTCTTCACTTTCTGATTTTGGTTCATCTGAAGAGTTTGAGACTTCTTTTTCACTTTCTTCGTCTGATAGCGTTTTTCGCGCCAGAAATTTTGAACTGAGCGTTTTGATTGGCTCTGCTTCACTCTCTTTTGAAGTTCGTTGAAACCAAGATGGCTGCCATTCAAAATTTCGCGCGAGGTCACATCTTTTCTTTTTTACAACTATTTTCTCAGTAGTCATTTCACTCACAGTTTTTTGATCTTTGGGTTTTTCTTTAATGACGTTTTTCTCTCTCGCTGCTCCGCTGTTCCTCAGCATCTCTTGGAGGTCCGCGATGAGGCTTTCATCATTCTTTTGGCTTTTTAGTATCTTTAATATCTCTGACCTGAGTTCGTTATTTTCTATCTCAATTTCTTCCTGGTCGTTATTTTCACTCATCAGTTCTTCTTCTTCAGTGGTGTATTCTTCGGATTCTCTCGAAATCGCATTAGTGAATTCGTTGATCATCTCTTGATCAGTTTCTATTTCTTTGCTGTAGGCCCTGGTGTTGGGCCTATCTTTCTTGGACATTTTTAATTACTTATTGAGTCAATTAACCATCCTCTGCTACCAGCTTGTTGCAATATTTTCAGGATCAGACTCAATAAAGATAATAGAAGTTAGAGATTTAAATATATATCTCTTTAATCATAATAGGCATTCTATATTCGCTGAATATTCAAGATAGAAGCAAGGAAAATGGGGAGGATGGCTCCTTATATATACAAGGGGTGGAGCCAGGAATGGGAGTGGTAAATTATGAATACATTAAAGTCCAAAGAATAAGTTAACCCCTGATGTTCCATATATACATTATTTACACATTAGAGAATAAGGCATTTACATCTGACAGAAACAAAAAGAGAAAGCGAGAAAGAAAGAGAAGAAGAGAAGCAGACAAAGAGAAAGGGAGGATAGAAAAAGAAGCAGAGAAAGAGGCAAAGAGAGAGTTGAGAAGGAGAGAGAGAGAAAGAACGAAAGAAAGAAAAATAAATAAATAGAGAGCGTTAAAAAGAGAAAGAAAAAAGAAAAAGATAGAAAGGAACAGAGAGGAAGAAAGAGAGAGAGACAAAGAAGAAAGAAAGGAAAAGAAAAAAGAGAAAGGAGAAAGGAGCAGGAAGGAAGAAAAAGAAAGAAAGAGAAAGAAAGAAAAGTCATTTGCAGAGATGGGCAGTGAAAGAGAGAGGAAAAGAAAGAGAGAAAGGAAAGAAAGAGAGAGAGAGAGAAAGAAAGAAGGAAGGAAAGGGAAAGATCTCAAAACGGATGACAGAGAAATAATTTTAGATAACTTCTATGGTAGCTTCCAGTAATCTTTGCCCAGTAGATATTACTGTAATGACCATGTAAAAAAAGCAAGAATAAAATACCTGAGGACCAATTGTGTAACTGGTATTTACTGCCATTAAAGGAAGATGGCTAGAACATTGAAAAAAATTGGGAGATTAGCGGCTGCTGAGCTGGAGCCAAAAAGTTAGAAGTCAAGTCAGAAAGGTGTGATAATATGTAGAGAAAATACGACAAAAATAGGATTAGGAGACATAGGACTTCCCCATTTCACAGGGCAGAAAATGGGGCCCACATGTCTGAACTCGCCTGTTAAATGCAGATTGTCCTTTTCTAATTTGTAAATGGAAATAGATTTCTTTCCTCTCATCAGATATATTTATTTTTCCCAGAATACTCATTAATGTGTGTCGTTATTCTGGTTAATCTGAATTTCCCAATTTTTGTGGGGTGGCGTAAAAGATTTAAGCAACGTAGCACCTTTGATCCAGTTCTCTCATCCTGAACGTTTTGGCCAGGATCTATGAGAGCAAAAGGAACCCCCTGAAGTCATCAGAAGAAGCAAATTTTGGCAGGAAACGATTCCTGATCCCTTCAGCCCCAAAGTTTTGGTTAACAGAAGCCCCTGGGTAGATATTTGCATCCCTGAGAAAGTGTGAGACAACAAAAGGGGATGACTCACTTCAGAGAGAATCTAAATGGGAAGATTAAGAATTTTATTTAGCTTTTTGTGTGTGACTCATTTATTTTCACAGAGGGAGGGAGGGAAAGAAGGAAGGAGAAAGAAGAAGGAAGGAAGGAAAAAGGAAGGAAGGAAGGAAGGAGAAAGGGGAAGGAAGGAGGAAGAGAAGGAGGAAGGAAGGAGAAAGGAAGGAAGGAAAAGAGAAGGAAGGAAGGAAAGAGAAAGGGGAAGGAAAGAATGAGAGAAAGAAGAAGGAAGGAAGAAAGGAGAAAGGGGAAGGAAGGAAGGAGAAAAGGGAAGGAAAGAAGGAGGGAGAAAGGAAGGAAGAGAAGGAGGAAGGAAGGAAGAAAAAAGAGGAAGGAAGGAAAGGAAGGGGAAGGAAGGAGGGAGAAAGAAAGGAAGGAAAAAAGGAAAGGAGGGAAAAAAGGAAAGGAAGGAGAAAGAATGAAATAGGAAGGAAAGAAAAAGAGAAGGAAGGAAGGAAGAAAAGAAAGGAGGAAGGAGAGAGAAAAAAGAAAGGAAGGAAGGAAGGAAAGAAGGAAAGAAAGAAAGAAAGAAAAAGAAAGAAAGAAAGAAAGAAAGAAAGAAAGAAAGAAAGAAAGAAAGAAAGAAAGAAAGAAAGAAAGACTGGTTGGGGAATTCTGGAAGTTGAAGTCCACCAGGCTTAAAGTTGCCAAGGTTGGAAACCCCTGCTCTAGTCCAACCTCCAAGGAGACTATATACCATCCCAAACAACTGTCTTCTTAAAAACCTCCCGTGATTTAAACTCCCACAACTTTCTGGTGGCAAGCTGTTCCACTGGTTAATTGTCCTCACTTCTTAGGAAGTTTCTCCTTAATTCCAGCTTGCTTCTCTCCTTGATTAGTTTCCATCCGTTGCTTCTTGTCTTGCTTTCTGGTGCTTTGGAAAATAAATTGAGCCCCTTCCTCTTTGGGGCAGCCCCTCTAATACTGAAAAGCTGCTCTCATGTCAGGGGCGGGCTATGAATTTCCCAAAGGGGCCACAGGAGAAACTAGAATTATTGTGGAGGGTTGAAACCAACAGTGTGTAGGCAGATACGCACGTAATTTGGAAAAAAAACACATAACAGTCACCTTAAAAATGAAAGCAATTATGTGCCTGCCACAGGTAGTCTTCAACTTACGACCACAATTGAGCTCCAGATTTCTGTTGCTCAGTGCGTCGTTTCTCTTGCCCGATTTTGCAACCTTTCTTGCCACAGTTCTTAAGTGAATCACTGAAGTTGTTAAGTTAGCGACACCGTTTTTAAGTGGATCTCGTTTCCCCATTGACTTCGCGCGTCCGAAGAACCTAAAACCAGCATAATAAAGGGGGGGGGGAATTAATTATAATGTTGCTACTGACAAATACAGTTGATGCTCAATCTTAGAAATCCACAGCAGCTCAACAATATTCGGAGGTTCAGAGCAGGGGTGAAATGCTCCCGGTTTGGACCGGATCGCCTGATCCTGTAGCGATGGAGGCGGTTGGTTTGGAGAACCGGTAGCAAAAATCCCTGCCCCCCCCGTCCCCCATTGCCCAGCTGAGCCGTGCAGTCATAAGAGGCTTTTTTTTTTAATTTTTAAAAGCATTTTTTCTACAACCTCTTTGGCTGAAAAAAATGCTTTTAAAAGTAAAAAAAAAGCCTCTGATGATCGCGCGGCTCAGCTGGGATCATCAGAGGGTTTTAAAAGCATTTTTTCTACAACCTCTGTGGCCGAAGAGGTTATAGAAAAAATGTTTTTAAAGGGAAAAAAAGTCTCTGCCAATCAGGCAAGTCAGCTGGGATCGTCAGAGGCTAAAAAAAAAAAAGAAAGCCTCTGCCATTCAGGCAACTCAGCTGGGATCGTCAGAAGCTTTAAAAAAAAGAAAGAAAGAAAGCCTCTGCTGATCAGGCAAGTCAGCTGGGATTGTCAGAGGCTTTAAAAGCATTTTTTTTACAACCTCTTCAGCCGAAGAGGTTGTAGAAAAAATGGTTTTAAAAGAAAAAAAAAACTTGGCCACGCCCACTCAGGCATATTAACCCCCCCAAGCCACGCCCACAGAACAGGTAGTAACAAATTTTACATTTCACCACTGGTTCAGAGACAATGATAACCTGGGCAAAAAACTTTAGTTATGCAAATAGAATTAGAGAAATGGCAACAACTATGGGAAAGGAATTATAAATTGACCATGGCAACTGCATATAAAGGAAATTTATATAAAATGTTTTATAGATGGCATATGCCACCGGAAAGACTAGCAAAAATGTTTAAAGATAAATCAGCTAAATGCTGGAAATGTTTGCATTTGCTGGGAACATATTATCATATGTGATGGTCATGTACAGAAGCAAAAAACTATTGGTCTAGAATACAGATGTGGTCAGAGGAAATGTTACATAAACCTATAGAACCAAAACCAGAGATTTTTCTATTGGGTATTTTGCCAGAAAGATATAGCAAAGAAGTGTACTTAATGATACACATAATAACAGCAGCAAGAATTGTATTTGCACAAAATTGGAAGACAGAGAAAATCCCGTCAGAAGGTGAAGTAATAAAAAAGATTTTAGACTGTGCGGAAATGAATAGACTGACACTAAGAATAAAAGATAAAGAGGAATCTGTGAATTTCAAGACATGGGAAAGATTCTATGTATGGATAGAAAAGAAATATGAATAAAAGTTGATAGATAAATGATATAGATAATAGAAAGTTAAATGAGGGATAACATAAAAAAAGAAGTAGAAACTCAGATGACACCAGAGTAAATGGAAAAGGGGGGGGAGAAAGAAGATTGTAAATATAAATGTACAATTATGACATGATAGATTGGGTAAATTGGGAAAGAAATTGAAAAGAAAGGATATATTATTAGAAAATTGGAGTTGCTTGAATACCAAATAAGGGAAATATTGCTCAACAAAGGAGAAATAAAGGAAAGAGGAGGAGAGAGATAGAGGAGGAGAGGAAGAGAGAGAGGAATGGAAGAAAGGGGAAGGAGAGGAAGAAAGGATAGGGTACAAGAGGAGAGAAGGAGAGAAAGGGGGAAAGAGGGGAGGAGTGGGGGAGAGGAAAGGGAAGTAGGGGAGGAGAGGAGAGGAGGAGGAAGAAAGTAAAAGAGGAGAGGAGGGAGGGAGGGGGAAAGAAAGAAGAAGGAGAAGGTTTATTGTGAAAAGACTGGGAAAAGAGAGGGTAGAAGAGCAACCCCAAATGTGATTAAAATGTCTTATTTTTATCCTTTTGTTAGAAATATATATATATATATATATATATATATATATATATATATATATATATATATATATATATGATCAATTACGGATAAAAGGTTGTACATTTACAATATGTGTATAAGAAATAAAAATAAAAAACTTTTTTCAAAAAACAATATTCAGAAGTTCTACGGACCTACGTAAATCCTCGTCTTACGGGAGTTTGTTTAGCAACCAAAGTTACAACGGTACTGGGAAAAAAGTCGCTTGGGACCATTTTCCACTCTTACGACCGTTGCAGCATTCCCGTGGTCCCGTGATCAAAATTCGTCGCCTTGGCAACTGTCTCGTATTTATGACAGTCACATGATCCCCTTTTGCGAACTTTTTTTTTTTTTATTGTATAACATACCCAAAAAAGGAAAAGAAAATAGGAAATTAAGGGCGGGAAAGGGGACGGGGGAAAAATACAAGGAGGAAGAGAAAAAGAAAGAAAAGGGGGCATTGACATCCAACTCTTCCTAGCAGTGTACAAGATAAAACATACCCCAGGCTCAAACTTTTGGCATTTACACATTAATATATAACTAGCCATTTCCATAACATCAAGTCTTTCTAATCAGCAAAACCAAGATTTTTTTGTTCTTCACAAGCACAAAATCCAGAAGTGATAAAATATTTTCCACTTTGAAGAAAATAATCAATTGAACCAACCATTCCTGCTTTATCTTCCTTGCTATGGAAATAGGATGTATTTCTATTTGCACCTAATAATCTTTGTGAACTGTCACCATTTTTATTAACAAGATTCATTGTATTCTTTCAAATTCCTTTGGCCTTTTTTTTTTCTTTCTTTCATCCCCTCCTTTCCCTCAAAATACTAAGTTTTTTTATATATATACATCAATATCATATTTATTTATTTATTGGTTCGATTTATATGCCGCCCTTTTCCGGAGACTCAGGGCAGCTTACAATGCGTTAAGCAATATTTATTTATTTATTTTATATCAAATTTATATACCGCCCTTCTCCCTGAGGACTCAGAGCGGTAGCCTTCATACTTTTGTATATACCTGCTTAGTAGGGTTTTCGGGGGCCCCCAAGCGGTGTTCTTTTTTATACAAAGTCAGCTTATTGCCCCCACAATCCGGGTCCTCATTTTACCTACCTCGAAAGGATGGAAGGCTGAGTCAACCTTGAGCCTGGTGAGATTCGAACTTGCAGTAATTGCAGGCAGCTGGCAGCTAAGTGCTACTTAACAGCACTTTAGTCCGCTGCACCACCAAAGCTCTTTGGTGGTGCAGCGGACTATCAACAGTGAGGCATCTGGGTATCATTCATTTAAATACAAATAATAATAGTAATATTAAAAATATATGTTGCATTAATAATACTTACGTAATTGTGGTATTATTATTATACATATTTGTATTACAGTAGTGGCCAAAATTGTGGAAACCTTTTGGGAAAAGTGTATTTTCTAAAACTAGCGAATAACACCACTTTTTTTTTTGAGTAGTACCATAAAATTATATATCAATGGAAAGATAATTTAATTAAGAATGTGATGCAATAACTTTGATGAAGGATTTGCTATTAGAATAGCAGTTACAGTTATAGAAGAGAAGTGAAACACGTAGAAAAAACAAGATGTACAAAAATGATCACCATAAAAAAAAAAGAGATATACAAAAATGATCCCCGTGTCATTTAATCCTTCGTTGGGTCACGTTTAGCATGAATGACGGCCTTACAACGTCTCCCCATGGAGGGAACCAAGTCTTTGAGTTCTGCAGCTGTTCTCATGTGAAACCAAGATTGAATGATGGCTTCTATTAACTGGGTTTTATTGCTGGGTCGCTTCTGACTAACCAGTATTTTTAGTCGGCTCCATAGATTTTCCATTGGGTGAAGGTCTGGGCTATTCCCAGGCCATTCCAGCAGTGGAATAGGATTATCTTTTGAAACTCCCAAAAAAGTGGTGTTATTAGCCATCAAACCTCAAAAATACACTTTTCCCAAAAGGTTTCCACAATTTTGGCCACTACTGTAGAGTGTATTCCTTCATTGTGTAGTTGTTCAGTGTTTTTGTGCGCCATTCTAATAACAATCACAATATTATTTAAACATACATAGTGATACCATCTTTCAACATCTAATCTTTACATCTAGCTATTACTTTTAGTATATTATATAAAAATATCAGGGGTGAAATCCAGCAGGTTCTGACAGGTTCTGGAGAACCGGTAGCGGAAATTTTGAGTAGTTTGGAGATCCGGCAAATACCAACCTCTGGCCGACCCCAGAGTGGGGTGGGAATGGAGATTTTGCAATATCCTTCCCCCAGGAATGGGAGGGAATGGGGATTTTGTAGTATCCTTCCCCTGCCACGCCCACCAAGCCACGCCCACAGAATCGGTAGTAAGAAAATTTAGATTTCATCACTGAAAAATATGTATAATAATATTCTTTAAAATGACTACAAAAAACCCCCCAAAAGGCACTTTTTTAAAAAAATCACATTCTTACACATCTTATTCTAGACTCGAATATGCAAGCTTTAAACTTCAATATTGCATTTAGCTCCCTCCCTCCAAACTACCCTTATATAATATAGTATATAGTATAATATATGCTTGGCAACTGACTCAGATTTATGACGGTTTCACTGGGTGACGTCATCCCCTTTTGCGAACTTCTGAACAAGCAAAGTCCACGGGGAAGCCAGGTTCACTTAACAACTGTGGCAAGAGAGGTCGTAAAATGGGATGACATTCCTGTAACGACTGTCTCGCTTAGCAACAGAAATTTGGGGCTCAATTGTGGTCGTAAGTCGAGGACTACTTGTATTTCCCAAACTGCTGCTAAACCCATCTGAGGTTCCAGTTTGTGACACAGAGTCCCACCATGGAATACAGGTAGTCCTCAATTTACAAAAGTTCGCTTAGCGACTGTCCGAAGTTACAACGGCACTGAAAAAAAGTGATTGAGGACCATTTTTCACACTTACGACTGTTGCAGCATCCCCAGGATCACGTGATTTACATTCGGATGCTTAGTAACTGGCCCGTATTTATGACGGCTGAAGCGTCCCGAGGTCACGCAATCCCCTTTTGCGACCTTTGGAAACGCAAAGCCCATGGGGAAGCCAGACTCGCTTAGCGACCGGGTTACCAATTTAACAACTGCAGTGATTCACTTAACAACTGTGGCAAGAGAGGTCGTAAAATGGGGCAAACCAATTTCTCATTTAGCAACATACATTTGGGGCTCAATTTTGGTCGTATGTTGAGGACTATCTGTCCTTTGGGCTTGTTTTCAGCTGGCCTAGACTGTCCTCCACTCTGGGACCTTCCTTGGCTACTCAACTCCAGGAGAAAATCCACCATTTTCTTCGCCGTGGAGCACAAGTCCCCAATGGGCTGTCCAAACCTCTGGATTTCGGTTCCCCCAAACTCTCGGCAATGCCGGTTGCCAGCTGGGACATTAAATTAAGAAATTAAATCTGCACAGCTGGAGGACTTTCCACCAGCTGTTCTTCCAATTCTCCTTTCCTTGGTTTAGTTTCTGCACCACAGCCTGCAGCATTATAACCTTTCTTTTTTAATATATTATGTGTAATACAGGTAGTCCTTGACTTAAAACCACAATTACCATCATCTTCATTTAACGACCCCATAATCCCTTGCGGGGTGGAGTCTGGGCAACTGAATGGAACTAGCCGAGTGTTTACTGGCCAGATGCCTTTCCTGTCTCCAATGCAGAGTTTTGTTCGGCAGATTGTGCTCAGAGAGAGAGAAATATCTGCCTCTACCTAGGATCGAACTCACAGCCTCCTGATTGTGAGGCGAGAGCTCCACCTCTAGGCCACCCCACCACTCCGACTTACGACCACAATGGAGCCCAAAATTTCTGTTGCTAAGTGAGACGTTTCTTAAGTGAGTTTTGCCCCATTTTAACAACCTTTCTTGCCACTGTTGTTAAGTGAATCACTGCAGTTGACAAGTTAGTAGCACAGCCATTAAGCGAATCTGACTTTGCTTGTCCGAAGGTCACAAAAGGGATCACATGATTTTGGGGCACAGCAACAGTCATAAGTACATGCCAGTTGCCTTGAGACTTAATCCTCATCACGTGACCATGGGGATACTTCGAAGGTCGTAACTGCGAAGAGTGGTGACAAGTCACCTTGTGACAAGTAACCGTTGTAACTTGGAACGGTCACTAAATGAAGTGGAGGACTACCTGTATTGCTTTTTAAAAAAAAAATCACAGAAAAGAAGAAAGCAGAAAGCACAAAATGCAAAGACAGATAGAATAGAGTTGAATGAATGAATGAATGAGCAAGCTGGAAGGGACCTTGGAAGTCTTCTAGTCCAGCCCCTGGCCAAGCATAGTGCATATTGCACGTTGTCGAAAAATGCAAGCATGAGTGCTTTAAAAATAAATAAATAAGGGAGCTGAATACAATAGAAAAAATAAAAAGTATATTATGTCATTATGAAAGTAAATGTCAACTTGCAAAGCTTTCAAGTTGCCATGAGTAGGAGGGAGGGAGAACTGATAAGAGCTGATTGATTTCCCTAACTGAAGCTACATTCCATACATTCTTCCTGACCTCAATCAGAAGGAGGGTGTTGGATTTCACAGCTAGCCAAAGTGGTTAATTGGAGAATGTGATTTATAACATGGCCAGGGAGGAGGGGAGAGACAGGGTCATAGGGGAACGTAAATCTACGTGGGATTAGTTCTAACTGCATCCGAATATTGCCGAAATGGTGCTCCTAATAAATGACTGTATTTCTTTTGAAGTTTGGCTCATGGCTTATGAATTAATTAGGGCATCTTTCGGAAACTTCACAGTAAACAGTTACTGTTCTATATATATCTACTATAGTGCAAACATTACGCAAGTGTGTAACTACTACACCCTTATACAATTTGTGTTTTATTAATCGACTGGATTTCCTACGAGTCCCATATTTCACGAGGCTTCCTCATACACATTCTGTATCTATCGATTCATTAAATTTATCTTTATGCCTTGATATGCAACCCGTTTCCAACTTCGATTTCCAGCATTTTTCGGCGCGGTGCATAAATAAAATTACAGCCTCCGCTCAGCCAATAGCAGCCATTTCCATAACCACAAACCCTATTAACTTACACCTTTCTTTTCCCTTTTCCTGTCCTCTTTATTTTGATTTCTATTTTATAGTAGGATAATTTTAATAAAAGTCTTAAAAAAGAAGAAGAAGATGGGAGCGACTAATCAGTTTGAGTACGCCAGAATATTTCTAGCTCAGGGTTGACCCGGGGACCCCTGGTGCTCTGTGACTTGGTAGCTTTCTTGAAGACGTTTTATGACCCAACTAGGGAACATCATCAGTGCTAGAAGGGGGTGGGGTTTGTGGAATGGAGGAGGAGGAGGAGGAGGAGGAGGAGGAGAACTGTAGCGTCCTTGGTGCTCTCTGAGCTTGGTAGCTTTCTTGAAGACGTTTTATGACCCAACTAAGGAACATCATCAGTGCTAGAAGGGGGTGGGGTTTGTGGAATGGAGGAGGAGGAGGAGGAGGAGGAGCAGGAGGAGAACTGTAGCGTCCTTGGTGCTCTGTGAGCTTGGTAGTTTTCTTGAAGACATTTTATGATCCAGCTACAGAACATCATCAGTGTAAAAAGGGAGTGGTGTTTGCTCTTTGTTTATGTACAAGTGTTGGTATGTTCTTGGTAATTTGTAGATTAGGCTGTTGTTGACTGTTTGATTGCTCCGATCAATACATGACCAGAGTATTATTTATGACTCGATTGGTTTGGTACTACAGGGCAAGCCTGTAGTATAGTTAGTATACCAAATGAGAGCAAATCCTGTTGCATTTGCAATTTGGCACTCTGCTGAGGAGGTTTGTTGTAATTCAATGTATAATTTTAACACAGACTCAGGAAAAGATGCCCCCGCACAGAACATGGGTGAGGTCTGTTTCCTGTGGAATCTGCAGTGTTTGCTTTGTGCAAACTCTGGCTGGGGAAAGACCCCACACAAACACACACACACAGACACACACACACACTTCACCCAGTTCTTCTGGTTAATAAACAGCCTTACTCACCCTCTGCCTCTATGGGCACTGAGTCTAAAGTTGCACAAGTTTTGGGGCCCAGGAGATTTCTTCTTTCTTTCTTTCTTTCTTTCTTTCTTTCTTTCTTTCTTTCTTTCTTTCTTTCTTTCTTTCTTTCTTTCTTTCTTTCTTTTCTTCTCCAGTCTAACCTTTCCCTATCTCTCCTTCCTTTCTTTCTCTTTCTTTCTTTCTTTTTCTCCTCCAGTCTAACCTTTCCCTATCTCTTCTTTCTTTCTTTCTTTCTTTCTTTCTTTCTTTCTTTCTTTCTTTCTTTCTTTCTTTCTTTCTTTCTTTCTTTCTTTCTTTCTTTCTTTCTTTCTGCTTTCTCTTTTTCTCCTCCACTCTAACCTTTCCCTATCTCCTTCCTTCCTTCCTTCCTTCCTTCCTTCCTTCCTTCCTTCCTTCCTTCCTTCCTTCTTTCTTTCTTTCTTTCTTTCTTTCTTTCTTTCTTTCTTTCTTTCTTTCTTTCTTTCTTTCTTTCTTTCTTTCCTCCACTCTAACCTTCCCCTCTTTCTTTCTTTCTTTCTTTCTTTCTTTCTTTCTTTCTTTCTTTCTTCTTTCTCTTTTTCTCCTCCACTCTAACCTTTTCCTATATCTTCTTCCTTTCTTCCTCCTTTCTTTCTTTCTTTCTTTCTTTCTTTCTTTCTTTCTTTCTTTCTTTCTTTCTTTCTTTCTTTCTTTCTTTCTTTTTCCTTTCTCTTTTTCTCCTCCACTCTAACCTTTACCTATCTCTTCGTTCCTGCCTCCCTCCCGCTTTGATTTGCCAGCCAGCAACTTCTGTTCCATTGGTTGATTGTTCTGACTGTCAGAAAATTTCTCCTTATTTCTAGATTTAATCTCTCGTTTATTTATTTATTTTATTTTATTGAATTTCTATACCACCCTACTCCCGAAGGACTCAGGGCGGTGCACAGCCATGAAATAAAACACATAGATATACAAAATTTAAAATCGAATAAAATGAATTAAATAAATTTGGCTGAATTGATACCCATAATTTAAAATACCCATATTTTAAAATACAGTAAAAATTTAAAATTTACACTTAAAAGGGAGAAGATTTAGGCGAGGCCAGCTTGATGAAATAAAAGCGTCTTCAGCTCGCGGCGGAAGGTGCGCAGATCCGGAATCCTCCGTATCTCTGGGGGGAGCTCATTCCAGATCGTCGGTGCCCCCACAGAGAAGGCTCTCCCCCTAGGGGCCGACAGCCGACATTGTTTGGCCGACGGCACCTGGAGGAGCCCCTCTCTGTGGGAGCGTACTGGTCGGTGGGAGGCTGTTGGTGGTAGTAGGCGGTCCCGTAAGTTGATCAGTTTCCATCCATTCTTCCTTGTCTGGCCTTTGGGTGCTTTGGAGAATAGCTTGACCCCCTTCCTCCTCTCTGGGGCAGCCCCTCAAATACTGGAAGATGCTCTCCTGTCTCCTCTGGTCCTTCTCTTCCCTAGACTAGACATACCCCAACTCCTGCAATCGTTCATCGTATGTTTTAGCCTTCAGTCCCCTCATCATCCTGGTTGCTCTTCTCTGCACTCTTTCTAGGGTCTCCACATCTTTCCTTCCTTCCTTCCTTCCTTCCTTCCTTCCTTCCTTCCTTCCTTCCTTCCTTCCTTCCTTCCTTCCTTCCTTTCCTCCTGGTCTCAGAGCAACAATCAGCAAACCACCATGAATGCAGGCAGTCGTGCCTGAAGAAGCTGAGAAGACCTGCACAGCCTCATCCATGTTTTCTAGAATGTTCCTTAGCCTCTCTAGGCTTTTCCTGGAATTATACATGGAGATTCCCTATGGCCCAGAGTTGGCTTTGAAGTACAGGATGGCCTCGATTTACAGCCACCATTGAGGTCAGAACTTTCATCACTAAACGAAGCGGTCATCTTTATTACCGTTTCTGCCAAGGTCATTAAGTGAATCTGACTTCCTCTTTTGGTTGTCCGAAGCCAACTGGGACGGTCACAGAGGAGGATGCTAACATGACCCTGGGAAGCTGCAACTGTTAGCCGCCACTCGTTTAGTGTCCCTCCCGAGTGTGACTTCCAATCGCAGTCCTCGCACTTACAACCGATGCAGCTTCCCCTCAATCTCGGGATCAGAATTTGGTCCCCGGGTTCAGAAAAATTACTCGGTGCAAATAGAAATACGGTGCTATTTCCATAGCAAAATGGAAGATAAAGCAGGAAGTGGTTAAACGGATTATTTTATTCAAAGAGGAAAATAAGTTTAAGCATGTTTTTTTCCCTTGGATATCACTTCTGGATTTTGTGCTTGTGGTGAAAAAGAAAATGAAAACGTTGACTTTGGTTTTGTTGATCAGAAAGATTTGTCGTCATAGAAACGGCTAGTTATATATTAATGTGGAAAAGCAAAAAGTTGAAGTTGGAGTGTTTTTATCTCGTTCTGTGCTAAGAAGAGGCAGAAGTCCATGCCTTTATTTTTTCCCCTCTTGTATCTCACACCTTCTTTTAGAATAGAATAGAGGAATAGGAATAGAATAGAATCACGGAGTTGGAAGGGACCTTGGAGGTCTTCTAGTCCAACCCCCTGCTTAGGCAGGAAACCCTACACCGCTTCAGACAAAAGGTTATCCAACATCTTCTTTAAAACTTCCAAGGAGCATCCACAATTTCTGGAGGCAAGTTGTCCCACTGATTAATTGTTCTAACTGTCAGGAAATTTCTCCTTAGTTCTAAGTTGCTTCTCTCCTTGGTTAGTTTCCACCCATTGCTTCTTGTTCTACTCTTTGGTGCTTCGGAGAATAGCTTGACTCCCTCTTCTTTGGGGCAGCCCCTGCTCCTTTTCCTTCCCTTAATTCCCTATTTTTTTTTCTTTATATTTTATATAATTAAACAAATATATATATATATTTAAAAAATGGTTGCTTGGCATCTAACATGTATTTACGATGGTTGTGGCATCCCAGGGTCATGCAATGGCCTTTGCACCCTTCCCAGCCGACTTCAAGCAAAGTGATTGAAGGAAGCCAGATTCGCTTAAAGACTGCTTAAAAGTTGAGGGGAAAAAAAGGCTGCAGAATAGGGCACCCAACTCACTTAGCCCCACTGTCTCACTTAACAATGGAAATTCTCGTCTCTGTTTTTGGTCGTGACTGCCTGCGAACTCTTTCGCTGAGTAACTCCGTAGTGCCGAATTGTACGGAAGTTTAAAAAGGTAAAGGTTCCCCTCACACATATGTGCTAGTCGTTCCTGACTCTAGGGGGCGCTGCTCATCTCCGTTCCAAAGCCGAAGAGCCAGCGCTGTCCGAAGACGTCTCCGTGGTCATGTGGCCGGCATGACTCAACGCCAGAGGCGCACGGAACACTGTTCCCTTCCCACCAAAGGTGGTCCCTATTTTTCAACTTGCATTTTTTAGGTGCTTTCGAACTGCTAGGTTGGCAGAAGCTGGGAGAAGTCACGGGAGCTCACCCCGTTACGCGGCGCTAGGGATTTGAACCGCCGACCTGCCGACCTTTCAATCGACAAACTCAGCGTCTTAGCCACTGAGCCACCGCGTCCCCTGTACAGAAGTTTACATAATGTAAATTTACAGAAGGGCAACTCCCTCGAGGACTTGACTTTCCTGGTTCAAGGTTATGAATAATTTCTGTCCTTCAGGAATGTCGTTCTCTCCAATGACTGGTTGGGTGGCAACCTGTGCCGTTCGGCTTGCAGACTTCCAGGACATGTTGGCTGGTGCTAGGGAAACCAGGATGCCTCCCTAAGACAGACCAGGTTTCTGTGGTCCTTTCAGTGGCAGGATCTCTCATGGTGGACCAGGTTGCTTCCCAGTTCCCTGGAGTATTGCAAAACTGCCTGAGCTTGTGAGATTTCTACGCTCACACCCTGACTGCAGAAATCTCACCAAACCTCCGAGCCTTGTGAAACATTTGACATTAAACATTAAAAAAGATGCAGAGACTCTAGAAAGAGTGCAGAGAAGAGCAACCAGGATGATGAGGGGACTGGAGGCTCAAACATACGATGAACGGTTGCAGGAACTGGGCATGGCTAGTCTAGTGAAGAGAAAGACCAGGGGAGACAGGAGAGCATCTTCCAATACTTGAGGGGCTGCCCCAGAGAGGAGGAAGGGGGTCAAGCTATTATCCAAGGCACCCGAATGCAGGACAAGGGATAATGGATGGAAACTGATCAAGGAGAGATTCAAAATAAGGAAATAAGGAGGGATTTTCTGATGGTTAAAGCAATCAACCGATGGAACAGAAGTTGCCTTTGGAAGTTGTGGGAGCTTCATCCCTGGAAGCTTTCAAGAAGAGATTGGAATCTGTCAGAAATGGTATCACTTAACGTCCTCAATCAGGGGGAGTAGGGGATTCGAGTTGTTAAGCGAGACCATCACTTCCTAGGCCCTATTTGGACTGCAGTGGGCAGGGCCCCATTATGGTCACAACGTAAAGGATTACCTGTAAATGAAGTGCTTAATAGCAGGAACTGCGAGAGGGATCTTGGGAGTCTTAGTAGACAACCAATTAAATAGGAGCTAGCAGTGTGCGGCGGCAGCCAAACAAGCCAATGCGATCCTAAATTTGGAAGTTGTGGGAGCTTCATCACTGGAAGCTTTCAAGAAGAGATTGGGCTGCCCATTTGTCAGAAATGGTGCTTGGGCGGGGGGGTTGGACTAGATGACCTACAAGGTCCCTTCCAACTCTCTTAATCTCTATCTGATTCATTAAACAAGTCAGAAGCGATTATATGATTAAACGGATGCAGAATTCCAACTAGATAGTAAATTTCTACAGAGCTGTTTAATCCCAAATTCCGAGCATTGAGAGAGCCAGTGATTAGAACGCAGGATTGCAGAGTAATTCTGCTGACTGCCAGCGGTTTGATCCTGACCGGCTCCAGGTTGACTCAGTCTTCCGTCCTTCCCAGGTTGGTAAAATGAGGACCCAGATTGTTTGGGGCAATAGGTTGACTCTGTAAACCGCTTAGAGAGGGCTGCAAAGATACTGTGAAGTGGTATATAAGTCTAAGTGCTATTGCTATTGTTCCTTTTCTTCCTTCCTTCCTTCCTTCCTTCCTTCCTTCCTTCCTTCCTTCCTTCCTTCCTTTCCTTCTTCTTTCCTTCCTTCCTTCCTTCCCTCCTTCCTTTCCTTCTTCTTTCGTTTCCTCCTTCTTTCCTTCCTTCTTTCCTTCCTTCCTTCCTTCCTTCCTTCCTTCCTTCCTTCCTTCCTTCCTTCCTTCCTTCCTAAAGGTTGACTTAGCCTTCCGTCCTTCCAAGGTGGGTAAAATGAGGACCCAGATTGTTGGGGGGCAATAGGTTGACTCTGTAAACCGCTTAGAGAGGGCTGCAAAGCACTGTGAAGTGGTATGTAAATCTAAGTGCTCTTTTGTTATTAACTGTTGGTTCAATGCCAAATTGGGCAAAGGTGCCATAAATTGCCAATCGATCAATAAGCCCGCAAGGATAAACTCAGCTGGCCGGGTTGCCTCCTGCGAGCGGTGTCACGCCTTTCAGACAAAAAGACGTTTCAAAATCCAGATTCATTTGCAGATCAAATGCAGGGAAGTCCCAAGCAGCTGCCTCTTAGGAGAAACTCAGCTGACGTGAGTAGCCGAAGAGTAACCTCTTGGGCTACTCAACGTCAGCTGAGTTTCTCCTAAGAAAAGCTGAAGTGAGTCATTCGTTCGTGGGAGCTGAAACTGGCAGGGCAAGAAACTCAACAAGTCGGTTGGATTACCACACCTTCCACCCTTTGCTACCTGGAGGAGAAGTTTATTTAGTTCACGAATAACGACATGTGCATTTGCAAGCCAGTGCACCCCAACCTAAATCCGGACCTTATCTGCAGACTTCAGGAGGGGATTGTCACAATTTTTGGCAGTGCAACTCTTAGGGTTTTGTTGGTATATTAAGGGAAGCGGTGGCTCAGTGGCTAAGAGGCTGAGCTTGTCGATCGAAAGGTCGGCAGTTCGGCGGTTCGAATCCTTAGTGTGCCGTGTAACGGGGGCGAGCTCCTGTGACTTGTCCCAGCTTCTGCCAACCTAGCAGTTCGAAAGCACCTAAAAAATGCAAGTAGAAAAACAGGGACCACCTTTGGTGGGAAGGGAACAGCGTTCCATGTGCCTTTGGCGTTGAGTCATGTCGGCCACATGACCACGGAGACGTCTTCGGACAGCGCTGGCTCTTCGGCTTTGAAACAGAGATGAGCAGCGCCCCCTAGAGTCGGGAACGACTAGCACGTATGTCCGAGGGGAACCTTTACCTTTATATAAAGTAAAAGTATAAAAATGTGTCTACCCAAGTAGCCTTCAACGTACGACCACAAATGAGCCCCCATTGCTACGCGAGACAGTTGTTATGTCAATTCTGTCCCGTTTTACGACCTTCCTTGCCGTCATTGTTAAGTGAATCCCTGCGGTTGTTAAATGAGTCACACAGTCGTTAAGTGAATCTGGCACCCCCATTGAGTTTGCTCGGCGGAAGGTCGTAAACGGGGTTCACGTGGCCCGGGGGGGGCACAGCGACGGTCATAAATGCGAGTCAGTTGCCAAGCGTCTGAATTTTGATGACGTGATCGTGGGCATGCTGCAAAGTTTTGTAACTGTGAAAAAACTGTCATGCGTTCCTTTTTTCAGTGCCGTTTTAAGTTTGAACAGTCACTAAATGGACTGTTGTAAGTCGGGGACTACCTGTATACAGATATTGGGGAAAAGATTCATCAAATCCTGAGTCCCTCAGGAGAAGGGCGGTATAGAAATTTAATCAAACTAAAACTAAAAGTGACTTTTAGGGCAAGCTTGTTATTTAAAAAGATTATAAAGCTTGTTATTTAAAAAGTTTACAAACTAATCATCATTGATGGTTTGTATTTCTCGCTCTCACCAAACCCCGGCTTAGGTTGTGTGTTTTTCGCGGATAGTCAGTTTTGAATGCAGGACAATCTAAGCTAGCAAATACGCACCAACCGGAGGCCATAACATAGTTCAACGTTGTGGACGCTGACCGAAAGCGAACCCAGCCGTCCGTAGGTTGTAACGTAAACCATGATTTATAGTTTGGCGCAATATGCAAATCTACCAAGGGTGCTTTCCTGGATGTCTCCGAGACCGTCCTTGGTGTTGCAAATCAGATTTTCTTGACTTTGGTTTAACGAAGCGATTTCTTTTTGCCACCTTTGATTGCAACCCATGACCGTTCGCACAAATCTTCATTTCCTGTTTCTGCTGCGTGTGGTTTGAAACACTGAATCACAGTTTTTGCTGAAAGCTCTTCCTGGAGCTGACCTCTCTCCGTGTGTGTCTGCCTCCTGGGCAAGCCCAGCCTCGCTGGACCAGAAGTGGACGATGGGTTGGCCGCATTGAACTGGTTATTTTTCCAGAGGGAAACAAAGAGCAGACAGAATCCTCGGCATTCAGCTTGGATTTTACTGCAGAGGGAAAAACTTTTGGGGGTGGGGGAGTCTGGTTGTGACCCTACGAAGTGTATTTTGGGGAGGTTTGCGTAGGAAGCTGCACACCCCGATTTTGAGTCAGAAGAAGAATCGGAAGCTGCAGGAAAAGGCTCTGGATATTCAAGGATCGCCATGGCAGCTTGTCGAGTCTTAAAGAGAAATTTCTTGATTTTTGGTCTCCTCTCTTTAGGGTCCCTGGTTCTGGGTGAAGCCCCCCTGGAAATGGAAGTCCGCGAGAAGGGAGGTAAGTTTCAAACCTGCGGCCCGCGTCTCCTTTTTTAATCACGAAATAAAACTAAATCAAATGCTACACTAAACCTAGGTCGTCGTTTGTATCTTCTTTAATTTATATAACGACGTATCTATTAATTGAATAATAAATTAAATGAAAATATTAATTATTATATTATTATTTAATTATTATTAATATTTTAATTAAATTAATATTTAAAGAATTAAATTAATAATTTAAATATTTTCATATTTAATTAATATTTTAATTAAATATTAAAATAATTAATATTCATTATTTAATATTCATTAATAAATATATTTAATTAATTTAAATTAATAATTTAAATTTAAATATTTTAATGTTTAAATTAATATTTTAATTAAATATTAATATAATTAATATTCATTATTTAATATTCATTAATAAATATATTTACTTATTACTTTAATTTAAATTAATAATTTAAATTGAAATATTTTAATATTTTAATTAATATTTTAATTAAATATTAATACAATTAATATTCATTATTTAATGTTCATTAATATATTTACTTATTACTTTAATTTAAATTAATAATTTAAATTTAAATATAATATTTAAATTAATATTTTAACTAAATATTAATACAATTAATATTCATTATTTAATATTCATTAATAAATATATTTACTTATTACTTTAATTTAAATTAATAATTTAAATTGAAATATTTAAATTGAAATATTAAAATTAAATATTAAAATAATTAATATTCATTATTTAATATTTATTAATAAATAAATTTATTAATTTAATTTATAATTTACACAAAATAAATTCATATAATTAGGCACCGGAGAGAAATTCCTTGGGTGTCCAATCACACTTGGCCAATAAAGAATGTTCAATTACGTATTCTATTCTAGAACTTTCTTCTGGAGTAGAATGTGTGGGTCCCCCCCCCAGCTTTTAATTCTAAAGTATTGCTTTAAACCAGTGGTCCCCAACCCCCCGGTCCGCGGACTGGTGCCGGGCCGTGGAGTACCTGGCACCGGGCCGCGCAGCGGCCGGGGGACATGAACGCTGCAGCGCAAAGGCTCCTGGGCCGTGCGCAAAAGCTCCTGGGCCGTGCGCAAAGGCTCCAGGGAAGAGAGCCCCCGCGCAGGTACGCACGTGTGGCCCAAAGCCCCCACCCCTGCGCGCGCTCAGCGGGCCACGGTAAAATTATCAAAGGCTGATTGGTCCGCGGCGATAAAAAGGTTGGGGACCACTGCTTTAAACCATTATTTCTCAACTTTGGCTGTTTGAAGCTGGGTGGAATTCAACTCCCAGAATTCCCCAGGCAGCTTAATTCTGGGAGTTGAAGTCCACCCACCTTCAAACAGCCAAGGTTGAGAACTAATGGTTTAAACTGATCCCTGCGGGTTTACTTTAGAGATAGAGGTAGTCCTCGACTTATGACTTGACCTCAACGGGGCCCAGAATTTCTGTTGTTAAGTGAGACAATTGTTCAGTGAGTTTTGCCCCGTTTGATCTTTCTTGACACAATTGTTAAGTGAATCACTGCAGTTGATAAAATTAGTAACGTGGTTTGTTAAGTGAATCTTGGCTTCCTCATTGACTTTGCCCGTAAAAAGGGACACTGCAACCGTCATAAGTACATGTCAGTTGCCGAGCGTCTGAATTTTGATGATCATAGAGATGCTGCAAAGGTCGTCAGTGTGAAAAATTGACGGTCAGAAGTCACCTTTTTCAGTAACGTCGTAACTTTGAACGGTCACTAAGTCGAGGACTACCTGTGTATAAGAGGAAAGAATAAAACTGTGTCTATATCAAATCAAAAAGTCAAAATCTCCCATAAAAAAAAAAAACACTTCATATATTTTATCATTACATTAATTTTATATTTCATACTTCATCTCCATGCTTATTATCTAGCCACTGATAAAGCAAATCCCATATCAAATAGCATTGTTTGTCTTCCTGTTCTCTAATTTCAAATGTCAGTTTACTCATTTCAGCAACATTCCATAATTTTGTTAATAACTTCATCTTCAGTAGGTATTTTTTCTTTTTTTCCCAATTTTTAGCAAATACAATTCTAGAGCCTTCGTTAAATAATTGTCAAATGAGAATAATAATATAAAAGGATATATAAAATTGTCAAATAAGAGAAATTAAATAATTTGTAATTTTGGGTATGGGATTAAGCACAAAAGAATCATAACCGATCGACACACTTTCTGTCATTGTATTGAATGATGGTTGTTTTATATTTTGTTGTGTTTTAAAAAAAAATTCAAAAAAAAAATCAAAATCAAGTTTATGACAGTCAAAGACCAGAGCAAATAAAAACACTCGATGAATATCCACTTTAAAAATTCTAGAATGAAATAATAAATAACAGATAAAATCTATATTAAAATCACAATTTGGCATCCAGTCTGTCAGTTACTCCTGACCTGACTATACTATACTATAATATCAATCCATGTAAGGCCCATAGTCATTAAATGCAAAAAAAAAAAATAGTAATGCAAAAGCAGAGTTGAGGGAGTCCTTGACTTGTGACAACAACTGGAGGCTAAAACAGATGAAGAACGGTTCCAGGAACTGGGTATGTCTAGTTTGATGAAGAGAAGGACTAGGGGAGACAGGATAGAAGTCTTCCAATATCTCAGGGGCTGCCACAGTGAAGAGGGAGTCAAGCTATTCTCCAGAGCACCTGAGGGTGGGAGAAGAAGCAACGTGTGGAAACTAATCAAGGAGAGAAGCAACCTAGAACTAAGGAGAAATTTCCTGACAGTGAGAACAACTTGCTTCCAGAAGTTGTGAATGCTCCAACACTGGAAGCTTTTAAGAAGATGTTGGATAACAATTTGTCTGAAGTGGTGTAGGGTTTCCTGCCTAGGCAGGGGGTTGGACTAGATGACCTACAAGGTCCCTTCCCACTGTGCTATTCTGTTCTGTTTTTCCTTTCGTCTGGCATAGACCTTCAGTCTACTCCCAAATGGGAATCTTCCTTTCTCCTTGGAGCTGAGCCACAATAACACTAATATTTAATAGGCATAAGAAGAACAAATTAATGGTTTTTTTTTTAAAAAAAAAAAAATTTGAGCACCCATCACACAGAACAAAGTCCAGCCTGATGTCATGTTTTCCACCGCAAAAATGAAAAAACCTATAAAAGGGAGAGCTGTCTGTGGTTAAAATGTGTGACTTCCTCGGCCCCAAATCTGCCAAATTATTTTGTAATTCCTCTTTTGAAAATAGACAGACACCCACTTAAGCGGGGAAGGGGTGGAGAACTTAACTTGTAGAACAAATTCTTTATTTATTTTCTAAACACCTTGGTGGTGATTCTTTGAGAAACATTTGCTCCCAAAAAAATTCTGGCTTCTCTGTATACAGGTGTATACAGGTGTATACAGGTGTAGGTAGTCCTTGACTTATGACCGCAATTGAGCCCAAAACCTCCGTTGTTAAGTGAGACATTTGTTAAGTGAGCTTTGCTCCATTTTCACGACCTTTCTTTACGTTCTTTCTTGCCGTTGTTAAGTGAATCACTGCAGTTGTTAAGTTAGTAACCCCGGTTGTTAAGTGAATCTGGCTTCCCCATTTGCTTGTCTGAAGGTCACAAAAAGGGACCGCTTGATCTGGGGACACTGCGACGGTCATAAGCACGAGTCAGTTGCCAAACGTCTGAATTTTGATCGTTGGGCCATGGGGATGCTGCTTTGGTCGTTAAGTGTGAAAAACAAGCCATGTCCCTTTTTTTCCACTACGAAAGGTCACTAAACGAGCTGTTATAAGTCAAGGACCAGCTGCAGTCCTCAGCTTACCATCGCAGCTGGGACCAACGGTTGTTAAGCAAGACATCTCATGATTGCAATTTGCAAACTTCCCTGCTAGTTCTCTCCTCCTCCTCCTCCTCCCCCCCCGCTTGACTTTGGTTGATGGAAATCGGCTGGGAAGGTCACATGACCCCACAACGCTGCAACCATCACAAACGCAGGCGGGTTGCCAAGCGCCTGAATCATGGTCACAGGACTGCAGGGGTGCTGCAATGGCCATAAGTGAGGGGGTCCTTGGTGCTTTCTGAGCTTGGCTGTTTTCTTGTAGACGTTTCATGACCCAACTAGGGAACATCATCAGTGGTAGAAGGGAGCGGGTTTTGCGAGGAGGAGGAGGACTGTGGGGTCTTCGGTGCTCTCTGAACTTGGTTGTTTCCTTGCACATTTCATTATCCAAACCAGGTTAAATTAGGTAATGACGATATCATGGAACGCCTGCAAGAAAACAAGCAAGCTCGGAGAGCACCAAGGACCCCCACAGTTCTCCTCCTCCTCCTCCTCCTCCTCCTCCTCCTCCTCCTCCTCCTCCTCCTCCTCCTCCTCCTCCTCCTCCTCCTCCTCCTCCTTCTTCTTCTTCTTCTTCTTCTTCTTCCTGCTCCCCCTCCTCCCCTCTACAAGCCCCCTCCCTTGTAACACTGACAATGTTCCCTAGTTGGGTCATGAAACACCTGCAAAAAAACCCACCAAGGTCAGAGAGCACCAAGCACCCCACAGTCCAATCCTGCGCTACTAAATATTCTCCTTTATTGGTATTTGGCACCCAGCCTGCTCCAGAACCCTTTGTGGACCTAGAAAGCCCCTGCCTTCCCTCCCGGAGGCCTTTCACCCCCTTTCCTGCACCCCCCACCAGCCCCCTCCCTCCCCACCAGTGGGGGTGGGGGAGGCAGGATCCCCGCACGGGTGGAAGAGAGCTGGCAAGCGGGAGAAAATTGCTCCGCGCAGCACCTGTTGTTACCTGTGCAGCCCAAATCCCCTGCAAGAAAAACACTAAATTAGGAGTTGCTTTTGGTGACTTCAGACTTTGAGTTCTGTTTGCTCCAGGTTGCTCAGTGGAGGTTGGTGCAAAACTCCTGGCTTGGCTTAAGGAGCTACTTAACGTTGACTCACCTGCACCCCCTGGAGCTGGCCGACAAAAGAGCTGCCACGGCAGATTAAGTGCGGTGGAAATCTTGGGTTTTGCAAAGCTTTGTTGACGCACAACCTCCTAGTATTTGGCCAAAGGAAGGGAATAGAATAGGAGCTGGAAGGGACCTTGGAGGTCTTCTAGTCCAGCCCCTTGCTCAAGCAGGAGATCCTATACCCGTGATGGCAAACCTATGGCATGCCTGCCACAGGTGGCACACAGAGCCATATCTGTGGGCACACAAGTGTTGTCCTAGATCAGCTCCTGTGCGCATGTGCCCGCCAGCCCAATAATTTCCAGTCCCACCAGAAGTCAGGAAACAGTCTGTTTTCGCCCTCCCCAGGCTCCAAGAAAGCCCCTGGAGCCTGGGGAGGGCGAAAAATGGGCCCACCGTGCCATCGCATGCCAAAAGTTGGGGGGAGGGCGAGGGGAGTCATGCACTCATGCATGGGGAGGCGGGGTGCATTGAATTATGGGTGTGGGCACGTACGCACGCAACCCCCCCCGCTTTTGGCACGCGATGGCCAAAAAGTTAGCCATCACTGTCCTATCCCATTTCAGACAAATGGCTGTCCAGTCTCTTCTTGAAAACCTCCACTGATAAGGAAGGAAGGAAAGGAAGGAATGAAGGAACGAAGGAAGGAAGGTAGATTAACAGAGAGGGAAGGGATCTTGGAGATCTTCTAGTCCAGCCCCCTACTCAAGCAGGAGACCCTATCCCATTTCAGACAAATGGCTGTCCAGTCTCTTCTTAAAAACTTCCAATGATAAGGAAAGGAAGGAAGGAAGGAACGAAGGAAGGAAGGGAGAGAGAGAAAGAAAGAGAGAGAGGGAGGGAGAGACAAAGAAAGAAGGAAGGAAGGAAGGAAGGAAGGAAGGAAGGAAGGAAGGAAGATTAACAGAGCTGGAAGGGATCTTGGAGATCTTCTAGTCCAGCCCCCCACTCAAGCAGGAGACCCTATCCCATTTCAGACAAATGGCTGTCCAGTCTCTTCTTAAAAACCTCCAGTGATGGAGCGCCCACGATTTCTGGTGGCGAGCCGTTCCACTGGTTAATTGTCTTCACGGTCTCCTTAATTCCAGGTTGCTTCTCTCTTGGATTAGTTTCCAAAGCTTACTGAATTTAGTTAGTTTCCGAAGCTTAAGAGATCAGAGACTGGTGTCAGGTTTCGAGGTCGTCTCAAATAAATTGCATTTCAAACAAAATCTTTGAAGTAAAACTCCCATTTATTAAGCACGGCATTCTGAGTCCGACTCCAATTGCAGCCAACACTGACTTCCAGACCCAAAACCCTCCCTTTCCGTTCCCCACTCCCCCTGCACTCATTGGCCATCTTCCAAGTCACTCTACCCCTAATCTACTGCTCCAGCTCAAAGGAATTTCCCCCCTCCCATCCAAACAGTTTAGTTTCTCGGGAGCTTGGCTTGGGCACAGAAGGAGAATTGTGCAAAATGTTTTCCTGCTCTACCCACCCACCTCTGGCTAACTTATCAATACTTCCTGGTTTTGCATGACACCCTAAACTACAGGTAGCCCTTGTTTAATGATCAGTTGCTTAACAACTCTCTGAATGGTTGGTGGACTTACCAAAAGATACTTACAGCCGGCTTCTGGAGTTCTAATGGCTGTAATCTGTATTATTTTGGGTGTTTGGATCATTTTTCCAACCAGTCGCAGATTCCGTGGTCCCATAACCGCAGTATTTTTGTTGTTGTAAAAAAACCCCCATAGGAATACCTAAATTCACTTAATGACCGTCTGAGAAGTTGAACCGAAGAGGCAGGTAGTTTCATTGTAGCTTATGGCAGCCAGTTCAAGAATCAAAAGTGAGACCAATCGAAAAATCACCTCTGCTTCCAGTTTTAGAGAAGGGAGAAAGGCGTTTATGAAATTGAAGAAATTTTAGATTCTAGAAAGCATCAGGGAAAGTTACAATATCGAGTTAACAACCGCTACCAAACAAGCTGTAAAATTGAGTCTGGTAAGATAAGTGCCTCAACTTATACCCATCATGATTTACACTGCAAATTCAAGGTTCCATTATAGAATAGAATGGAATGGAATGGAATGGAATGGAAGGGAAGGGAAGGGAAGGGAAGGGAAGGGAAGGGAAGGGAAGGGAAGGGAAGGGAAGGGAAGGGAAGGGAAGGGAAGGGAAGGGAAGGGAACGGGTCTGCAGTAGAGGTGCGTTTCAGCAGGTTCTGACCAGTTCTGGAGAACCGGTAGCGGAAATTTTGAGTAGTTCGTAGAACCAGTAAATACCACCTCTGGCTGGCCCCTCCCCCATCTGTTCTCTGCCTCCCGAGTCCCAGCTGATTGGGAGGAAATGGGGATTTTGCAGTAACCTTTCCCTGGAGTGGGGAGGGAATGTGTCAGCGTTTCAGCGCTGACATAGAAGGGGAGATAAGCCCTGGATTTTTGCCTGCTAAATCCCTTTGAAGCTCGGTCTCCGTTGAAATGAAGAGGGGGGGGGAACATTCCTGTGAAATGACGAGACAAGAAGTCAGGAGAGTGACTTGAAAGATAGCCAATGAGAAGCAGAGATTTGGGGATCGGAAAGGGAGGGATTGGGGGGCAAAAGGTCAGTCTTGTCCGCACGAGTCATGATCCGGTTGCTGTGCTCGAATAAAGAGAAGATTTCCTTAAAGATTGGCAGTTTGGAAATTCATTTATTTTTGAGACAGCATCGAAGTCTGACAGAATGGAGATTTTACAGTATCCTTCCCCTGCCACGCCCGCCAAGCCACACCCACAGAACCGGTAGTAAAAAAATTTGAAACCCACCACTGGCTCTGTAGTCCTACTTTGAGGACTACCTGTGTAAGGTAACACAGTGGGCCATACGCCCTGCTAGGCTAAATCATTCCGAACCAATTTGTGTTTGAAAAAAAGCAACTTAACAACCGTTTTTCACACTCACAACAGCTGCAGCCACCCCCGAGGTCACGTGATCAAAATTCGGAGACTTGGCCGCTGGCATATATTGTTGACGGTTGCAGTGTCCTGAGGTCAGTTGTTATGTGAGTTTCGCCCCATTTTACGACATTTCTCGCCACAGTTGCTAAGCGAACCACCACCGTTGTTAAGTCAGGAAGATGGTTGTTAAGTGAATCTGGCTTCCCCATTGACTTTGCTCATCAGATGGTCGTAAAACGGGATCACGTGAGCCCCCGGGACGCTGCGACCGTCATAAATACGAGCCAGTTGCCAAGTGTCCGAATTTTGATCACGTGACTGTGGGGACCATGGGGTGAAAACAATCCTGTGGTGGTTTTTTTTTTACGGCCATCGAGACTTCAAATGGTTACTAAATGAAGAGTCGCAAGTCGAAAACTACCTGTATTCTATATTTTATTTGTTTTTCCAACCCACATTTTTCTAGCTTGGCGGTCCTTGTGACACCCTTTCCTTCTCTTTCCAGCTGTGAGCCTCCCTTGCAAAGCCATACTGTTGCAACCCAACCCGACACGCCAGGAGTGGAAGTTCCAGAAAGATGGCCTCACTCTGCTCTTCTACCACGCCAATAAGTTCACAGGTGGGTAGTCCGACAGAGTGTGTGGTGACCCGGGGCACAGCCCAGAGACTACACAGGCAGCTGGCAGTTCAAACTGCCCCTTTATTGTTACAAATTTCCCCAAACGCTCCCATGTTTCTGGGAAGTCCCAGAGCAAAGTGATAACAAACCCCCATACAAACCTCAAGCAGCCTCTGGCTGCATATTAATCCAGCCCAACTCTGTGGGCACCATGAAAGCTGTGCACAGGATCATATGGTGATATTGCGCAAGCAGCGTGCGCTAGTGCACATGCACAAAAGCTGCACGCATACACAGATGGTGCAGTTGTGCACGCAGCGCATGGGGAGGAGCTGCGCATTACTGCGGGTGGCACGTGAGGTTCACCACCACTGCTCTGTATGTTTAAATGTTTGTGATTGGTACTAGAAGCGCACATCGAAACACTGAACAATGAAAGAATGAAGGATGAAACTTTAATATAAATAGATGTGAAGAGCTAAATAAGGGAAATATGAATAACAAAGCAGGTGAAAGAGATAGAAATAAGAGGGGAATAATAGTGTATATATATATAACAAGATATATGTAATAATAAGAGGGAGGTCTAGAAATTGAAAGGTGGCAGTCTTAGGTATGTTGAAACAATATGAAACAATGAAAATGAAATGTAAAAACTATGAGTAACAATCAGGGGTGAAATGCTACCCGTTCGAGCCAGTTTGCCTGAACTGGTAGTAAAAAAATGCTTTTAAAAGTTTTTTAAAAAGTTCCAACGATCGCCTGTCGCTCAGCTGATCTTCAAAACTTTTTTTTTTTTTTTTTTTACTTTTTAAGCATTTTTTTACTTCTGGTTCCCCGGAACCGATAGTTAAAAATGCTTTAAAAAGTAAAAAAAAAAAAAAAAAAGTTCCGACGATTGCCTGTCACTCAGCTGATCTTCAGAACTTTTTTTTTTTTTTTTACTTTTTAAGCATTTTTTTACTTCTGGTTCCCCGGAACCGATAGTTAAAAATGCTTTAAAAAGTAAAAAAAAAAAAAAAAAGTTCCGACGATTGCCTGTCACTCAGCTGATCTTCAGAACTTTTTTTTTTTTTTTTACTTTTTAAGCATTTTTTTTTTACTACCGGTTCTCCGGAATCGATAAAAAGTAAAAAAAATTAGTTAAAAATGCTTTAAAAAGTAAAAAAAAAGTTCCGACGATCGTGTGTCGCTCAGCTGATCTTCGAACTTTTTTTTTTTACTTTTTAAGCATTTTTTTACTACCGGCTCTCTGGAACCGGTATTTAAAAATGCTTTAAAAAGTAAAAAAAAAAAAAAGCAGGAAATCCAAAATTATGTGTTTGGTGTGAAGTGCGCATGATTAAACCAGTGTCGACTGGCGGAGGATTTCACCACTGGTAATAATATTATGTCTATTTGTATTAAAATGTATGTTACCCAGGTATCACACTGTTCACGCAT
>NW_027256890.1:28551737-28735803 GCF_029215685.1 Pituophis catenifer annectens
AATATTTGAAGGGCTGCCACAAAGAACGGAGTGAACCTTTTTCCAAAGCACCAGAAGGCAGGACAAGAAACAATGCATGGAAACTAATCAGAGAGAGAAGCAACACTGGAATTAAAGAGAAATTTCCTCACAGTGAGGACAATTAATCAGTGGAACAGCTTGCCACCAGACGTTGTAGGTGCTTCATCACAGGAGGCATTTAAGAAGAGATTGGACCAACATTTCTCCAGAATGGTATAAGGTTTCCTGCTTGGAATAGAGGCTTGGAGTAGAAGATTGCCAAAGTCCCTTCCAATTCTGACCTGTCCCAATTTTATGACCTTCTTTGTGGCAGTCGTTCAGCAAACGTGGCAGTTGTACAGTGAAGGCCGTGGTCATTAACTGAACCCATTGTTTTGCTATGTGGCGGCTTTTTTTTATTTATTTATATGCCGCCCTTCTCTGGAGACTCAGGGCGGCTTATAGTGCGTTAAGCAATAGCCTTCATCCTTTTGTATATTTATACAAAGTCAGCTTATTGCCCCCACAAACTGGGTCCTCAATTTACCTACCTGAGAAAGGATGGAAGGCTGAGTCAACCTTGAGCCTGGCAAGATTCGAACTTACTAATTGCAGACAGCTGGAGTTAAATTACAATGCATTAGTCTGCTGAGCTATCCAGGCTTTTGCCACAAACCGGAAGTAAACCCCAGTTCCACACTGCAAACGGATGATTTGAGGTCCCATGACTGCCAGTGGGGAGTGTGGGCTGGACATTAGAACTTCAAAACCTGGTTTGGGGAGTGGGAAACCTGTTGTAAGTCGAGGACTGCCTGTATAACTTTCCCGCGGCAGCCATTTTGTGCGCGTGGCACCTCCTGCCATCCAAATTGGCCTCCTAACCTGTGAGCCCCCCTCCTCTCTTCTTGGGCAGTGCCGGCCGCCAAGCCCACCGCCCACGTCCCTTCGGTGGTGACCATTGGAAACAAGGTGGTCTTGAGATGTGAGGAGACAGACGCCAACCCGCGGCCGACTTTCAAATGGTTCAAGGACAACGTCCAGATGCCCCCGGATCCCAAAACCAGCACCATCTTCAAGAATTCGTCCTACACCATCGATTCGGACACAGGCGTGCTGGTATGCTCCTATGTTACCGACTTTAAGCTGTGTTTATTACAGGGGGGGAGGGGGCTGCAAGCAGGATACCCCACTTCGACCAGGTACTTGGCATGGGTGGGGTGGGGTAGCTTACATTCACGGGTAAGGAGACAATTTTTTATTTTTTATTATTTAGCGTATGGCAAATACATGGACTTACAATCGTTCAAATGTTAATGTCCAGTCCACTCAACCATTCAAGGACAGAGTGGTCTATGTTGAAAAAATATCAGCCATCGGGCCGGTGTAAGCTCTTGATCAAGGGGACGCGGTGGTCCAGTGGCTAAGACGCTGAGCTTGTCGATCGAAAGGTCGGCAGTTCGGCGGTTCGAATCCCTAGTGCCGCGTAACGGGGTGAGCTCCCGTGACTCGTCCCAGCTTCTGCCAACCTAGCAGTTCGAAAGCAGGTAAAAAATGCAAGTAGGAAAATAGGGACCACCTTTGGTGAGAAAGGAACAGCGTTCCGTGCACCTTTGGCGTTGAGTCGTGCCGGCCACATGACCACGGAGACGTCTTTGGACAGCGCTGGCTCCTTGGCTTTGAAACGGAGATGAGCACCGCCCCCTAGAGTCAGGAACAACTAGCACATATGTGCCAGGGGAATCTTTACCTTTAAGCTCTTGATGGACAGAATGTGATGGATATTTTGTCGAGGAGCACACCACTGAGGGGTGGAGACAAGACCCCCCCCCTTAAACAATGAGTCCTGGCAGACACCATGTTGGACAATAAACCAGGGTTACTCAGCTTTAATATGTGCAGACTTGCAACTTTAAGGTGGCTGGACTTCAACTCCCAGAATTCCCCCAAAGCTGCCCTGAGGAAGTCCACCCATCTGGAAGCATGCTGGCTGGGGAATTCTGGGAGTTGAAGTCCAGCCACCTTAAAGTTGCAACTCTGAAATAATCTGTTGAAAGCCAAGTAGATAACACCATCAGTGCTACAAGGGGGAGGGGGTTTACAGAGAGGAGGAGGAGGACTGGGGGGTCCTTGGTTTTCTCTGCGCTTGGCTGTTTTCTTGTAGACGTTTTATTATCCAACTAGATAATATCATCAGCACTAGATGGGAGTGGGGTGTGCAGAGAGGAGGAAGAGGAGAAAGAGGGGTGAGGAGAAGGATTGTAGGGTGCTTGGTGCTCTCTGAGCTTGGTTGTCCCAAAAGTGCTTTTCCAAAAGGCAACTGGACTTCCCTAATTTTTTCCTTGAAAACGTTTCGCCTCTCATCTTAAGAATAATAATAATAATAATAATAATAATTTTATTTCTATACCGCCCTTCTCCCGAAGGACTCAGGGCGGTGTACAGCCTATTTAAAAACACAAAAAACACAACAACAATTTAAAATTTAAAATCATTAAATAATTAGGCTCCAATTAAAATCCCAGAAATTTAAAATACCCCAATTTAAAACATTATGTTAATAGCCCTGCCTGGCGGAACAACAGGGTCTTCAGAGCGCAGCGAAACACCCGGAGGTCGGAAATCTTTCGTATTTCGGGGGGCAGTTCATTCCACAGGGCTGGAGCTCCCACAGAGAAGGCCCTCCCCCTGGGTGTCGCCAGCCGACATAACTTGGCTGATGGCACCCGGAGGAGACCCTCTCTGTGGGAGCGGACTGGTCGGTGGGAGGCTATTGGTGGCAGAAGTCGGTCTCAAAGGTACCCGGGTCCTATGCCATGGAGCGCTTTAAAGGTGGTAACCAACACCTTGAATCGCACCCGGAAGACCACTGGGAGCCAGTGCAGCTCGCGCAGGAGGGGTGTCACGTGGGCGCAACGGGTTGCACCCATAACCACCCGCGCGGCCGCATTCTGGACCAGTTGGAGCCTCCGAGTGCTCTTCAAGGGGAGCCCCATGTAGAGAGCATTACAATAGTCCAACCGGGAGGTGACAAGGGCGTGAGTGACCGTGCGCAAGGCGTCCCGATCCAGAAAGGGCTGCAACTGGCGAATCAGGCGAACCTGATAAAAGGCCCCCCTGGCCACGGCCGTCATATGCTCTTCTAAAGACAGCCGTGCGTCCAGGAGGACACCCAGATTGCGAGCCCTCTCTGTGGGGGGCAAAGATTCACCCCCAATAGTCAGCGATGGCACCTGCTGACTATATCGGGGCGCCAGAAGCCACAGCCACTCGGTCTTGGAGGGGTTGAGTCTGAGCCTGTTCCTCCCCATCCAGGCCCGCACGGCCTCCAGGCAGCAGGACATCACATCAAGGGCATCGTTGGGGTGGTCTGGGGTGGAGATGTACAGCTGAGTATCGTCAGCGTACAGATGACACTTCACCCCGAAACCACGGATGATCTCACCCAGCGGCTTCACATAAATGTTGAACAGGAGAGGCGAGAGGACCGACCCTTGCGGCACTCCCCATGCGAGATGCCTCGAGGTCGACCTCTGTCCCCCTGCCAACACAAACTGCGAGTGGTCGGAGAGGAAGGAGGAGAACCACCGCAAAACGGTGCCCCCTATTCCTAACCCCCTCAACCGCTGCAGCATGATACCATGGTCGATGGTATCAAAAGCCGCCGAGAGGTCTAATAGGACTAGGACAGAGGAGCAGCCCCTGTCCCGAGCCCTCCAGAGATCATCCACCAACGCGACCAATGCCGTTTCAGTGCTGTACCCCTGCCTGAAGCCCGACTGGTACGGGTCTAGATAGATAGCTTCATCCAGGTGCCGGGGAAGTTGTCGTGCCACCACGCTCTCAACAACCTTCGCCACAAAACGAAGGTTGGAGACTGGACGATAGTTGGCTAATTCAGCCGGGTCCAGGGAAGGCTTCTTGAGGAGGGGCCTCACTACCGCCTCTTTCAAGGCAGCAGGAAAGGCACCCTCACTCAGAGAAGCACTTATAATCCCCTGGAGCCAGCCTCGTGTAACCTCCCGGGAGGCCAGCACCAACCAGGAGGGACACGGGTCCAATAAACACGTGGCGGCACTAATCTTACCCAGAACCCTGTCCACATCCTCGGGAGTCACAGGATCAAACTCCTCCCAGGTAACATTCTCAAGACCTGCCCTCGTCTCCTCCCGTGGACTCATCCAGTCGGAGTCCAAGCCATCCCGAATCCGAGCGACTTTATCGTGCAGGAATTGCACAAAATCCTCAGCTTCTTCAGTTCTGAGGAAGTAGCAAGATTGAGAACAACTTGTAATAGACAACGTGTTCGTATCTAGGGGTTATATCCTAAAGTCAAAAAACAAACTACCCAACATAGAGTGACAGAGTGTCCAAACAGATCCTATAATGGAGAGCCCGTCAATTTCCTGGCTGCAACAAAATTTATATTTGCAACTTACATATCAAAGTGTCCTTTAAGATTCCACATTTTTACATTCTGTGTTTTGCATTTTACTCCTGTGGTACTGAAATAGGATGTGACTGTGCAATACGCTAAATGAATATCCTACAGGGACAGTTTTTTCCCCTCGTAGCATCACTCTGCTTAACACCTAATCCTCAAAGAATTGTCCTATGTCTGAGTATGACTGTAGAATTATTATGCTTCTTCTCATCTTCTCTATCACTCCCTCTTATTGGTATCATTATTACTATGATGATGATGATGATGATTACTCTGTTGCTCTGCATGTATGTTGGAAGCTTCTGCACCAGAGAAAAATTCACACTTCACGAAATAAAATTTTCTATTTCTATTCTATATTCTATCCTATTCTATTTTCTATTTTTTATTTCTACTCTATATTCTATTTTTATTCTATTCTACAGTAATTCTATTTTCTATTCTGTTCTATTCTAATCTATTCTATATTCTATTTCTATTCTATTCCATTCCATTTCTATTTTAATCTATTTTCTGTTTCTGTTCTATTCTATAATTCTATTCTATCCTATTTATTTTCTATTTTTTATTTCTATTCAATGTTCTGTTTCTATTTTATTCTATTCTATTCTGATCTATTCTGTATTCTATTCTATTCCATTTCTATTCTTATTCTATATTCTATTCTGTTGTTGTGACCTCGGCTCAGTCTTTACAAGACACAATTAGTCCCAAACAAACCTATTTTATTATAACAGCTGAGAATTGCTTCATTCCCAGCTTAGTCCAAATTAATTGCAAAACAAGTCTTTCAGAAAAAGTCCTTATCGCAAACCTTTATCTTCTTTGGCACCATGCCAAAGGCTTTTCTTGGCAAAGCCCCATGAAGTTCAGAAACAAGAGACACTGACTGGAAACAGATTTAGCAACATTGCTTTCCTACAAAGAGCCCAAGAGCCTTTGCTGCTCTTTTAAGCCTTCTGGGAGGGGCCAATCATCTCCTGGACTTACTCCCAAGTCATCCCTTTTGCTTTAGCTGCTCTTGCCTTCTGGCAGCTCTTCTCATACGTCCACTGCCTCTCTATTGTCAGCCTCTGGAGGCTCCAGAGTCCACACATCACTCTCCGATGGCCCTGGCCCCATCTCTGCCTCCGATGCAGAGCCCTCATCCGGGCCTTCCCCAGCCTCCAGGACTGGCCCATTGTCCTCTCCAGCCTCCTCACTGTCCGACTCCGCTGCCAGCTCCGCAGGCTGCTGGCGGACCACAACAGTTGTATTCTAATCTCTTCTGTATCTATTTCTATTTCTATTCTATTCTATTTCTATTCTGAATTCTATTTTCTTCTCTTCTAATTCTCTTCTGTTCTTGTTCTTGTTCCTGTTCCGATGGTCTTCACCCGAGGACTGGTTGTGTTTGAGCAGTGCCATTGTGGTTTTTCACCCACGCACCCATCGCCTGCCTCCAATGTCTGCAGAACTGGGCATCCCAGAGAGGGACGCTGGCTCAACCTGTGGAGGAGCAGACAGGTGTGTCCTTGGTCGAGAATTGAGCTCCTTTCCTCTTTCTTTCAGGCCTTTGAGCCTGCCACGGCCCTGGACGCTGGCGACTATTCCTGCGAAGCCGAGAACAAGGTGGGGCCCCCCCAGAGGTCGGAGGTGATTCACATGGAAACCAGTAAGTAAGCCACTTGGCATCTCTCCTGCGGGCACCAGCTCTTTGGGGTGATGTTCTGACCCAGCCTTAGCCAGAAACAAAAAACAGACTCCTTGTCACGAAAACCCGCTCCATGGCATAGGACCAGGGTATCTACGGGACCGCCTTCTGCCACCAACAGCCTCCCACCGACCAGTTCGCTCCCACAGAGAGGGACTCCTCAGGGTATCGTCGGCCAAGTTATGTCGGCTGGCGACACCCAGGAGGAGAGCCTTCTCTGTCGGAGCTCCTGCCCTTTGGAATGAATTGCCCCCGGACATTCGTAACATCTCTGACCTCCGGGTCTTCAGCTGTGCCCTCAAGACCCTATTCTGACAGGCGGGGCTGTCTAACCGAATGATTTTAAATTGGGTTTTAATTTTGGGTTTTAAAATTCGGACAAAACTATTCAATGATTTTAATTAATTTTAACCATGATATCTGTATATTTATGTTTTAATTCTGGCTGTACACCGCCCCAAGTCCTTCAGGAGAAGGGCGGTATATAAATAAAATTATTATTATTATTATTATTATTATTATTATTATTATTATTATTATTATTATTATTATTAATTTATTAATTAATTCACAAGAGGTAATTAATGGCATTCACCCACCGAAAACTCCAGGCAAGAGTCCTTCAAGAAGTTAACTGCAGTAACAGACCTTATCAGTTCCTTGCGATAATTGCCAGGGCGTGAGCTCCCAGCCGAAAGGCTGCAAATTAAGTTCTGGCAAAAGCAGCCTTTGATGCACGAAACACAATGAGCAAAATCTCCAGAAAGCCGAACGGTTGTCTCCTACGACCACCCCTCCCCTTTCCTTCTATTTATTCCCTAGCCAGGGAGGGGCCATTCAGCGTCCACGTGTGCCTTGCTTCCCGAGTCGACTCCTTGTCCTCCGTTGCTCTCCTCTCCTAACTTCTCTGTGCATACGTGCATCTGGAACAGGCCCCAGCTGTTCTTCCTCCTCACTCATCTCAGCCTCCAAAGGCAGCTGCCTCTCCGGTGGCTGGGAAATGTCGGACGGCCTTGGCTCTATCTCTGTTTCCGACACAGAGCATCCATCGGAGCCTTCCCCAGACTCCAGCACTGGCCCAAGTTCCTCCCCAGCTTCCTCATCGTCCGAGTCAGGCCACAACAGGTGGCACCTTCTGCCGTCTTTTGGACCCTGGCTGTCCAATTGTGTTTTGCAATCAATGCCAAGGGGGTTGGTAGGAAATTCCTAATTTTACAGAGTACAGGAAGTCCCTTAGTGACCGTTATGACCATTTTTCACACTTATGACCATTGGAGCATCCCCATGGACTTGTGATGGACATATTCTTTTTTCTTTTTAATGTCATCTTTGTTGTGCGGTTTTTTTTAAATTCTTATTTCCTTTTTAAAATATTTTGGCATTTTGTATTTTAACCACCTTTGAATAAATTAAAATTTCAATACAAATCAGACACTGAAAAAAGTGACTTATGACCGTTTTTCACACTTACGACCGTTGCAGCATCGCCATGGTCATTCGATTTACATTTGGGTGCTTGACAACTGACTCATATTTATGACGGTTGCGGTAACCCAAGGTCACGTGATCCCCTTTTGCGACCTTCCTGCAAAGCAAAGTCAATGGGGAAGCCGGATTCGCTTAACAACCAGGTTACTCACTTAACAAGTGCAGTGATTCACTTAACAACTATGGCAAGAAAAGTCATAAAATGGGGCAAACCTCACTTAACAACTGTCTCGCTCGGCAACAGAAATTGTGGGCTCAGTTGTGGTCGTAAATCAAGAACTGCCTATTTCTTTACTTGAAAACTACTTCTGCTTGAAATGGGATTCTATCTGGAATGCTCAGAGATAAGCACACAAAAGGGAAGTAAGGCATCAAAACTATGCTCCTGGGTGTTAATTTTATTCACTTTTATTGGCCATAGTTGGGCAAAGACTGAGTGAATACTGAACAATAGCATGCTGGCCTTTTTCTGCTTTATAGAAACATAGTGTCAACTCTCCAACAAATGAACCCAAAATAAGGGAACACTCTCACCATTTTTAAAATCCCAAAAGTAAAACTTTATTGGATACATCGTTTTGGTACTGAAGAATCAAAACCAGCTCTGGTTTTTCCTGCGCAAATACTTGCTTAGTTAACAACAGCTTCCCTTTCTCCCCCACCCCTGAGTGATCACATTGTTCTGCCCCAGCTACGGACCCCAAAGAACGCAGCACACACAAACTCTATACAAAGCTTATTTTACTCAAATAACTTAGTCTTTATCAACCAAAGGCTGTTAATAAACTGTCTTAACAGCCTACCAGAATTCTAAGATAAGGTAATCACAGTCTTACTAGAGTTGGCAGAAAGCCCAGAAGCAATTTTGCAGAGAATCCAGATGCGAAGGAGATTGAACTAAAGTTGTTCCCTACAAATTGCTGCAATCGGTGTTCCTCCTTAAATAGGCTTAAATTAAAAAGGGAGTGGCCAATTAGCCCCAAGCCTTACTCTCGAGGAGACCTCCTCCTGAGGAGCCACTCCTGCCTTTTGGCAGCTCTGCGCGCCCGTGCATCGAGAAGAGGCTCCTCCTCTTCTTCCTCTTCACTTATGGGAGCTTCTGGAGGTTCTGAAGGCCCTGGCTGAATCCCTGCCTCTGTCACCACATCTTCTTCAGCCTCCTCAGTGTCCGACTCGAGTGCCAGCTGCACAGGCTGCTGGCGCGGCACCACACCAGCCTCCTCGTTGTCGGAATCAGCTACAATCCACACAGGCCGCTGACGGGCCACAACACACATTGTCCAATTATGAGACGTCTTTTTGTTATGGGAACAGTCCGTCTCTTTCTCAAGCACCTACAGCGGTGACCTTGATGGTTGCACATGCTCTTACGGTCCACACACACATTCTCAGCATTTGACTTCCCCCTTCCCTCCCCAGTTCATTGGCAAGTTGAAAAGTGTTTAGGGTTGAAAGAAGCAAAGCTTGATACATAAATTACGCATTTGATCTTTCTGACAATTTTTATTGCTCTGCAGGTAAACTCAACGTAGGTGGGATCGTGGCAGCTGTGGTGGTTCTCCTGATCATCCTGGGACTGATCATTTTCGGCGTTTGGTTCGCTTACAATCGGGGCTATTTTAGCAGTAAGTGGCCAGTTGCACCCTTCTTGTTTTCACAGACCAGGAAAATCCTAATTTTGTGGGGGGTGGGTTGTAATCCTGTTTCTTTAATAACCTCAGCCCTCCAAGCTGTGGGGGCATTGGAGGAGAATGAAGACTCCAAAGCAGATTTTCTAAGATTTGGGAACTGGGATGGAGTTTAATAGCCAACAAGATTGTCTTAGTTAGTTCGACTTATGACCACAATTGGAACCAGAATTTCCATTGCTAAGCAAGACAGCTGTTAAGTGGACCTTTTGCCACAGTTGTTAAGACCTTTTTTTGCCACGGTTGTTAAGTGCATCACTGCGGTCATCAAGTGCATCACTGCAGTCATTAAGTGAACCATTGCAGTCGTTAAGTGAGTAATTGTGGTTAAGTGAACCACTGCCGCTATTAAGTGAACCACTGTGGTCATTAAGTGAATCACTGGTTGTTAAGTGAACCACTGCAGTTGTTAAGTGAATCACTGTGGTTGTTAAGTGAACCACTGCAGTTGTTAAGTGAATCACTGCAGTTGTTAAGTGAATCATTGTGGTTGTTAAGTGAACCACTGCAGCCATTAAGTGAACCACTGTGGTCGTTAAGTGAATCACTGCTGTTAAGTGAATCACTGCAGTTGTTAAGTGAATCACTGTGGTTGTTAAGTGAACCACTGCAGTTGTTAAGTGAATCACTGCAGTTGTTAAGTGAATCATTGTGGTTGTTAAGTGAACCACTGCAGCCATTAAGTGAACCACTGTGGTCATTAAGTGAATCACTGCTGTTAAGTGAATCACTGTGGTTGTTAAGTGAATCACTGCAGTCGTTAAGTGCATTGCTCATTCATTAAGTGAGTCCCTCATTCACTTTGCTCATCAGAAGCCGGCAGCAAAAGTCGCTTAACCTGTGGCCAGAACCGTCTTAAAACAGGGCAGAATTCATCTAGCAACCGTCTCACTTAGCAGTGGAAATTTGGGGCTCCATTTATGGCCATAAGTCGAGGACTCCCTGAACTCCACTCAAACTATTCTGGGTGGGGAATTCTGGGAGCTGAAGTCCACCTTTTCTAGATGTGCCAAATTTGCCCCCAAAACCGGGAGTCCCTGGGGGGCTGATCCAGTTGGAGAAAAAGCCAAGAGAACTTAAATTTTGGTGGCTGAACAAATAGACTTTGACCCTTTCTAACCATGCAAGAGAGACACAATCACCTCCTTTCTTGGCTAACTGATTATTTGTCTTTTTTTTTCTTTTTCAGAAAGAACAACGTGAGTAGCCATTTCATCCTTCCTGCCTACCGTTCTTTGCTGCGTAACCACCAGTCCTGCTGTGAGGTTCCCTTTTCAGGGTGGATGAGGAAAGGGCACAGTTGATCCTGGCCTGGCCACCTTCTCTCTGATTTACAGGATTTTATTCCACTGATAAAAAGTGGGAGACCCTGGTTCATTAAAAAAAAAAGCAAAGTACAGGTAGTCCTTGAGTTACGACCATTTGCTTACTGACCGTTTGAAGCTGGTTCTCGCACTTCCTTGCTATAACGTGGCCACGACGTTTGGGTGCTTATATTTATGACGGGTGCACCATCCTGGAAGTGCTGTGAACGCCATTTGTGAAGTCGATGGAGAAGTTGGCAAGGAAGGTCACATGTTGCGGTATTGATGTCTCGCTTAATGACTGCACTGCTTAGTGACCAATTTTCCAGGCCTTATTGTGGTTGTAACTGGAGGACTACCTGTACAGTAAGTGAAAAGCCATGAAACAAAAGCAATCAAAATTAATATTCAAACAATAAATCGGTGTTCCCCTGAGAATTATGGGATGTAAATTCCCAGAATCCTCCAATGGACCATTTCCAGAACTCTCTAATTGGAGAAGACATGTGGGAGTTGACATCCACCCAACTTAAAGTGTGCTGACCAAGGAATTCTGGGAGTTGCAGTCTACCTGTCTTAAAGCATTCTGAACAGGGAATTCTGGGAGTTGAAGTCCACCCATCTGGAAATTTGCCAGGGTTGAGAAACATTTTCCTAATTCTCTCGTCTCCCCCTTCTCCAATCTTCTCCAGAAGTTCCAGTAAGAAGGTCATTTACAGCCAGCCTTCCAACCGAAGCGACGTAAGTAGAAGGAGAAACTCCCCTGCTTCACCCCCCCCCCAGGAATTTGGGTCCCCAAAGGCCAATTTTGGACTTTTCGGTTTTCATGGGAGGGGGATTTAATGGGATTTAATGCCTTTTGCAGAGCTGATAATATTATTCGACTTGCGTTCTCAGTTTTTAGAGAAATGAGAATCAATGTCTTTAGAACTGCGATAATTTATATTTTTAAAGTTTCTGAAGATATCTGAATCGGGACCAGAAATGCTTTCCTCTCAAGGCAGAATTTTAGAGATGTGCTATTCTTCACAATGGAAATACAGCTGGTCCTCACCTTGCGACCACAAGGGGGATCGGAATTTCAGCCACCAAGTGAGGCAAGATGGGCAGCGTATCTATTTAATAAATAAATAAATAAACGTGATCACAAAGCCAGTTACTCCGTGGCCAGATCGGATGATACAACCATGTGCACTGCACTCTTGGAGCAAATCAGATGGTTGTTAAGTGAATCATGTGGTCATTAAAAGTGAATCCAGCTTCTCCAATTAACTTGCTCCTCAGAAGCCAGGTGGGAGGATCACAAATTGTGACCTCGTGGCCACAGGACGCTGCCCGCTGGTTGCCAAGGGCCCAAATCATGATTGCATAACCTTCAGAGTAGTACGACGGTCGTAACTTCGAGAACAGGTCATAAATCATTTTTTTTTCCAGACCGTCATAATTTCAGACTGCCCTTAAATGGATAGTCGTAAGTGGAGGACTGCCTGTAATGCTTTTAGGGCTTGAACTAAAGCATAGACAAGTGATCCTTGACTTACGACCACAATTGAGCCCAAATTTTCTGTTGTTAAGTGAGACATTGGTTAAGTGAGTTTTGCTCCATTTTATGGCCATTCTTGCCACAGTTGTTAAGTGAATCACTGCAGTTGTAAAGTCAGTCACCCGGTTCTTAAGTGAATCTGGCTTCCCCATTGATTTGGCTTGTCAGAAGGTGGCAAGAACGTCATAAATATGAGCCGGATCACAGCAATGGTCATAAGTATGAACCAGTTGCCAAGCATCTGAATTCTGATCACATGACCACGGGGGATGCTGCAAAGGTCGTAAGTGTGAAAAAACGGTCATAAGTCACTCTTTTTCAGTGCCCTTGTAAGTTTGAACGGTCACTAAATGGAATGTTGTAAGTCGAGGACTCCCTGTAAAAGGCATGCTTTGAACATTTGGGGACAACCAAACTATTTATTTTTAGAATTAAATACAGAGAGTCCTCGACTTACAACAGTTCCTTTAGTGACGGCTTGAAGTTACAACGGCACTGAAAAAAGGACCATTTTTCACACTTACGACCGTTGCAGCATGCCCAGGGTGACGTGATTTACATTCAGATGCTTGACAACCTGGCTCACATTTATGACGGTCGCAGCATCCTGGAGTCACGTAAATTAATCCCCTTTGGCGACCTCCTGACCTCCAGATTCACTTAACAACCGTGTTACTAATTGAACGACTGCAACGATTCACTTTAACAACCATAGGTTTTGGGCTCAACTGTGGTCGTAAATCGAGGATTACTTGTGTTTATTTAGGCTGTGCAGTTGTGATTGTGGTAATCTGGTCACCTTTGACGGATGCTCTTTGGAGCACATACAAACCAATTTACACCTGAGATATATTCGTTTTCCAAACTTTTTGCGTTCTGAATTCACACAACCGTTTTTTCTATTTATTATTTATTTATTGGGATTTATTTATTGGGATTTGTCAAACAGAAACGAGAACAAGAATAAAAGAGAATAAAAATACAGCGACAGGGACGATAGGCCCCGTGAGTGCACTTAGGCACGCCCCCTCTACTCACCACTTAAGTATGAAGTAAGGTCCACGGAAATCAATTTGTGACTGAAACTGTGAAAATTTGTAGCTGAGACAACTGAATCAGGCAGTGTTGTCGAACCTTTTCGGCACCGGGTGCCAAAACGGGAGTGCGCGCACTTGCGCGTGCCGGAAACCGGAAGAGCTGCCACCCGGTGTGCATGCACGCACCAGGAAGATGATCTTCCGGTTTCCAGCGCACGCATCAAGGGTGGGTTCTACTTACCTTTACTACCGGTTCTGCGCATGCGCAGAAGCTTCCTGATGGTATCGGGGTCGGTGGGCGGAGCCTCCCGCCGGTTTTACTACCGGTTCTATAGAACCGGTCCGAACCAGGGCAACTCACCACTGGCGCGTATGGGCACCAGCCAACTGGTCTTTGCAAGCACATGCGTGCCAGAAACTGGAAGACCAGGTGGCCGGAGCACATGCACGTGCTGGAAATCGGGAGAGCAGCTAGCCAGCATGTTCATGCGCACCAGAGCAGCTGCACTTCTGATTTCCAGCGCTCCCGTGCGCATCTGGCCGGCACGCCAGAACCCGGAAAAACAATGGACGACGGTTCGGTTGCCTGGATACAGGGGTCTGCAACCTTAAACCCCCAAAGAGCCATTTGGACCCGTTTCCCACAGAAAAGAAAACACCGGGAGCCACAAAACCCTTCCCATGTTTGACTATATCTTGAGCGGCCACAAAACTAGCGGCCACAAAACTAGCATATGTAGTTTTATTTTTTATTTATTTATTTATTTATATGCCGCCCTTCTCCGGAGACTCAGGGCGGCTTACAGTGCGTTAAGCAATAGCCTTCATACTTTTGTATATTTATACGAAGTCAGCTTATTGCCCCCACAAACTGGGTCCTCAATTTACCTACCTTAGAAAGGATGGAAGGCTGAGTCAACCTTGAGCCTGGCGGGATTCGATCTTACTTTAATTGCAGACAGCTGGTCTTAAATTACAGAGCTCTGTCTGTTGAGCTATCCAGGCTCCTGGATAGTTGAATTAAACGTTCCGTTTTCTTCTGAAACTTTTCTTTTCTTGGATTTATCCATGGTTGGCCTACTGGAGGTTGAAAAGCTCAATAAATCGCGTACCGGTGGGTGTCGCATATTGGCGGTTGTGAGGCATATTTTGAGTGACAGGGAGCCGCAGCAGAGGGGTGAAAGAGCCACATGCGGCTCCAGAGCCGCAGGTTGCTGACCCCTGCCCGTGGAAATGGCTCTTGCGTGCCACTTCTGGCACGCATGCCACCTGTTCGCCATCACGGAGGTAGGGCATTCCAGACTTTGACAACTCTATTACAGAAATCATATTTTTTTTACAGTCAAGTTTTAGAACGATTTACATTGAGTTTAAAGCAGTTTGCGCACGTATTATTGCGATCAAAAGAGGAAAAGTCATTTACAGGTAAAACATATTATACTAAGTATAATTTTGCATGCAATGCCTAAGTCTGACCACAACGCAGTTCTAAGTTATCCAAACCGAGAATTTCGAGCCTTAGTTGCATAGAGAATTCTACTGTTAGTATATCAAAATAAATTTTCCTCCTCTTGATTCTTTTTTTTTTTCAGGGTGACTTTAAACAAACTTCTTCCTTCCTGGTCTGATCGTGGCTTACAGACTTCGTGTTTTAAACTCTCTGCCCGGCTCAGGACTGCTGTAAATGTTCTCGGTGGATCTTTGTAATTAAGTGTGATTTTTATTCAATGGTTTGGTTTTTTTTTGTTAAGATATATATATATAAATATATGTATATGTATAAAATAATAGTTTGCCTTTTAAACGTATTTTTTTAAACAGTTGCTATTTAAAAAGGCTGTGCTTCCATGCCTTCCTTTCAGGGTATTTTCATCGTTTAGGATCGTGAGACTTTTGAGTTCTGGTACAAAATGATTGAATTCCGTAGTGTGCCTAATTTTTTTAAGGCTGATCTGTCACTCAAATTCAGTTTGAGGTAGTTATGAGTTTTAAGGACAGAGGTTAAGTGGACTCAGTTGCATTTCTGTCCTCCCAAAATCAGTCATAACCAAACCTTGGTAACTTTTAAGATGTGTGGACTTCCAACTCTCAGAATTCTGGGAGTTGAAATCCACTCATCTTAAAGTTGCCATGGTTGAGAAACACTCATCATCATCATCATCATCATCATCATCATCAACATCTTTTAACAATCCCATAATCCCTTGCGGGGTGGAGTCTGGGCAGCCGAATGGAGCTAGCAGAGTGTTCGAATGGCCGGATGCCTTTCCTGTCGCCAATGAGGAGTTTTGTTCAGCAGATATATTCTCATTGTGCCCAGAGAGAAAAATTTCTGCCTCTACCTAGGATCGAACTCACAGCCTCTGCCAAATTTGAACAAGAAACCAACTCCTGCATTTTTACATTTAATTGTGTAGCAGATAGAATAGCCACAATGCATCTTCTGTCCATCAAGGAAGTTGTGCTGAAGGACGATTGTTAAACCGCTCTTCCTTAGGGAAAGAGTTAGACGTGCTAAAATTACTCCAGCCGTCTTAACAATATTTGCCTTTATTAATATTATGATATTCTTATACAGTTTTTTTTTTTTTTTAATGCTGGACACTGAACTGGAAATAAACTTTTGATTCAACGAATGTGTCGTGTTAAAATTTATCTTAACCTTCCTTAGCTTTGTGTAAAATACAGCTAGTCTTTGACTTAACACCAGTTTGCTTAGTGACTGCTCGAAGTTACGACACTGAAAAAGTGACTTAGGACCATTTTTCACACTCACGACCACGATTTACCTTTGGATGCTTGAGAATTGACTCACATTTATGACGGTTGCAGTGTCCCTGGGTTATGTGATTCCCCTTTTGCGACCTTCGGGCAAGCAAAGTCAATAAGGCCGTAAAATGGGGTAAAACTCGCTTAACAAATTTCTCGGTTAGCAACATAAATTCTGGGCTGAATTGTCATAAGTTGAGGACTTAACCTGTATACACATCTCAAGCGTGATGTTCAGATTACAGGGAGTGCTCGACTTAACGACTGCAATTGGGACCAGAATTTTGGTCGCTAAGCAATGTGGTGATTAAAGCATATCCTCACTGAAACGGCACACATTTAAGGTCATATTTTTGACTGTTGTCTATGCTATTTTTGACTGTCTAGCTATGCTGCCTGGAGAATTCTGGGAGTTGAAGTCCACAAGTCTTAAAGCGGCCATGTTTGAAGACCTCTGCCATAGAGTGTTGAATTGCAAGCTGGAGTGTCCGGTGGAAACTGAGGATGGTTGTGCTTTTCCACTTCCTGGACTACAGTCTGATTGTGACTACAGTCACTATCAGAAGTGATTGTGATAAACGTGACAAACACCTATTAAACTCAGAAAGGAAGATGGAGGGAAGGGGGAGGACAGCATGTCATGCAAAGGACAAAAAAAAACCCATATCTTACACTTAGGCAAGAAAACCCCAAAGTGCACATACAGACTGGGTGAAACCAGGCTTAAGAGCAGTGACTGTGAGAGGGATCTTAATGGACAACCAGTTGAATAGGAGCCAGCAGTGTGTGGCGGCAGCCAAAAAAAGCTAATGCCAAGCTGCATTAACAGAGGGATGGAATCAGGATCAAGTGAGGTACTAATACCACTCTATAAAGCCTTGATAAGGCCACACCTAGAGTCCTGCATCCACTTTTGGTCACCACACTATAAAAAGATGTTGAGACTCTAAGAAAAAGTGCAGAGAAGAGCAACCAGGATGATGAGGGGACTGGAGGCTCAAACATACAATGAACGGTTTCAGGAACTGGGCCTGGCTAGTCCAGTGAAGAGAAGGACCAGGGGAGACAGGATAATATCTTCCAGTATTTGAGAGGCTGCCACAGAGAGGAGGAAGGGGGTTAAGCTATTTTCCAAGGCACCTGAAGGCCAGACAAGGAAGAATGGATGGAAACTGATCAAGGAGAGATTCAACCTGGAAATAAGGAGAAATTTTCTGACGGTTAAAGCAATCAACCGATGGAACAGAAGTTGCCTTCAGAAGTTGTGGGAGCTTCATAATTGGAAGCTTTCAAGAAGAGACTGGACTGCCATCTGTCAGAAATGGTGCAGGGTCTCCTGCTTGGGCGGGGGGGGGGGGTTGGACTAGATGACCTCCAAGGTCCTGTCCAACACTGATAATCTGTAAATCTTCAGAAATGATCTAGAGGAGGGGATAGAACTCATAGATTTGGAGATGACATCAAGCTGGTGGGAACAGCCAACACTTTAGAAGGCAAGACTTGAACATCCAGCAAGTTGCAATTCAGAGGTGAGAAAAATGAGTTCTAGAATTTAGGTAGGAAAAACCAAATGCATGGGTACAGAACAGGCAGTGCCTGTTCTGGCGGGAGTAACTACATGAAGGATCTAGGAGTTCTAATGGACAACCACGTAAGTTTGAGCCAGCCGTGTGCTGTAACCACCAAAAAAGCCAATGCAATCCTAGGCTGCATCAACAGAGGGATAGAATCAAGATCACACGAAGTATTAGTACTGCTTGCCTTGGTAAGGGACACGGTGGCTCGGTGGCTAAGACGCTGAGCTTGTCGATTGAAAGGTCGGCAGTTCAGCAGTTCGAATCCCTAGTGCCGCATAACGGGGTGAGTTCCCGTGACTTGTCCCAGCTTCTGCCAACCTAGCAGTTCGAAAGCAGGTAAAAAAATGCAAGTAGAAAAACAGGGACCCCCTTTGGTGGGAAGGGAACAGCGTTCCATGCACCTTTGGCGTTGAGTCATGCCGGCCACATGAGCACAGAGACGTCTTCGGACAGCGCTGGCTCTTCGGCTTTGAAAGGGAGATGAGCACCGCCCCCTAGAGTCGGGAACGACTAGCACAGATGTGCGAGGGGAACCTTTCCCTTTCCCTTTATATTGCCTTGGTAAGACCACACTTAGAATACTGCATCCAGTTTTTTGTCACCCATGATACAAAAAAAGTTGTTGAGACTCCAGAAAGTCCCAAAGGTGTTTTTTGTTCGAGAGGGAGAGCTGAAGAAGCTTCTTCGATGAGAAGCAAAACATCTTGAAAGAAAAACAAAGTAAGTCCAGTTGCTTCTTGGAACAAAAAAGCACTGGATGACTGAGAATCTCCATAGAGATTCTGGAAAGAGTGACAGATAACAGATTAACAGAGTTGGAAGGGGCCTTGTAAGCAGGAGACCCTACACCATTTCTGACTGATAACAGATGAACAGAGATGGAAGGGCAGAGCAACGAAAGTGATTAGGGGGCTGGGAGATAAAACATACGGAGAACAGTTGCAGAAACTGGATATGTCTAGTCTAACAAAGGGAAGGACTAGGGGAGACATGGTAGAGTCTTCCAATATTTCAGGGGCTGCCACAGAGAAGAGGAGGCTCACTTTCAAAGCCCCAGAGGGAAGGAGAAGAAGCAAACGGATGGAAACTAATCAAGGAGAGAAGTAACCTGGAACTAAGGAGAAACTCTCCTGACAGTTAGAACAATTAATCAAACAAACAAAGATAATCAAACAACGGATCACCGAACACCTAGAAGCAAACCAAGTAATAACCAAAAGCCAACATGGGTTTGTCAAAAACAGATCATGCCGGACTAATCTGATTGCATTCTTTGACAAAGTGACAAAATTAGTGGACCAGAGGAATGTTGTCGATATAATTTACTTGGACTTCAGTAAAGCATTTGATAAAGTAGACCATAACCTACTACTAGATAAAGTAGAAAAATGTGGGTTAGACAGCATCACCACCAGATGGATTCGTAACTGGCTGACCAACCACACTCAACGTGGAGTCCTCAATGGAACTGCATCTACATGGAGGGAAGTAGGCAGTGGATTACCCCAGGGCTCTGTCTTAGGCCCAGTGCTCTTCAACATCTTCATCAATGACTTGGATGAGGGGATAGATGGGGAACTCATCAAATTTGCAGATGACACCAAGCTGGCAGGAACAGCCAACACTCCAGCAGATAGGCTCAAGATACGGAAGGATCTTGACAGATCTTGAACATTGGGCGCTATCTAACATAATGAAATTCAAGAGTGAAAAAAGCAAGGTTCTACTTTTAGGGAAGAAAAACCAAATGCACAGATACCGTAGATGTGGTCCCTTGCTCAATAGTGGTGACTGTGAGAGGGATCTTGGAGTCCTAGTGGACAACCATTTAGATAGGAGCCAGCCGTGTGCAGCAGCTGCCAAAAAAGCCAACACAGTTCTGGGCTGCGTAAACAGAGGGAGAGAATCAAGAGCCCATGAAGTGTTAATACCACTGCAGGCGAAAACATATGAAGAACAGTTGCAGGAACTGGGTAATTTAATTTAATTTAATTTAATTTAATTTAATTTAATTTAATTTAATTTAATTTAATTTAATTTAATTTAATTTAATTTAATTTAATTATTTAATTTAATTTAATTTAATTTAATTTAATTTAATTTAATTTAATTTAATTTAATTTAATTTAATTAAGTTTTTATGCCGCCCCTCTCCGAAGACTCAGGGCGGCTATGTCTAGTTTGATGAAGAGAAGGACTAGGGGAGACAGGATAGCAGTCTTCCAATATCTCAGGGGCTGCCCCAAAGAAGAAGGGGGCGGGAGAAGAAGCAACGGGTGGAAACTCATCAAGGAGAGAAGCAACCTAGAACTAAGGAGAGATTTCCTGACCGTTAGAACATTCACCCAGTGGGACAACTTGCCTCCAGAAGTTGAAGCTGAAGTTGAAACTCCAACCACACTGGAAGCTTCTCAGAAGAGATTGGTCTGAGATGATTGTAGGGTCACCTGCCTGAGCTAGGGGTTGGACTAGAAGACCTCCAAGGTCCCTTCCAACTCTCTTATTCTGAAATAATTGGAGAATTCTACTCAGTTCAAAGTTCAACTGATTAAGACAATAGCTGTGACTCGTGGAAACAGCAGAAATTATGTTCAGTGAAGGCATTCAAAATACACAAAGACATTATTAATAGGGTATATTTCTCACAGATGCTGGGACCCTGAACATAACACGCTCTCCTATTGTTGTTTGACTTATTAGCGTTTATTTCATGTCTAAAGTCTCTTCCAGTAAAGAAACTATTTGTGTCCAATCCAGAAAATGTACGGCAAGTGAATGGCAGCTCAAATCTCTGGAGAAAGCGCAGACACCTTGATGTGCCGTGTAACCCCGTGAGAAAGAAGGAATGGTTAGGTGCAAAACTGACGGTAGGGAGATCTGATGCCATGAAGGTTGTTCAAAGCTGAAGAGGCCAAGAAACTCGAAATTTAAAGAGGTGCCGGTGTTTAAAGCAACTGAAGCAAACTCAGCTCTGAAACCAGAAGCTGCATTGAATCACCAAAATCGCCCCCTTCAAAACAAACTTTCTTTCTTTCTTCATCTAAGTGAAAGGATTGTCCATCTCACAAAGGAAGAGATTCTGGATGGTCTGCAAGGAAACGGAAACGCAGGCAACCCTTGACTTGCCATCACAATCTAGGCCAAAATTGAGGTTGCTAAGCGAGACGGTCCTTAAGTGAGTTTTGCCCCATTTTACAACCTTTCTTGCCACCGTTGTTAAGTGAATCCCTAGAGTGGAAACTAGACAGCCACTTATCTGAAATCTATAGTTTCTCCTGCTTGAACAGGGGGCTGGAATAGAAGACCTCCAAGATCCCTTCCAGCTCATTCTATTCTATTCTATTCTATTCTATTCTATTCTATTCTATTCTATTCTATTCTATTCTATTCTATTCTATTCTACTCTACTCTACTCTACTCCAGTTCCAACACTCACTCTTCACAACAGGATGGATCATAGGCTGAAAAAGCTTCCCTTCCTGAAGAAGGACAGCAAGGAGTCAGAGTCACAAATCAGCAACAATGACCTGCGTCAGTGGGACAATCAGGAAGTCCTCTTCTCTGGCTCCCACCCATCCGGTTCTTTAGCCAGTCAAAGAACCATGGAGGCCTTGCCTCTGATTGTGACGTCTTCCCCAGTTCAATTGGACATCCGGAAGAAGGCGCAGCCTCCAGCGCTGGTGCTCCCTGATTTGGTGCGCAGGACATCTGCCAGGACCCCTCTGAAGGCTTCTCAGGGGGAGATGAAGCCTGGCCTGAAAGAGCCCCCTCCCTTTCCAAGGAGGCCCGAGAGGGAAAGGCCTCGGGGGAGTAAACCCACTCCAGACGCCGTCCTGCCTTCATATCCAGGTATAGACGCTACAGGGCTGGGCTACCTATGGAACCACCTTGTCCCATCACATCAGCCCATCCCACACTACCAATCAATCTATCTATCAGAACACAGCCAGAAGGGACCTTGAAGGTCTTCTAGTCCAACCTCCTGCTCAAGAAGGAGATGCTACACAATCCCAGACAAATGCCTATCCAGTCTCTTCTTAAAAGCCTCCAGTGATGAAGCACTCACAACTTCTGGTGGCAAGAAGTTCCACTGGTTGATTGTCCTCACTGTTAGGAAGTTTCTCCTTAATTCCAGGCTGCTTCTCTCCATGAGTAGCTTCCATCCGTTGCTTCTCTTCCTGCCTTCTGCTGCTTTGGAAAATAAGTTGACCCCCTCCTCCATATATGGAATTGGAAAAAATTCCAATTCCATATATGGAGTTCAAAGTTCCTCCTCAAGACGGTTGTCTAAGAACATGAAGATCAGGGACTCGAGAGTTATGACACGTTTGACCCTTCCCTCAGGATCAGTCTAGTCTAAGCACATTTTTTCTCTCTTCGCTTTGAGAAGACTTGTCCCATCAAATTGCCCATCAATCTCTGTCTGTCTCTTCTTCTCAGAACTCTCTGACGAATGTTTCCGAAATTTGTGGAAGAGCAAGAAGCCGCTAAAAGGCAGACCCGTCAAGGAAGTCCTCATGAACCTCATGTTCATGAGGACATGAAAACCTCAGGTTTTCCCCAAGTTGATGTAAGACTACAACGGAGCACCAAATTTCTGCTGCTGAGGGAAACAGTCGTAAAGTGAACTTTGTCCCATTCTTGGTGATGCAGGCCAAGGAAACGTGGAATTGACCAAACCAGCGTGAGCTCTAATAATCCACTCTATTATTTGAGGGGGAAGAAAAAATGGGAGGCCGATTTGTTGCTGTTGCTTGTTTGTTTTGCATTGTGTTTTGTGGTTGCTGCACAAGCCGCCGAGTGCTCTCCTGAACAGCAGCGGGAGGCCGATCGGTGTCAGCGCAAGCCTGGGCTTTGCAGGGGGCCTCGGCTGAATGATTGGCCCCAACTCTTCCTCCTTTCTTGGATTTAGCAATGCGGTGCAAGCCATCAAAACTTTAATATTATGTGCCGGCTATCAGGAGGAGTTCAGTCAGTTGGAGAAGGTTAGATGCTATGACATGATGGTGACTCCTGATGGATTGTTCGAAGCCATTTTCTTCCTGGTCCTGTAAGAAATTAAAAGACAAAAGAGGTTGGCTACAAGTGGCAGCGGGTGGGAGAGGGAGGGGAGAGGGAGAGGGAGAGGGAGGGGAGAGGGAGAGAGAGAGAGAAAGCTAGAGAGAGTGGGGAGAGGGAGGGGAGGGGAGAGGGAGAGGAAGAAGAAAAGGCAGAGGGAGAGAGAAAGCTAGAGAGAGTGGGGAGAGGGAGGGGAGGGGAGAGGGAGAGAGAAAGAGAGGAACTGGGAGGGGGAGAGAGAGGAAGAGGAGAGAGGGAGGGAGAAAGAGAAAGAGGGAAAGAGAGAGGGAGGGGGAGAGAGAGAGAGAGGGAGAGGGAGGGGAGAGGGAGAGAGAGAGGGAGGGAGAGAAAGAGAGAGAAAGAGAGGGAGGGTGAGAAATTCTCTAAATGGAGTAATTCATTGAGTAATTGAATTCAGATCATGATTTCTCTAGCTTGGTGATTTTCTTCTCCCTAACCAGCAGATCTCGTCTGAGCTCTCCATATTTGCTCTTTTGGGAATTTAGTCAGCTTCTCTAAACTGGAGCTGAAGGTGATGTTCAGAGAGGCCAACACCTACCTGCCCCGTCCCGATCTAAGAGAGAAGACCATCGGGAAGCTTTTCTTCTCGGGGGTGAGGAGACCTTGGGATGCACCCCAATATTCTGGACAGCCATTTGTCTGAGGTTGTAGAGCAGGGGTCCTCCAACGTTTTAAAGAGGGGGCCGATTCATTTTTTTTGCCTTTCTCCTTCCTAAGCCCCCGTTTAAATTGTTTTTAAAGACTTTTAATTTGAAGGAGTTCTTTACAAGCCCAGAGCTGCTTTTCCAGGCTGCACCGGCGAGATCACCCCTCAGCTGGCCCTCAGCTGGCCTTACAGCTGGCTCGCTGGGAGATAAGGCAGTTAGGGGCGGGGCAAGGGGCGGGGCTTAATCACACCACCCCGCGGGCCGTATTCTTTGCCCGTGGGCCGTAGTTTGAGGGTGCCTGTTGTAGAGGGTCTGCTGCTTGAGCAGGGGGTCTCCAAGGTCTTCTGCTAGTCTGTTAATCGGTGGAAGGGCTTCCCTCCAGAAGTTGTTGGTGGGGAGGGAGGGATGAAGGGAAAAGAAGGGAGGGAGGGAGGGAGGGAGGGAGGGAAAAGAAGGGAGGGAGGGAGGAAGGAAGGAAGGAAGGAAAACTCAATGACCACAATTTCCTTTTACTCTGTATTATAGGCAGTTTTGTATTCTTACAACTATCATTTACATTACCTTTTGCCATACTGTAGTCCTCGACATATGACTGTCATAGAACCCCCAGTGGTCAGTAAGTGATTTCAGCAGTCCTTAAGCCAATGCCGTGGTCGAATACTTAGGATAAACCAGATCTTTCAGTGATTTCCATCTAAAAGTTGTCCTCGATATACGACCACAACTGAGCCCCAAATTTCTGTTGCTAAGCAAAAGTTCTTAAGCAAGTTTTGCCTCATTGTTTGACCTTCCTTGCCACAGTTGTTAAGTGAATCGCTGCAGTGCAGTTCTTACGGTGGTCAATCTGATGAATTAGTGAATCTGGTTTCCCCATTGACTTGGCCTATCAGACGGTCACAAAAGCGATCACGTAACCTCGAAACACTGCGACCGTCATAAATATGGACCGGCAAGTACCCAAATTTTGATCACATGACCATGAGGATGCTACAATGGTCTGAAAGTCTGAAAAATGGGCATGTCCCTTTTGTCAGTGCCGTTGTGACTTTCAGTGGTCACTAACCAAGGACTGTATTTTCTTTTTCTCTCCCCGTAATGGCTGAAAGCGGCATCTTTAGTCGAGGCTCTCAGGGCAGTTCCCGTCCTTGGCTTGGCTAATGCTCCGTATCTCCACTCTTCTTCCTCAGCTGCTGTATCACCCGGAGGTTGGAGACTTCTTTATGACGCAAGACATTCTCGAGGTTCTCCTGGAATGGATGATTCAGCCGTATCCTCTTATCCAGACTTTCAGCGTTAGAGGACTGGGGAACCTCATCCAACACCTGTTTGAGGTAAGAGATGGGGGGCAGGAAGGGAGTGGCTTCCAAGGTAGTAGCAGGTGTGGCCTCACTCTCTGGGAAGTCTTCAAGGCTGGGAAGGACAGAAGAAGGAGAAGAAGACAATCATCAGGAACAGGATGGACTCAGCTAGAGTGGTGTCTCTTCTACAAAGATGGGTGCACCCCTGTAAGATCTGAAGGATCAAGTAGATCCTCTTGGAGAAGATCTCAAAGCAGAACAAGAGGAAACAGAAGGGAACTGATGAAGGAGAGAAACAACCTGGAACTAAGGAGAAATTTCCTGACTGTGAGAACAATTCATCCTTGGAACGACTTGCCTCCAGAAGTTGTGGCTGCTCCATCACTGGAGCTTTCCAAGAAGTGACCAGGCAGCCATTTGTGCAGCATAGTCTAGGGTCTCCGAGACTCAGAGAACTCCAGTGACCGTGTTTAATTGCTCGTTCCTTTCCCTGCTTCCTCCAGAAGAACATCTCAGGGCCAGTTTTCATGCCGGTCATCAACTGCGCTTGTCACCCAGAGAAGAGTGTAGCGAAGGAAACTCTCCAGACCCTCCATTTCCTCCTTAGGCACCTTGCTGCGGACATCCATGCATTGAGGCGGTCCATCTAATTCCTCTCCTGTTGAAATATTTTCCTGACGAAAGTCAACCAAATCACGACAAACTGGTTTCCCCTCCTCTTTTTTAATTATTTCTGTAAGAAATAAGAAATGAATGAAGGAATCAATAAATACATGAGTGAATGGATGAATAAAGGAACGAATAAACAAAGGAATAGATGGATAAATGAATAAATAAATGAATGGATTAATGAATAGATGAACCGATGGATGGATGAATGACTGGATGGATAGATGGAAGGATGGAAGGATGGATGGATGAATATCAAAGCTGTTCTGGCGAGGAAGCCCACAGATGCCTCTACTTTCAGTGGTGCATTTTGGGGGGTGGGGGCTTATGCCAAATTTTGCTCCAATTTTTTTTTTTAATTAAATTTCTATACCGCCCTTCTCCCGAAGGACTCAGAGCGGTGAACAGCCACAAGATAAAACACATAAATACAAAAAATTTAAAATGAATTAAAAACGAATTAAATAATTTCAGCCCCCACCAGTTTGCCCACTGCCTCCCACCAACCAGGGCATGCCTGCTCTCGATGAGGAGACCCCCCGAGGCTGACTCTTCTGCTCAGCCCCTTCCCCCTTCCCTCAGGCCTGGCCCACCTCTAAATTTAAGGAAAGCAGAGCCGCGGGCTGAGGGCTTACTGCAATGGGCATGGTAGACTTGCTGTTTCTTCTCCCGATGGCTTTGGTGCTGGGGTCTTGATCCTGAAGCCTTTTGAGGAGGGGCTTCGTGATCTTCAGGTTAGCATAGGGGTCTGCGGCCAGCGCCTTCCATAACTCTCTGGTGCTTCTGTGCAGGTGGAAAAATGGATTGGGGGAAAAATCAGATTCTTTCCCCATTTTCGAAGAGACGGCCAATCCAGATAGATTAAATCCCCCCCACCAACGGAAGAAAGGATTAGAACAGATGGCCAAATGAACCGTTTTAATACAAACAGGGTGTGTCTAACTGATGAGGACTTATAAGTCCAAAATAGATCTATCTTAGTCTCCTTAGTCTCCCAATGGGCAGCAGAGTGTTTGCTGGCTGCCAGAAAAAAAAAGCCCAGCATCAGACGCTTGGCCACTGGTTCAGATTTATGACCGTTGCTGTGTCCCAAAGTCAAGCGATCACAGTTTGCGACCTTCTGACAAGGAAAGTCAGTGGGGAAACCAGATTCACTTAACAACCATGTTTCTAACTTGAGAGCTGCAGTGATTCACTTAACAGATGTGACAAGAAAAGTCCTAAAATGTCTTTAAAAGGTCATTCCCATATCCTCTTCCCCCTCCCTCTCCCCTCCTTCCCTCCTTCCCTTCTTCCCTCCATCCCTCCCTCCCTTCCTTCCCTCCTTCCCTCCTTCCCTCTTTCCCTCCCTCCCTCCCTTAATTCCTCCTTCCTTCCTTCCTTCCTTCCTTCCTTCCTTCCTTCCTTCCTTCCTTCCTTCCTTCCTTCCTTCCTTCCTTCTTTCCTCAACAACTGTTTCTAACCCAACAACTGCAGTGGTTCACTTAACAACCATGGCAAGAAAGTTCGTAAAATGGGGGGAAATCCACTTAACAACTGTCTTGCTTCAGAACAGCAATGTTGGGCTCACTTGTGTCGTAAGTCGAGGACCGCCCATATATTCCTCTGGGTTGGTATCTCCCTGTGAAGGAGCAAGGGTTGCCAACTGATCTGATTGCAGGAAGCTTACGTTGCTCCTGGGCCTTTGCTGCTTTTTCTCTGCAGCAATGAAAGCCTTCCGAAGCACGGAAACCCTGGTCCACTCCCGAAGTTTGCTTTTCAAGGAAGCCCAGGCAGGTAAAACGTTGGCCATTTCCCTGCCACATCTGCTGAGGAGTTGGCAAGCCACACCACACCCTCCGTGGCTGAGAGTTCCGTGGGCCGTCCCTCACGGAGGGCCTCTGCGCCACCGGAAGTGCCAGGGACCCCAAAACTGATCAAGGGGGGGGAGGTTTCCAGGAGCAGCGTGTCTCCAAAATTAACCCAAAGGTGCTTTTCCCAGAATGACCCAGTTGGAAGTTGGAGCAGTGGTGAAATTCAAAAATTTTCCCTACCGGTTCTGTGGGCGTGGCTTGGTGGGCAGTTGACCGGGTGGGCGTGGCTTGGTGGTTATGTGACTGGGTGGGCGTGGCTGTACAATTGACTCACACACAATGCAAAAGCTGCTTGACTTCACACAAAATGGCCCCTGCAACAAACAGGAACCTCACAGAATCACAGAGAGCTCAAAAACAAACTATCACACTTTACACAAAAATAACACAAAAGCTGCACAACTGACTCACACGCAATGCAAAAGCGGCTGAACTTCACACGAAATGGCCCCTGCAACAAGCAGGAACCTCATAGACAATCAGGCACAGCTGATTTCTCACAGCTGATTGGTAGTAAAAAAATGCTTAAAAAAAAGTTTTAAAAAAGCTCCGATATTGCCTGGTTCAGCTGATTGTCGTACTTTTTAAAGCATTTTTAAACTATCGGTTTGGGCAAAAGGTAGCAATTATTACTGTCGGTTCGGGCTCACCTGCCCAAACTGGTAGCATTTCACCCCTGCCTTGGAGGCCTTCTACTCCAAACCACTTCTTTTTTTTTTTATTAAAAAGTTTTTTTAAAAATTTTACACATATTTTCCCTTCCCTCCTCTCCCCTCCTGCCCAACCCTCCCCCCTCCCCCCAGACTTCCCAGAGCAAATACAGGCTATAGCATTTAACAAACATATAAAAAAACATAAGCTAACTATCTATAGATTTATCTCCCTTTTACACTTTAACTCCCCTTGTTCATATCTGAATATAACTATTTAAACCAATTATTATTTGAAAATAATGAATCCAACTTCATTCTTGTCCGTTCTTCAATAATATGCAAGTCTTCTTTCTTCCAGCATTGCACAATCAGCACCCAATTACAATTAACCATCACATCTCCAACCCTTACATATATGAACCCATTGACAAAATATTTTAACCAATCTTAAATAAACTATATTGTAAAAACCTTATTTGTACTTTTTACCCCATAAACTCATATTAATTCTTCCTGGGAACATGCCTTACTTAATAACTTTGCATAAACTTATTCATCTTATTCTCTACAAATACACTGCTTATAATCAAATAACATCTTCACTATTTGATATCTATAAAAAATATTGTAAAAGACCTTCCCTCAACCCTTGCACCACTTATATTTTCCTTATACCCCACAAGTTTATATTTATTCTTCAACAAAACATTCTTTATAAGCTTATATAAATTTTCAGCAAAGCATTCCTTAAGACTCGTAAGATTATGCCACCATCTGCTGGAAGAATTTGGAAAGACTTGGCAGAAAGTGGAGAACGAAAAGAAAGGCAACGGAAAGTGGAGAACGAAAAGAAAGGAAACGGAAAGTGGAGAACGAAAAGAAAGGAAAGCCTTGGGGTAAGGTAGTCCTCGACTTACAACAGTTCATTTAGTGACCATTCAAAGTTACAACGGCACGGAAAAAGTGACTTAGGGCTGTTTTCCACAGCATTTCCCAGGGTCACACAATCCAGATCCAGACACTAGGCCACTGATTCACATTTACGACTGTTGCAGTGTCCCAGGGTGACGTGATCCCCTTTTGCGACCGTCTGACCAGCAAAGCCAATTCACTTAACAACCTTGTTGCTGATTTAACAACTGCAGAGATTCACCTAACAATGGTGCAAGAATGGTTCGTAAAATGGGACAAAACTCACTTAAAAATGTCTCACTTAGCAACAGAAACTTTGGGCTCAATTGTGGTCGTAAGTTGAGGACCAACCATGTTTCAACGGTCATCAGTGTGAAAAAGAGACGTAAAACACTTTCTTCAGTGCTATTGTAGCTTCGAACGGACACTAAATGACCGGTTATAAGTTGAGAACTACCTGTCCTGATATTTCTATGCCTTTTTGGTCTGCCTTTCTCCACTTTGGGGCATCTACCATAATTAGACGCTATTCTTTTCTAAAGAAAAGAAGAATTAGGGGCGACATGATAGCAGTTTCACAGTATTTGAGGGGCTACCCCAAAGAAGACGGGGTCCAATTCTTCTCCAAAGCACCAGAAGGCAGGAGAAGAAACCACGGAAACTCATCAAGGAGAGAAGCAACCTGGAATTAAGGAGAAACTTCTTAACAAAGAAGACAATTAACCAGGGGAACAGCCTGCCACCAGAAGTTGTGGGTGCTTTATCAGTGGAGGCTTTTAAGAAGAGAAAGTTATCTTAGATTGTGTAAATTCTCCTGCTTGAGCAGGGGTTCGGTTAGAAGACCTCCAAGGTCAGGGGTGAATCTCCTGGTTCGGACCAGATTGCCCGATCCGGTAGCGATGGCGGCGGGTGGTTCGGAGAACCAGTGGCAAAAATCCCTGCATCCCCCCCCCCCACACACACACCATGCCCAGCTGACCCGCACGATCATCAGAGGCTTTTTTTTTACTTTTAAAAGCATTTTTTCTACAACCTCTTCCGCCGAAAAAATGCTTCCGCCGATCCCAGCTGAGTTGCCTGATTGGCAGAGAGGCTTTTTTAAAAAATGCTTTAAAAGCCTCTGACAATCCCAGCTGTGTTGCCTGATCGGCAGAGGCTTTTCAAAGCATTTTTTTGCATTTGCAGAAAAAATGCTTTGAAAAGTTAAAAAAACAAAGTTGGCCATGCCCACCCAGTCACATTACCCCCCCCCAAGCCACGCCCAAAGAACCGGTAGTAACAAATTTTACATTTCACCCCTGTCCAAGGTCCCTTCCAGCTCTATTCTATTCTTCTTCTTCTATTCTAAAAACAATTTCCCCTAGGAGACGCACATGAATATATGGTTATTGACAATGTCTGTACTGAACAACTCCCTTAATCCATTTAAAAGTCATTAAATCGATCACGGACGCAGGATGACCTGGTTTATGACCGGTCCAACTTACAACCTATGAGGCTGGGCTCATTCAGGGCTGAAAGTTGAAAGGACTGCCAGGAAGAGATATGAGGAGGGGACCAGTGCTCGGCCACCTTCTGGCTTAACAAACTAAGTTGAGAAACGTCGCATGCTTTCCAAAGGAGATCAGGGCCCATGGGAAGACGCCTTTGGGATCCAGAGGTTTTCCTGAAGGCTTTTATTCAATGCTCCATCTATGTGGATAATAATGAGCATCTTTTTGGAGGACATTAGATCTCCCCCCACGGAGTGTTCAGCTCTCTGCATCTGCCCTACTCTAGGCGTTCCTATTTCTGTTGGAAGACGAGCAAGAGTGGAGATGTTCCAGATATCGTCGATGGTCGATGGTTGCTACCACCCTTCTCCAATAGCACCTGTGGCTCTGTGACCTTCTCGTGGAACCTTCTCCTCTCTCTGACATTAAATTGTTCTGTCTATCTCCAGGGCCTGTTTCCACAATCTCCCTGCCAGGTCTTGTTTCTGCGACGTTCCTTCGTGGTCCTTCGCGATGTAAGAATTATCTTCACGCTTCCTCGCTTTCCCCAAAGACCAGCTGGAAGGCAGGTGCCCAGAGGGTCATGGGTTGCCCCTTCCCCACTTTGGAAGAGCTTTATAGCTCCCGCTGGCTTTAGAAAGTTCAAAGCATCCTTAAGGATCCATTTCATCCTGGGCCCCCCTCTTTTTGAACTATTACCATCTGGCAGACGGTACAGGACAATAAAAACAAGGACAAATAGGCTGAAAAACAGCTTCTATCCCAGAGCAGTAACTATACAATTCTACATACAGTGCAATATTAATACAATACCAGGGTTTTTTAATTCAATTGCATACAATGTGAAGGAAGTGTGTTTTTGTTTTATTTTTATAGGGTTTTTAAAAAGTATAATATACAGTGAGGATGGCACTTAATTTCATTCTATGAGGTGCCATGACAATAATGAAAACTATTAAACTATTAAACTATTATTGCTTGGTATCGGAGATCCTCCTGATGACTTTGGAGGGGAGTTGACTACTAACAAGACCCGGCTTGATCAGATGGCCACACTGCCGAAAGATTTCTTGCATTGAGTCAGCTGCAGCCTGAGCCACTGAGGCTTCGGAATCGCCTTGCAGATCCTGGAGACCTGAAACGAATCCAAAAAACAAAGGATTTCTGGGATCAACCCTGAGAACCAGCCCTGATCAGCGAAAGAGCTTCTGGAGAAAAACTCCTTGTTTCAAGCGAGGGAACTTTGAAACTCACCCAGGAAAACTTCTTTCATTTGTTTTGAAGTCATCACTTCCGGTTGCATGTATTGCGCGCAGCAGCCTGGGCACGTAAAAAGAAAACGTTGGTGGGGTTAACAGAGACGGCTAAATCGACTGATTCAGGAAAAAAACGCGCAATTCACTGGTTTCCACTTGGAAGAGTCGCTTTGGGACTTTACGGGATGGTTCCAGGGATTGGGTCTGTCTAATAATAAGAAGGACTAGGGGTAGCCGATCTTCCTATGTTTTTGTCTCCAGGTCTCACTGGAGGCTTTCAAGAAGAGATTAACGAAGAGATTGGACAGCCACTGGTCTGAAATGGAATCGGGTCTCCTGCTTTAGCAGGGGGTTGGACTAGAAGACCTCTAAGGTCCCTTCCAACTCTATTACTTTATGTTCTAGGGCTGTGCAAACAACCATCATCTTGGAAAAAAATCTAAGCAGCCTTGAATCCAGTTAATACTAGAATGGGAGGCCAGCTGGAAATATTTCCAGAGGAAAAACCACGGCTGTGGATTTGCCTATACAAGAGAGAGGGATACAGGCCAGGTAGTCCTCAACTTCTAACAGTTCATTTAGTGACCATTCAAAGTTACAACGGCACTGAAAAAAGTAACTTACGACTGCTTTTCACACTTAGAAGCGTTGCCACATCAAGATCAAAATCCGGATGCTTGGCAAACCGACTCGTATTTATGACGCTTACAGTGTCTTGGGGGTCAAAGATCACTTCGGATGAGCCAAATCCGGGAGGAAGCCAGATTCACTTAACAACCATGTGACTAACTTAACAACGGCAGCGATACCCTTAAGAAAGAGGGCAGGAACTGCCTGAGAAACTGTTGCGCGATCGTAGCAGTTCCGGAGAAGCCACCCGGTATAAGAGCAGCTTCCAGTCTGATTAAGCGACATGGCTTAATTCGGCATAGATTCTTTTGGTGATAAGGCCGCCCGCCTGTCTTGGGTTTTCCTGCCCTCCTTCCAGAGTTGGCATTGGTGATTACCAATTAAGAGGGCAGCTGCCTCGCGATGGGAAGAGTTCCGGCTCCTCAGGAATCCCAGCATCTGATCCAACATCGCAGGAAGGTTTTGCTTGCATTTATTCATCTGGGGAAAACAAGGCAACAAAGAAGCCAATGAACTATAGAGCTTCCTTTTTTAAATTTTTTTTTTTAACCAAGGGGCTGCTTTCTTGGTCAAAGCCAGCTGGGTGACTTTGGGAGTTCTAGTCCCTCCTTAGTCACGATGGCCAGCTGGGTGACTTTGGTGCAGTCCCTCTCTCTCAGGGCAACCCACCTCACAGGGCTGAAGTATAGAGCTTCCTTTTTTAATTTTTTTTTTTTTTTTTACCAAGGGGCTGCTTTCTTGGTTAGGTTTCTAGTCCTCATGTCCTCAACAACTTACTGTACTGTACTAAACTGTGACATTATTATACTATGCTATACTTTACTATACTAATTGATATTTATATTATTAGAGACAGTTTTATCCAAATTAAAAGCATAAAGGAAAATAAAGAAAAATAGCAGATAGTGAAAAAAGAAAATAGAAAAAGAAAAGGGAAAGAAAAATGATAAGGAAATGGCTTCTAAACTTATAAATGCATTTATATTTTGCCCCCCTCTACGTCCTAATTTCCTTTTCCCACAAACTGCCATTTCCAAGCCTCAAACCCACAAACCAGCAAGGTTTCTAGTCGTCATGGTTGCATGGAACCTCTGCTGTTCCCGAGAGAGTAAAAACCCAAGAAGAATCCCTCTAGTCAGTTGAGTCTAGTGCTTAACGCCTCAGGCAAGAAACCAGGAACCGGTGAGTTCTAGTCCCGCCTTCATCATGATAGTGAGCTGGGTGACTTTGAGAGTTCTAGTCCCGCCTTTGGCATGAAAGCTGGATGGGTGATTTTTGCTAATTACCAGGAGACGGTGAGTTCTAGTCCCCCCTTGGGCAAGCAAGCGGACTGGGTGACTTTGGGCCAATGAGCAGGGAATGGTGAGTTTTGGTCCTGCCTTAGGCATGAAAGCCAGCTGGGTGACTTTGGGAGTTCTAGTCCCTCCTTAGTCACGATGGCCACTGGGTGACTTTGGTGCAGTCCCTCTCTCTCAGGGCAACCCACCTCACAGGGTTGTTGTGAAGAAAAGAAGAAGTATTAGGGATGCCCACCATCTTGAACTATTTATAAAAATAAGAAAGGCAGGGCAAAATAAAGAAATAAACGGTTAGTATACTCTAATCTGGAAGAAAACAGGCCAGCTTGGCTCCTACTTACAACCACGTAGCAGATGTTGGAGTACATGCTATGGAGACTGGTGTACATTTCATAGTCCAACAAGTTGCTGGGAAAGCCCCCCCAGTTCATAAAGGACACGCAGGAGTCGAGGGTCTTCCTGGAGACCTGGCCGAGGGAGGAAAGAGGGAGATCCTGTCACCTAGTTGGGTCATGAAAGGTCTTCAAGGAAACAACCAAGTTCAGGGAGCACCAAGGACTCCACAACTTCAGGATTGTCTACAATGTCTTTGCATTCTCCAGAGTGTCCACGTGGTACAACCACGTTGCTCTGAGTGAAGATGGGGGTACAGAGTGGTCTCTGTGAAGGTAGCATGATCAGACCGGAAGCTCAGGTTAGCCAGCCCTTCAACTCACCTCTTTCGTCCGATCATTTGACAGTTGTATGAATAGGGGAATAAGGCTGTTCAGGATGTTTTCGGCCATATTACTGTTCCGTAACTCCTTCAGTCCTTTCAGGAGCATGCCAAAAATGGTGATGGAACTATTCCTCAGTTCGATGTCGTCCTACGAAGGAAGAGAGACAGGTTAGTCCCTCCAATAGCAGAATAGCCATGCAGAAGTTTCTTGAAGGAGAACACACAAGTTCAGAGCACACCTATTCCCAGTTCAATGTCCATGGAGAGGGAGGGAGGAGGGGGAGAAAGAGAGGGAGGGAGGGAGGGAGGGAAGAGGGAGAGAGAAAGAGAGGGAGGGAGAGAGGGAGGGAGGGAAGAGGGAGAGAGAGAGAGGGAGGGAGGGAGGGAGGGAGAGGGGGAAACCAGTTTGTTATGATTTGGTTGACTTACATCATGAAAATGTTTCAGAAGGAGCGGAATGAGGTTGACTGCCTTCACCGCATGGGTTTTGATATCGAGGTTCCTGAGGAGGAAATGCAGGGTCCTTATAGCTTCTTTTGCCACCGTCTTCTGTTCGTGACAAGCGCAGTTTAGCACTGGCATCAAGAGGGGTTCCAAGATGTTCTTCTGGAGGAAGCAGGGAAAGAAACGAGCAATTAAACGGTCACTGGAGTTCTCTGAGTCTCTCAGCGATCATGACAAACGCAAGAGAAGCCCACAGAGCATAGAAGAAGAGGGTTGAAAAGGAACTTGGAGGTCTTCCAGTCCAACCCCCTGCTCAAGCAGGAGACCCTAGACTCTGCTGGACAAATGGTTATCTAAACTCTTCTTGAAAAGCTCCAGTGATGGAGCACCCATAACTTCTGGAGGGAAGTCGTTCCAAGGATGAATTGTTCTCGGTGTCAGGAAATTTCTCCTTAGTTCCAGGTTGTTTCTCTCCTTCATGATTTCCCGTCCGCTGCTTCTCGTTCTGCTTTCAGGGGCTTTGGAGAATAGGTTGACCCCCTCTTCTTTGGGGCAGCCCTTCAAATACTGGAAGACTGCTCTCAGGTCTCCCCTGGTCCTTAACAGAATACCAGAGATGGAAGGGACCTTGGAGGTCTTCTAGTCCAACCCCTGGTCAAGCCAGAACCCCTATACCATTTCAGACAAATGTCCTCCAAGAGGATCTGGCCTCTACTTGCACCTTCAGATCTTCCAGGGTTGCAGCCATCTTTGGAGAAGAGACACCACTCTAGCTGTCCTCTTTCTGCTGGTTGCCTTCTTCTTCTCCTTCTTCTATCCTTCCCAGCCTTGTAGACTTCCGAGAGAGCGAGGTCACACCTGCTACTACCTTGGAAGCCACTCCCTTCCTGCCCCCCATCTCTTACCTCAAACGGGTGTTGGATGAGGTTCCCCAGTCCTCTAACGCTGAAAGTCTGTATCAGCGGGTATGGCTGTGTCATCCATTCCTTCAGCACCTGGAGGATGTCTTGGATGACAAAGAATTGGCAAATTTCCGGGTAAAACAGCAGCTGAAGAAGAAGAGTGGAGATATGGAGCATTAGCCAAGCCAAGGAAGGGAACTTCCCTGAGAGCCTCGACTAAAGATGCCACTTTCAGCCATTACGGGGAGAGAAAAAGAAAATAAACACAGTCCTCGGTTAGTGACCGCTGAAAGTCACAACGGCACTGACAAAAGAGATACGTCCATTTTTCAGAATTATGACCATGGTAGCATCCTCATGGTCATGTGATCAAAATTTGGGTACTTGCCGGTCCATATTTGAGTTGAAGATGTGGCTCTTTCGTCAACTTAACTGATCCGTTATGGGTGTACATTGTTATAATTTTAAATTGTTTTAATTGGGTTGTTGATTTTAATTTATTGTGATTTGTATTGGATATTGTTTTTGTAAGCTGCCCTGAGTCCCTCGGGAGAATGGCGGCATATAAATATATATATATATATGTGACGGTCGCAGTGTTTCGAGGTTACGTCATCCCTTTTGTGACTGACTGATAGGTAGTGTAAATGATAGTTGCAAGAATACAAAAAATAATGGGGTCATTGAGTCTTCCTTCCTCCCTTTCTCCCATCCTCCCTCCCTCAATCTCCTTCCTTCCTTCCTTCCTTCCTTCCTTCCTTCCTTCCTTCCTTCCTCCCTCCCTCCCTCCCTCCCTCCCTCCCTCCCTCCCACAACTTCTGGAGGGAAGCCATTCCACTGATTAACAGAATACCAGGAGACCTTGGAGGTCTTCTAGCCCAACCCCCTGGTGAAGCAGGAGACCCTCTACCATGTCAGACAAATGGCTGTCTGGTTTCTTCTTCAAGACCTCCAGTGATGGAGAACCCACAACTTCTAGTTTCTAACCATAAAGTTCTGTTGAACCCTGGGCAACTTTCCTTGAGCTCCAGAAGGTTGGGGTGCATCTCAAGGTCTCCTCACCTCCGAAAAGAAAACCATCCCAATGGTTTTGTGTCTTAAATCGGGGTGGCGCACGTAGGTCTCGGCCTGTCGGAACATGACCTTCAGCTCATGTTTTGAGTAGTTGAACAAGATCCTAAGAGAATAAATATGGAGAGATCAGACAAGATCTGCTGGTTAGGGAGAAGAAAATCACCAAGCTAGAGAAATCATGAGCTGAATGATCGATAAATGAATTACTCAATGAATTACTCCATTTAGAGAATTTCTCACCCTCCCTCTCTCCCTCTCCCCTTCCTCTCTCTCTCACCCTCCCTCTCTCTCTCTCACCCTCCCTCTCTCTTTCTCCCTCCCTCCCTCTTTCTCCCTCTCCCTCTCCCCTCCCTCTCCTCCCCTCTAATCTTTCCTCTCTCACACTTTTGCCTTCTGTGTGTCTCTCTCCCTCTTTCTCTCCCTCTTTCTCTCCCTCTCCCCTTCCCTCTCTCTCCCCTTCCCCCTATCTCTCTGCCTCCTCTTCTTCCTCCTCTCCCTCTGCCTCCCCTCCCTCTCTCACCCACTGCCCCTCGTAGCCAAGCTCTTTTGACTTTTAATTTCTTACCGGACCAGGTGGAAAATGCCTTCAAACACACTTTCAGGACTCATCAGCATCGCCCAACATTGAACCATATCTAACTCCTTGAACTCCTCCTGATAGCCGGTGCGCAAGATGAGGTGTTTGACGGCTTTGACTGCGTTGCTAAATGAAACAAAGGCAGAAGAGTTGGTGCCAATCATTCAGCTGATCCCCCTGCACTTCCGACCGTTACAGTAGCCCTATGGTCATGTGGTCAGAATTCAGACTCTCGGCAACTGACCCATATTTATGACGGTCGCAGTGTCTCAGAGTCACGCGATCCCCTTTTGGGACCTTCTGACAAGCAAAGTCAATGGGGAAGCCAGATTCACTTAACGACCATGGGACTTAACCAGTGCAATGATTCACTTAACCACTCTGGCAAGAAAGGTTGCAAAATGGGACAAACTTCACTTAACGACTGTTTCCTGAGCTTTGCAGAAATGGAGAAAGGATCCAGATTGGGCCCAGGAGATTCCTTACCCCAGATGGTAGGTCAGTTCTGACCCGCTCTTGCCTGCTCCCAGCAGAAAATAGATGTGCGTCACGAGCGCCAGGAGCAGGCTGGAGAACTTATGCTGGACAATGGTTGCTGCCTCAGGAAGCGAGAGGAGGAAGGAGAGCGCATTGGTGGCCTAGAAACAGGAGGAGAGGAGAGTCAGCTCGGGCTCATCAGGTTACTTAGATTCATCATCATCTATTTCTTCTTTTAACGACCCCCTAATCCCTTGCGGGGTGGAGTCTGGGCAACTGAATGGAGCTGAGGCTTTCCTGGCTGGATGCCCTTCTTGTCGCCAATGCAGAGTTTTGTTCGGCAGATACATTCTCATTGTGCCCAGAGAAAGAAAAAAATCCTCATGTCCATGAAACCTGAGCCAGGAATGTCCATGTCTGAGACACGGAGCCAAAGGTTGCTAGAAGTGGGACTTCTGAAACTCCCATTCTACACCCCCTCCAGACTTTGAGAGGCCAGTGGGGTGTAGATACAGGACAAAAGGGAGACAACGAGTAGCGCAAGTGAGACAGAACTGGGGACAAAGAGATCGGTAACCTCACGTTTCTCTGTTTGTCTTCATTCCTAAGTGGGCTCTTGACTCTCCACCTCTTAGGGGTCCTTGGAGGGGCCCTGGGTGCTGTCTGAGCATGTGTTTTTTGGTTGCAGATGTTTCATGACCCAGCTAGGTAACATCATCAGTGCTGGAAGAGTTAGGCTTAGAGGTAGGGTTAGACTGGTTGGGTCGGGAAACATCTGCAAGAAAACCACCAAGCTCAGTAAGCACCAAGGACCCCACAGTTCAAACCTGGACTACAAATCTATTGGTCTTAATTAATTAAATTTCTCCACCGGCCATCTGAGCAATCTGACACTGGGAAGTTTACAACAATGTAATAAAACAATATAACACATAATAAAAATACAGATTAAGAATATTTAAAATAAGATATGACACAAAGTACTCCGTTGGGTGTTTGCCTTTGTTGGTTCCTATCATGTATTTTCTTAAATCAAACTCTTTTTTAGTTATTTCTGTAAGAAATAACGTAAGAAATGAATAAAGGAATCAATTGAATTATGAATGATTGGATGAGTAAAGGAATGAATAAATGAAGGAATGTATGAATAAACGAATAAATCAATGAACGGATACATGAATGAATGGATTAATGAAAAGATGAACCGATGGATGGATGGGTGGATAGATGATAGAGCTGGCTGGCTGGCTGGCTGGATGAATGGGTGGATGAATGGATGGATGGATGAATATCAAAGCTGTTCTGGTGAGGAAGCCCACAGATGCCTCTACTTTCAATGGGGCATTTTGGGGGGAAGGGGGGCTTACGTCAAATTTTGCTCCGATTTCAGCCCCCACCAGTTTGCCCTCTGCCTCCCTCCAGCCAGGGCGTGCCTGCTCCTGATGAGGAGACCCCCGAGGGTGACTCTTCTGCTCAGCCCCTTCCCCCTTTCCTCAGGCCTGGCCCACCTGCAGATCTAAGGAAAGGAGAGCCACCGGTTGAGGGCTTACCGCAATGGGCATGATGCATCTCCTCCCAATAGCTTCGCTGCTGGGGCCTTGGTCATCAAGCCTTTTGAGGAGGGGCTTCATGATCTTCAGGTTAGCATAGGGGTCTGCAGCCAGCGCCCTCCACAGCTCCCTAGCACTTCTGTGCAGGTGGAAAAATGGATTGGGGAAAAAAATCAGATTCTTTCCCCATTTTCAAAGAGACGGCCATTCCAGATAGATTAACCCCCACAACGGAAGAAAGGGTTAGAGAACCGATGGCCAAATCAACTGCTTTAAGGCATGGAAAAAAATATAGCTACAGGTAGTTCTCGACTTGCAACCGTTTGTCTAGTAGCCATTCAAAGGAGGGCCTCTGCGCCACCGGAAGTGCCAGAGAACCCAGAACTGGTCAAGGGAGGGGATGTTTCTAGGAGCAGTGTGTCTACAGAATTAACCCAAAGGTGCTTTTCACAGAATGACCGAGTTGGAAGGGACCTTGGAGCAGTGGTGAAATTCAAAAATGTTCCCAACCGGTTCTGTGGGCGTTGGTTGGTGGGCATGTGACCGGGTGGCTGTTTCTTGGTGGTCATATGACCAGGCGGCCGTGGCTTGGTGGTTATGTGTCCGGGTGGGCGTGGCTGCAGAACTGATTCACACACAATGCAGAACCTCACTGAATCACAGAGAGCTCAAAAGCAAACGATCACACTTTACACAAAAGTAACACAAAAGCTACACAACTGACTCACATACAATGCAGAAGCAGCTGGACTTTACACAAAATGGCCCCTGCAACAAACAGGAACCTCACAGACAATCAGGCACAGCTGATTTTCTCACAGCTGACTGGTAGTAAAAAATGCTGAAATTAGAAATTACAAAAAGGTTCCGACATTGGCCGGCACAGCTGATTGTCGTACTTTTTAAAGCGTTTTTTTTTTACTACCGGTTTGGGCAAACAGTAGCAATTATTCCTATCGGTTCGGGCGAACCAGACCAAACCAGAGGATTTCACCCCTGCCTTGGAGGTCTTGTACTCCAAACCGCTTCTCAGGCAGGAAATCTTATCCCATTTCAGACAAATGGCTGTCCAATCTCTTCTTGAAAACCTCCAGTGATGGTGCACCCACAACTTCTGGAGGCAAGTTGTTCCACTGGTTAATTGTTTGCGCTGCTAGGAAAGTTCTGCACATTGTAGGTTGCTTCTCTCTTTGATTCGTCTCCATCCTTTGCTTCTTGCCTGCCCTCAGGTGGTTTGGAAAATAGGTTGACCCCCTCCTCTTTGTGGCAGTCCCTCAGATATCAGAACACTGCTATCCTGTCCCCCCTCAATCCTTCCTTTCATTGAACTAGAGAGACCCAATTCCTGCAACTCTTCTTCATATGTTTTAGGCTCCGGTTCACTAATCATCTTCGTTGCTCTTCTCTGCACTCTTTCAGAGTCTCTGCATTGTTTCTACAGTGTGGCGACCAAGAAAGTTAAAAAACCAAGGAGGTCCAGCTGCCTTTTGGAAAAGCACCTTTGGGACAATCATGACCTGGATGGTGGAGACAACCAGCCTAGGAAGCTCTCAGAATTCAGATCGACTGCACAGCCAACCAGCGACTGCACTGGCCCTCAACCAACCCAATGCAACCTCCCCCCCAATCAGCACATGACCTGCCCACCCCAAGCTACAGATATTCACCCCTATCGCAAATGGTTGAGAATCTCTGTAGAGTACAAGAAAACAGGAGGCACATCTCCTTGAGGTTCTTCTTACCCATCGCACGCCACCGAGCACTCGAGGAGAATATCCACGACTTTGTTCACCCGTTTGGACGCCAGGTGACACACTGCCTTTAGCGTTTGTTGTTTGGTGGCAGGGTCCAAGATCTTCGGGAGACGTCGGTAGATCTCCTTGAGGATCATGGGCAGCTATGGCAAAAGAGAAATCCAAGGGATGACCGACTTTCTCAACAGCCCTAAGATTACCTGGTGGTCTCCATCCAACCCTCGCCTTCTTAAATCCAGCCAAAGTGTTGTCACCAAGTCAACAAGGTCTCACCCATTCTCATCTTTCTTTTCTACAAAATCTCCTCTATCCCTTTTGCTCCAAACCCTGCCATTTTCTTACCTCCTCCATATCCATCCCACATTCATCCAAGAACGAATTGAGCAGGAGTCCCGCAGTGTGTGAAATGTTTTTGTCCAGGTGTGTCAGAGCTGCCAGGGCTTTTAAGATCAGGTCGTTTATTTGTGACGGGCTCAGATGCTCGCCAAAGGCCTATCGGAAAGAAGAAAAGGAGACCATGAAGAGATGCATCAGGGTTTTGACAAGCCAGAGACTTTGACCCGTATCTGGGGACAGCACCCCATGTAGAGAGGCAGGCCGTATTCCATGACATCCACCACGTGATATTAGGATGTGGGTGAAAGAAGCCAACATGGCAGCCGAGATCGCCTGCTCCTAGACATTGTGGGGGATGGATATCCACCCTTTGGCCTTTGGAGCCTGCCGTCCCCACTGTGATACTGACTTTTTTGAGTATCTCCAGGTCAAGAGGAGGAGAGAAAGGAAGGTCAATAAGAAGCCAGGCAAAATGCTGAACGAAAACGTACCGTAGCCATTTTGGAGACGTTATTATAAAATATTGTTGGGCCCGAAAAGGAGAAGTCTTCCCTCAGCCAACTGACGACCTTCCCCTTCTTGTTTCTAGGTTTCTCATCCATTTCTTTGGCTTTGGAGGGAGGGAAACAAGAGAAGGTCAGATTTTGGCATTCGGAACTTCTGAAGATCCTTCGTCTGACGGCCGGTTTAGTCGTTCCAACAGAAGAGAAGCTCTGTAGCTCAGGGCTGACCTGAGGGGTCCCTGGTGCTCTCTGGGCTCGGTGGTTTTCTCGTTACCTAGTTGGGTCATGAAACCTTCACAAGAAAACAACAAAGCTCAGAGACACCAGTCCTCCTCCTCCCCCCTCGCTCCCTCTTTCTCTGCCCCCCCCTTTCTCTTATCTCACTGATCAGGAACGAAACAGGTACAATGACCTCTTTAGTGGTCCAATTACAGGCAGTCCTCGACTTACGGCCACCATTGAGTCCTAAGCAAGACAGTTATGAAGCGAGTTTTGCCTCATGTTGCGATTTTTCTTCTTGCCAACGTGGTTAAGTGAATTGCCGCAGCAGTTAAGTTAGCAACCCGGTTGTTAAGTGAATCTGTCTTCCCCATTGACTTTGTTTGGCAGAGGGTCACAAAAGGGATCACATGACCCTGGGACACTGCAACCGTCATAAATCGGAGTCAGTGGCCAAGTGTCCAGATTTTGATCCCGTGAGCATGGGGATGCTGCAACGGTCGTAAGTGTGAAAGACAATCACAAGTCACTTTTTTTCAGTGCCGGTTAAACTTTGAATGGTCACTAAATGAATTGTTGTAAGTCAAGGACTACCTGTAACCCCTTTTCTAGGTTAACACAATAGATGGGACTGTAAATGGAGGGGAAATATAGGGCTACATAAGAGACAAATTACATAAATGAAGGAATGAAGGAATGAACCAACAAACGAATGAACAAAGGAATGAATGAATCAAACCGGATTTAACCCAGACTACCTTGGTCTGATGTGCAAATGAAGCATTAGGTTGTGAATTGATTGTGTGCTGCCTGGGGAATTCTGGGCATTGAAATCCACATGGCTTAAAGTTGCCACTGGGTTAAGCTTTTAACTAGCCAAATTTAACCGATCCTTTTCTTTAGGTAAACCATTGATATAAGTGCCTGTCTTTCAACCGATTGTGGACGGCTCCCAATTAAAAATTAGAAGACACGTAAAATGGGGTTGAAACTATAAAATTAACAAATAATGTATTGCAATTATAAACCCTCTTTAGCTCTTTCCTTAACAATGCCCACTCAACCCGTAACTTGGTTAACCCGTTTTCTGGCTTCCTGCAATACATGCAGCCATCCAATGACTAAAAGGTGGCTTTGCAAAACACGCTAAGACCCAATCCATGTGCCAAGACTCACAAGCCCAGGCTGGCTGATGGCAGATGCCTAGCCTAACTCTGTGGTCGGCAAACTGCAGCTCGCGAGCCACATGCGGCTCTTTGGCCCCTTGAGTGTGGCTCTTCCACAAAATACCACCTGCGGGCGCGCACGCACAGTGCGATTGAAACTTCGTGGCCCATGCGCAGAAGTCGGTTTTCGGCCTGGGCGAGTCTATTCTGAAGAAGTGGCGTTAGAAGAAGTGGGGGTGTCTTGCGGGCGAGAGACGGGAGACGGGAGACGCGGCGCAGGTGGGCCATGGGATACGCAGCGTGGGAGAGGCGCACGCGATTCATGCACAAGTTGAGTGAGCCAGTCAGTCAGCAATCTCCTTGTGCAGTGGTTAGTGCTAGTCGCATCCGCAAATCACGCGCGGGTGACAAAAGTAACTACTCGGAGCATAAAGTTACCTGTATTTTTCCAACCAGCTGCAAATCCTACAGGTATTTTTGTCATCAATTTAAGAATTGTAATTATTTTGTGTTGGTGGCTTTATTATTATAAAATGAAACATTTTTTTAGGTGCCCTGTTTGACATGGCTACAAAGAAGAAGCAAAGAAAAACGGAAGACGAAAACCATGAATTTAAAGTTGAACGGACCGAGACTTTCGCGTTTGTTCAAAACTTAAATGGCCTTCCGACCTGTCTTATTTGTCAGGAAAAATTGGTGCATAACAAGAAATCAAATTTGGAGAGACACTTTAAAACTAAACACGTGTCATTTAGTAGTAAATATCCTGTCGGTGATGCAAGGAAGAAAGCAGTTGAGGAACTTCAGAAGAGTCAAGAAAAATCAAGTTCTGTATTTAATTACTGGATTCAATCTTCCAACAATGTTAATATTGCAAGTTTTGTGGTTAGTCAAAAGATTGCTAAGAGAGGAAAACCATATACAGACGGCGAATACATAAAAAGTTGTTTTATAAATGCATCCGAAGAGCTATTTCGGGATTTTAAGAACAAAGCCGATATTCTAAAAAAAATTAAAGAGTTACCATTGTCTGCTAAAACAGTGAAAGACAGAACAGTCAAAATGTCTTCGAATATAACCAACCAGCAAGTCGAAGATCTTAAATTGGTTTCAGCTTTATCAATAGCAGTTGACGAGTCTTGTGACATAAATGATACAGCGCAAGTTTCACTTTTTGTACGATTTATTTCATCTACAGGTCCTAAAGAAGAAATTTTAGGATTACTGCCACTCAAAGGTCAAACACGTGGAGAGGACATGGCAATGCTGTAATTGAGTACATTGAAAAACATCATATTCCACTCAATAAAATTGTCTTAATTTCAACAGACGGGGCGAAAAGTATGACCGGCGTAAGAAACGGGTTTGTTGCTATTTTGAAAGAAAAAATTAATCACGAGGTACTTACTTACCATTGCATCATTCATCAAGAAGCGCTTTGTGCTCAGACATTTCCAGAAGAAATTTGCAAAGTTATGGAATTGGTGATTAAGATTATCAACTCCATTATAACTAAACCTCTTAATCATCACCAATTTAAAGGATTTTTAGTTGAAATGGGGAGCGAGTACGCCGATCTTCTGCTGCATAACAAGGTACGTTGTTATCAAGAGGAAACGTTTTGAAACGTTTCGCTTCCTTATTAACAGAAATTAAAGCATTTCTCCATGAGAAGGGGATTCGCTATCCAGAACTAACGAACGATCAGTGGATCCAAAAATTTTATTTCATGGTAGACATTACATCTCATCTAAATCAGCTTAATCGTAAACTACAGGGGAAAGGAAACACCATTTTTTCGATGTTAGAAGAAGTTATTTCATTCGAAAACCAATGATCTCTTTTTGCTCAAGATTTTGAAAGAGAAACTTTGATTCACTTTCCAAGCCTGTTGAAACATCGCCAAGAAAATAATTCTGATATTGACATTTGCTATTTCAAAACAACACTTTTAAATATGAGGGAAGCTTTTCTCAACAGGTTTCAGGAATTCAGAAGCAGCAAAGCGACGTTAGCCTTTGTTAAAAAGCCTCTTAATGCTACTGTAACAGAATTAAATTTTTCTCCCTTTAATATTGACATTGGCAACTTTGAAATGCAATTGCTGGATTTCAAAAACAAAGAATTGTGGAGCTCGAAATTTGAAGGTCTTTGTGCCGATACAGAAATATTGGAGAAAAATAAATGTGAACTTAGTTCACAGCACAAGTGGTCTGCTTTGAAAGACCCGGAGAAGGAAGATATGATGATTTTTAACACCTGGAATAGTATTCCTGACTCATATCATCAACTGAAAAAAATAGCGTTTGCTGTTTTTTCCTTATTCGGGTCTACATAGTTATGTGAACAATCATTTTCAAGCATGAACCTTATCAAGAGTAAATTGAGAAGTTGTCTTATTGATGAGAACCTGGAATCGTGCCTAAAATTAAAAACAACATACAAACCTGACTTACTCAAACTTTCCAAGGAGATGCAAGGCCATTGTTCACATTAGTGTTTGTCAGTCATTGTCATGATTTAATTTTATGGATATTGTAAGGTCAATTGTAAGAAATTTAATTTTATCAATAAATAATATCGTTATTAAGTATGAGATCAAGTTTGATTCAACGTACCTATAGTTTAACTAAGACTTAAAACTTTAAGTAAAGTTTATTAAGTTAATTTTAGGGAACGTTGTGGAGTGAAAGAAGATGTAGTGTCGAGGAGATGGTTTGGACATATAAAGAGGATGAACGAAAGGAGATAGACGAAAGAAGTATACAGGACGAGTGTGGATGGGAGAGATGGAAGGGGTCGACCTCAGTGCTCTCCTGGGCAGTGCGCATCCCTGGGCTCCTGGCAGCCCTTGGAGTCCAACTTTCTCACCCATTTTGCTCATGATGAGGTGGTGGAGGTGGTAGGCGGCCTCTGCGGACGTCTGGCCAACTTCTTTGCTGGTGTCGCCAACGTACAGGCCCAGCAAAGCCACCAGCTGTCCCAGCAAAGAAAAGTCACCTGTGGTCTAATGAAAGGAAGCAAAAAGGAGGGGAAAGATGAGAAGGGGGGCTCATGAAGGTTTCAGCCAGCTGAAATCAGAGCATAGGAAGCATAGCACCATAGAATCCTAGAATCCTACCTTTTAGAATTCTAGAATCACAGAATCTTAGAAACATAAAATCTTAGAATTTTAGAATTATCCAATATTTGAATCTTAGAAGACTAGAATCATAGTCATAGATTCATCAAATCAGGGAATCCTAGAATCTTTGAATAATAGAATCTTAGAATCTTAGAATCTTTGAATCTCTAAATCATACAATCTTTGAATCTCTGAATCTTAGAATCTTTGAATCCCAGAACCTCAATTGCTGGAAGGGACTGTGGAGGTTTTCTCCTCCAACCCCTTCATCAAGCGGGACTCCTTGTATCCTCCTGGTCACATCCCAAAGATGCTTTTTCGAAAAGGCAGCAGGACTTTCTTCTTTTTCTTCCTTTCTTTGAAAACATCTCACTTCGCATCCCAAACGGTGACTTACGTCGAAATTGACGTTTTCAGAAACGAACTTCAGGAGGTGTCTGATGCTCTTGATGGCCCTCTCTCTCTCGTGTCTCTTGGGAGATTCAATCCAGGGATTAATGTGCTGCCCGGAAAAACAAAGGAGGAGGAGGAAAGGAAGAATTTGTGATTCACAGTTGGAAGAGCCACAGAAGTTGCCAGGACTGGGGAGAAAATCTAAGGAACTCAACAAATTTGAGACATTGGTCAATTGAGGTCTATTTTAGACTGAAAACTAGAGTAGCAATTGAAGATTTCTGGAATACAACTAGTCTTACAACAGTTCATTTAGAGCCGTGGTGGCACAGTGGTTAGAACGCAGTATTGCAGGCTAATTCTGCCAACTGCCAGAAGTTCAGCAGTTCCATCCTGATCGGCTCCAGGTTGACTCAGCTTTCCGTCCTTACCAGGTCGGTAAAATGAGGACCCAGATAGGAGAAGATTTAGAGAGGGCTGTAAACCACGGTGAAGCGGTATGTAAGTCTAAGTGCTATTAGTATTTAGTCACTATTCAAAGTTACAATGGCACTGAAAAAGGGACTTACGACCATTCTTCACACTTATGACCATTGCAGCATCCCTATGGTCACGTGATCAAAATTTGAACACTTGGCCAATGACTCATCTTTATGACGGTTGCAGCATCCCAGCTCGGTCACTAAATGAATGGCTGTATGTTGAGGACTTCCTGTATAAGTAGTCCTTGACTTACGACCAGAATTTGGGGTGCTTACCAAGGTGGATGTTAGGCGACTTGTGACTGGCTTTATGACCTTTTTTTGCCAGGGTTGAATGAATCCCTGTGGTCCTTAAGTGAATAATGCAGTCATTAGCCGAATCTCGCTTTCCCCGTAGACCTTGGCTTGTCAGAAGCCAGTTAGGCAGTTCGCCAATGGTGGTCAGATGACACCCCCCCCCCAGGATGCTGCAACCATCACAAATACAGGTAGTCCTCGACTTATGACCACAATGAGTCCAAAATTTCTGTTGCTAAAATGAATCCCATCGGCATCGACATAATCTGCATCGGTCAATTGCAGAAGGCAGCTTTACTCGGAACAGCTGCGAGGCTCTATGACAGGGGTGTCAAACTCGATTTCATGGAGGGCCGAATCAAGGTTGTGTTTGACCTCGAGGGGGGCGTGGCCGAGGTGGGAGTGGCCAGCTCAACGTCTCTCGTGTCAGGGGCACCTGTGGACTTCCCTGAGAGCCTCCCTCACTCTTATTATAATCTCCTCCCTCCCTTCTTCCCTTCCTCCTTGCCGTGGGACAAGAGAGACACGAATATCAGAGAAATAGTGGAATAGAATCATTAGTGAAAAGATGCCAGAGGAGGGACAAAACAAATGTAAATGACAAAAATGACCATCATTTTTTAACTATTGAAATGAGTTAAATTGAATGGTTGAATTGTCCCATGGGACGAGTTGTCCATCCAACAGCCACATTTGCCTATCCCGGGTCCTTGGGAGGGACTCGACAGCTGGACAGAATCGCCAAATCCAGCCTAAACATCTGGCTGACCAACCCCGAGAAAAAATCACTCTTTACCATCAAGACATCCTGCAGGGAATCCAAATTGGGAGCCTCGGACAGCAAGGCGGTGAGCATGGTGTTGCAGGTGGTCACCATCTGGTCATAAAAATCCTAGAAGGAGAAAAAGAATATCTAAAGGAAGAAGTGGTGTAAAGGAAGAAAGAGGAAGAAATCCAGGGCTGGGGAACTTATGGCCCTTTTAGGACGACTGGTGGACTGCAACTCCCAACAATCCTGAGCCAGCCACGGACTTCTGGGAGTTGAAGTCCACCCTTCTGCAATCAACGGAGCGGCCCGTCTTGCAGGGCTGGTTTTTCTTCCAGAGTTGGAGGAAATGCTTTCTCGGCTGAACACGAGGAACAAAAGGACATTGGGCTCGATGGATGGATCCAGAGTTTTGGAGGAGATTTTGAATCATGCTTATTTCCAGGTGGATCTCAGATGGCTTGGCTCCATCTGGACTGCTCACCTGAGTTTGAGCTGGTTGTCCTGGGCTGTTCACGTTCAGTTTTGTCACCAGGTAAGCCGGCAAGGAAAACACCTTCTGGATGCTTTTTCTCACCACTTTAGACCTCATCTCGGAGTTCAAGGGGGGCTTCATACGGCTGATGAAAGACGAGAAAAGAGGAGGAGGGTGAGAAGATCATAGACTCATTAGGCTAAAAGGGACCTCGGAGGTCTTCTACTCCAACCCTTGCTTGATGGTCCTTAAACCATCCTAGTCATATGGTTGTCCACTCTTTTCTTGAAAACCTCGAGTGATGGAGCACCCCCAACTTCTGGAGGCAAACTGTTCCACTGATGGATTGTTCTCGGTGTCAGGAAATTTCTCCTGGATCTCTCTTTGATAAGCTTCCATACATCGCTTCTCATCATGCTCTCAGCTACTTTGGAGAGGAAGGTGACCCCCTCCTCTCTGTGAGAGCCCCTCAAATATCAGAACTCCCCTCATCATCCTGGTTGCTCTTCCCTGCACTCTTTCTAGAGTCTCAACATCTTTTTTATATTGTGGTGACCAAAACAGGATGCAGGATTTCTCTCTCTCTCCCTCCCTCCTTCCTCTGTCTCTCTCTCTGTCTCTGTCTCTCTCTCTCTCGGCAGGTACATACCTCATGCAGGTGATGGTGATGATCGCTTGATGGAGATTTTCGATGGACAAGGGTTTCGCAGGCTCATCTTCAATGACTTCCTGAAAAGAGAAGGAAACCCATCTAAGAAAGAACCTGAGATATGGCCACCATCCAGCTGGCCCTCTTCCCAGCCCTACGCTTTTTCTGGTTGACACAGGAAGTCCCCAGCTTACAACTGGTCACTTAGCCACCATTTAAAGTTTTGAGGGATCTCTTCAGGACTACTTATGACCCAGATGCCAAGTTCCGAGAGGCGCCCCTTCCTCAGCGATCCTGTGACTCCATTTCAGTCACTTGGCCACCAGCTTGCATTGATGGCAGTTTGCAGTGTCCCGTGACCATGATTTAAGTCAGGGGTGGGTAACTTTGGCCTCTTGATGACCTATATAAAATTGGGAAGCCAGATTCCCTTAACAGCCGTGCGATTAACTGAACGAAAAGGATTCGGCTTACAACGGTGGCAAGACAGGTCGTACAATGGGCAGAATTCCCTTAACAAATGTCCCACTTAGCAACAAAACCTTTCAGGCTCCATTGATTGGCATTCAATTCGGTTCAAATTCACTTCCAAAAAGAAAGACGCCCAGGAGCACCTGCCTCCCTCCCTCTCCCCACTTACAACGATGTTTGTGACCAGTTCCTGTTTCTGGGGCAAATCGAGGTCTTGCCTCCTGCTGTTGGCAACAGCTTTGGTGATCATGATGATGGACCTCATGAAGGCTTTCTTCAGCCCTTCGTCCTGGAAAACCCCAGTGGGAATGAAAAGAAACCAGAAGGAAGAGGATGTATTTATTTATTGAAACCTTTACGTAGCCGATTGTCTTTGGTTGAACTCTGGGGGCCCCCAATCAAAGCATCCCTGGACACTCTGGGTTCTAGTCCCACTTTAGGATGAAAGGCAGCTGAGAGACTTTGGGCCAATCACCAGGAGATGGTGAGTTCTAGTCCTCCTTAGGGAAAAAGGCCAACTGTCTTTGGGCCAATCACCAGGAGACTGTGAGTTCAAGTCCCGCCCTAGGCACGAGAGCCAGCTAGGTGAGTTGGGGCCAGTCTCAATCCAAAACACGTCACAGAGTTGTTGTGTGGAAAGGAAGAAAGAGTGTAATGCACGAGCGCTGCCTTGAGGATAATAAATGCAACAAGACCATAGATTCTCCTCCTCCTCCTCCTCCTCCTCCTCCTCCTCCTCCTCCTCCTCCTCCTCCTCCTCCTCCTCTCCCACAACATGCTAGTTGGGTCATGAAATGTCTTTAAGAAATCAAACAAGCTAAGGACTCCGGATTATAATTGTTCTTGTGATTAAACTCAGCATTAAGAGAAGTAGAGGGTGGAAACCTGCCTACCTTTTTCATGCTGGAATACTGATAGAGTATTTCTGAGACAATGTTGTCCAGGAAAGGCATCATGTCCTCTACTTGCGCTCCCAGGACTGCCTGGCCATAGCAGAGTATTAATGTGGTCCGAATCCATCTCTCGGAGAGAGTCTGTGAGTCCTGTCAGTCCAAAGACGAGGGGGTCAAACTCTTTCCCAAAGCACCAGAAGACAAGACAAGAAGCAATGGATGGAAACTGATGGAGCTTCTTAGTCATCCAGGTCACGGTTGCCCCAAAGGGGCTTTTTCCAAAGGCAACTGGACTTTGTTTTTCCTTGAAGAGGTTTCGCTTCTCATCCCAGAAGCTTCTTCAGGTCTGACTTTGGTCAAAAGAGAAGAAGCTTTTTGGATGAGAAGCGAAATGTCTTCAGGAAAAAACCAAGCCCAGGCCTTTGGAAAAAGCACCTTTGGGTCTACTCGAGGTGTTTGTTGGGGCAGCTCCTAATCTTCTCTAGCCTTATAAAATAGTTCTCCAGGAGATGGAGATGGAGAATTTCAGCACCACCTACATCTACGAGATCTATGACCAATCTGAGGAGACCTGACAGCCTGGAGCCTAAGTCCTTCTAAGCACATTGGACTTTCCTTCCCAGAATCCCCCAGCCTCCTTCTGTACTGAGTTTCAGACCTTGCAACCCCATCCCTGGTCTTACCTCAATGGGGGCTTCTACTGCAAACGGTCCTCTTGTCTGCCTGAACTGGCCAGCCTCCTCCAGGGCCACCAGAATCTCAGGCAGGTGGCAAAAGGATGCCATTCGAATGGATTCCGAGATTCCCTAGGCAAAGCGATGTTTGTGAATTAGGACATTTATTGATTTATTGGTTCGATTTATATGCCACCCTTCTCCGGAGACTCAGGGCGGCTTACAATGCTTTAAGCAATAGCCTTCATACTTTTGTATAGACCTGCTTAGTAGGGCTTTCGCCCCCCCCCCCAGCGGTGTTCTTTTTTATACAAAGTCAGCTTATTGCCCCCACAATCCGGGTCCCCATTTTACCTACCTCGGAAGGATGGAAGGTTGAGTCAACCTTGAGCCTGGTGAGATTTGAACTCACAGTAATTGCCGGCAGCTGGCAGCTAAGTGCTACTTAACAGCACTTTAGTCCGCTGCACCACCAAGGCTCTTATTTGCACCTAACCCTTTGTCTTTACCTTCCGCTTTCTCCTCCCCTTCTCCACCTCCTGCTCCTCCTCCTCTCTGCAAACCCCAGGCCCTTCTAGCACTGATGAAATTACCTAGCTGGCTAATGAAATGTCTGCAACAAAACAACCAAGCACAGAGAGCACCAAGGACCCCACAGTCCTCCTCCTCCTCCTCCTCTCTGTAACCCCCATTCTCTTCTAGCACTGATGATGTTACCTAGCTGGGTCATAAAACATCTACAGGAAAACAACCAAGTTAAGAGAGCACCAAGGACCCCACAATTCTCCTCCTCCTCCTCCTCCTCCCTTCACCTCTATTCTGCAAAACCTGTTCTCTTCTGGCACTGATGAGGTGACCTAGTTGGGTCACTAAACGTCTGCAAGAAAACATCCAAGCTCAGAGAGCCCCAAGGACCCCACAAAGATGGAGGTCTCAGCCCCCGCAGGCATCCCACTGCCACTCACCTCTCGGTCTGTTTCTTCCTGGAGTGAAAAACTTAGAAGGCTTTGGAGCTGTTCCGTCACCAGGTCCTTCTGTGTTGAGTTTCGCAGTTTAACGCCATAATATTTGTAGAGGCTAATCTGAAGGTGGGAAAAAGAGTCCGTGAGTCCTAGGGAGCTCCACCAAACGGCCAGGAAAAGGAAATATAGGAGAAATTATGATCAAAAAAGGACTCCGTGTGGTCAAGCACACGGAAACTGGTCCTGGGTGACCTGATCGGGGAGATGGGCAGCATACGAATCTAATAAGTCAATAATTGCCATTTTGACTTTCTTCTTCTTCTTGAAAAGCTACTTTAACCCCCCTTCCCCCATCCCCATAGGTGCCCTTTGCTGATTCTCTGTTTGGCCGTCCTGAGATCCTTTATGGTTTCTGTGGAGATCTGGCAGCTTCATCTTTTTACATGCATTAGCTCTCCGTGGTGGATTGGGACAACTTGCCATGGCCCTCTTGGCTTGGCCAACTAACCATGGCCAACTAGCCATGGCCTACTTGCCGTGGCCAACTCACCAGGGAACAAGAGTTACACTAATAGCAGGGTTCCAATACCTCCAGGGTTGCCAAAAAGAGGAGGGGGTCAGCCTATTCTCCAAAGCACCCGAAGGCAAGACAAGAAACAATGGATGGAAACTTATCAAGGAGAGAACCAATCTAGAACCAAGGAGAAACTTCCAAACAGTGAGAACAATTAACCAGTGGAACAGTTTGCCTCCAGAAGTTGTGGGTGTTGCATCACTGGAAGCTTTTAAGAAGAGATTGGACAACCATTTGCCTGAAATGGGAAAGGGTTTCCTCCTTCAGTAGGGGGTTGGACTAGAAGACCTCCAAGGCCCCCTTCCAAGTCTGTAGTTCTATTAATCATTGTCTGTCTAATATTGAGGAAATGGTGGAACAGAAGCATCAAAGAAAGGAGGCCTCAAAGGAGGGACAAATGAAACATAAATGACAAATGTTAAAATGATTTTTAACATTATTGGAGAGAACGGAATGGTTGAATTAACCCGCGGTGAGTCTGCTGTGGCTCGTGGGCAGCCACGGTGAGTTGGCCATGGCAAGCTGTCCTCTTCTGATGTTGCATCTAAGATAACTGCGGCCCTAAAAGTGTAAAACCTCCGCATATTTACCTTGTCTTTAGACAAGACCTGGGACGTGCTTTGCTTCTGGTCGATGGGCGGCAATGCGCTTGTTTTCCTCCTGGGCAGTTTGTGGTCTGAAGGAATCTGCTTTGCCAACAACAACAAGAACAACAAAAAAGAAGTTGTGAGAAAGTGAAGGAGCAGAGGAAGGAACAGCTTTCTGTGTGTTTCCAAGGGGAGGATTGGTTTCCCTTCTGCGTCCGGATGCATATTATAAGTAATTTGACTTTTCTAGCTGGGACAGACACGAAGCACGTAACAAGGACCATCCGGATTGTATCAGCTGGAGCTGAGGCAGCTTTTGAGATGAACGGTTGGAAAATCTCTGCCACAAATTGTGAGAACTTGATTTATCACCATTTATTGTTGTGGCCCTCCAGCAGCCGAATCAGAGGAGGAGGAGGAGGCGTGGGAGTCAGGGCCAGCATCAAGGCAACCTGAGAGCTCCGAGGGGGAAGAGGGAATGGGGCTGGCAGAGAGAGAGAGACAGAGGAGGAGCCTGGGCCATCCGTCAGCCCTCAGATGGTGAGTCAACAGACCGCAGGTCTGGAGGTGGATGAGGAAGAGGAGGAGCAGCTGGGTCCAGTGCCTGATGCACGGATACACAGAAGGCAGAGGAGAGGAGAGCAGTGGAAATCTATGGGCCGGTCCTTGGGACAGACGAGCCACCATGGCTAGCGAAGCCCCTCCCTAGCTCTGGGGATAAAAGGCAGGGGGCGGAGATGAATAGATGTGGCAGACAACGATTCTTCTCCCTGCCGGATGGACTTGTTAGCCTGCGGTGAGAGAGAAACTTTTTGTCGGGGCTGCTGGCTCTCCTCATAAAGGAATCTTTGAGTTCACTTCAGAGGATTTGTCGTGTTTGGGTCAGAACATTTATTTACTGACTGTTCGAAGTTATAACGGGTAGTTTACAACTGAAAAAAATGGACTGTTTCTCACACTCAGGACCATTTCGCATTTCCGTGGCATGCAGAGAGCTTCCGGTCCCTGTTGTTGCTGCCCAGCATTCAGTGCCAGACAGTGCAACAGGGCGGATGGTTGTCTTGTAGGTCTTAGATTTAAGATGGGTGGCCATTCGTCTGTCCAGTAACACACTGGTGAGTTCTCGCCAACGTATCCAGGCTGCATTCTCCTTTGCTCTCACCTCGCCATTGATGTCACCATTGACATTGGAGGTGGGATCCCAGATACCAAAAAATGTCCACCTTCTTTAGGTTTTCTCCATTGATTTGAAGCATTCTGGGGTGGTGACAGTCCCTAAGTACCCAGTCTTGATGTTGAGGTGGAGTCCAAAATGGTTGAGGCGATCATTCCATGGTCGTTCCATGATCCTTCCAGCAAGGACCCCATAGTTCAGCAAATTCTCCATAACTACATTTGTCTACTTTTGGGATAAATGATCTCCACCGAGGCAGCCCTGGCTTCTGGACCCTCTCCATGATGGACCTCAGGGCCCACCGCGACACAAACCCAGCTGCTTACCTGGAAAGGACGAAGATGGTCCAAGATGGTCTCTAATATTTCTCTCTCGTCCATCAGATCCAAGATTTCTTTGACGGGTCTGCCTTTCAATGGCTTCCTGCTCTCCCATAAGTTTCTGAAGCACTCGTCCGAGAGTTCTGAGAAGAAGAGACAGACAGAGATTGATGGGCAATTCGACAGGACAAGCCTTCTCAAAGCAGAGAGAGACAAGGAGTGCGTAGTGGATCACCAGGCTGAGCCTGAGGGAGGGGTCAAATATGTCAAAAGTCTCAAGGCCCTGATCTTCCTGTCCTTAGACAACCATCTTATATATGGAATTGGAATTTTTTATTGCTTTGAAATTTCATGATGTTGTAATCTTATAATTTAAATCTAGCCTTTGAAAAAGGCTAAGAGGGAGGGGTCTTTCCTCACCTCTGAGGGTAAGATGTTCCCTAATACAGTGGCAGCGGTAGAGAAGACCCTCTTCCTAGACCCCACAGTCGAAACTCTTTGACTGATGGAGTCTGCACCATAACGTCCCTACCTGATGAAGGATGATTGCAGGATTTGGATTTGGGTAGTCTAGGAAAAGGAAGGAAGGGTGTACTAGTGACATGAGAGCAGTCTTCCAGTATTTGAGGGGCTGGCACACAGAGGAGGGGGTTCAACTTATTTTCCAAAGCACTAGAAGGTAGGAAGAGAAACTTATTGCTTAATGCAATTGGTCTCTGGAGAAGGAAGACCTCTAAGGTCCCTTCTGGCTCTGTCCTGATGGATTGATTGATGGATGGCTGGATGGATGGATTGTGTGGGGTGGGCTGATGTGATAGGACAAGGCTGGTTCCATAGGTAGCCCAGCCCTGTAGCGTCTATACCTGGATACGAAGGCAGGAGGGCGACTGGAGAGCGTTTTCTCCCCGGAGCCCTTTCCCTCTCGGGCCTCCTTGGCAAGGGAGGGGGCTCCTTCAGGCCAGCCTTGATCTCCCCCTGAGGAGCCCTCGGAGGGGTCCTGGCAGTTGTCCTGCGCAGTAAATCGGGCAGCACCAGTGCTGGAGGCTGCACCTTGTTCCTCATGTCTACTGGAGCTGGCGAACCCTTTACAAGAAGGGGCAAGACCTGCGTGGTTCTTTGAGTGGCCGAAGAAGTGGATGGGTGTGAGCCAGAGAAGTCAGCTTCCTGACTCTTCCACTGCCGTGAGTCATTATTCGTAATTTGTGGATGGGACTCCTTGCTGTCCTTCTTCTTCAAGAAGGGCAACTTTTTTAGCATGTGGTCCATCCTCTCGTGAAGAGGGAGTTCTTGAACTGGATGGAGATCCTGTCAATAAAGGAGAAGTTTTGTAACTCCAGATTGAAAGGAGGGGTCCTTGGTGCTCCTATCTATTTATCTATTTATCTATCTATCTATCTATCTATCTATCTATCTATCTATCTATCTATCTATTTATCTATCTATCTATCTATCTATCTATCTATCTATCATCTATCTATCTATCTATCTATCTATCATCTATCTATCTATCTATCTATCTATCTATCTATCTATCTATCTAGTTGTCTATCTATCTATCTATCTATCTATCATCTATCTATCTATCTATCTATCTATCATCTATCTATCTATCTATCTATCTATCAATCATCTATCTATCTATCTATCTATCTATCTATCTATCATCTATCTATCTATCTATCTATCTATCTATCATCTATCATCTATCATCTATCTATCTATCTATCTATCTATCTATCATCTATCATCTATCTATCTATCTATCTATCATCTATCTATCTATCTATCATCTATCTATCTATCTATCTATCTATCAATCCTCTATCTATCTATCTATCATCTATCTATCTATCTATCATCTATCTATCTATCTATCTATCATCTATCTATCTATCTATCTATCTATCATCTATCTATCTATCTATCTATCTATCTATCATCTATCTATCTATCTATCATCTATCTATCTATCTATCTATCTATCATCTATCTATCTATCATCTATCATCTATCATCTATCTATCTATCATCTATCATCTATCTATCTATCATCTATCTATCTATCATCTATCATCTATCATCTATCATCTATCTATCTATCTATCTATCTATCTATCTATCTATCTATCTATCATCTATCTATCTATCTATCTATCTAGTTGTCTATCTATCTATCTCTATTTATCACATGTTCTTCCTGGGTCAACAAGCTCAGACTGCCCAAGGAGCTGCTGATGTACAGAGGAATTTGGGAGTCTCTCCTTTGTACCTCTACAACTGTCTGGTTTGGCACAGCAACCAAACTAAAAGTCCCCTAAAGAGACGGCAAGGAAATTACAGGCAGCAGAGAGAAAGCAGAGTTGCTTAGCTCGTTCTTTGCATCGGTCTTCATGCAAAAAGAAACTATAGCCCAACCTACCAACAACGTAACTGTGAAAGACAGACTAGAAATAACAGTTGAAAGGCTTCAGCGAGGTATTTGACAAAGTAGAACACTCCCCTCCGCTCTGCTCTGTTCTACTCTGCTCAACACAACTCAACTGAACTCAACTATCCTCTACTCTCCTCAACTCTCCACAGCTCCCCTCTCATCCCTTCTGCCTTTATATCTCTGCCCCAGGGGCTGTGACATCACCGCATTATGTTCTCATGGGGGACAGCTGGTGTCATGACCCAAGGGGCCTCTTACTCCCCAAGATAATAGGGATGGGATATGGAGGGTCCCCTGGATAACCCCCTTGATAACATTAGCGACATTATGGGGAGCAAAGCTAGGGGTCACTATGGAATGACCCACTGTGATGGTGTCCCTCAATGTGCTAGATCTCAAAAGAACCTAACCAAGATTAAGGCTGATCAACTTTGTTCTTTGATTGGCTAAGTCTGCCACTGAGCATAGGACTAAAACATTCCAAATTAGTAAGGGAGTAAGGCAAGGTTGCCCCCTATCCCCTTTATTGTTTATTTTGGCCTTAGAAGTTCTTTTACGTAAAATTAGAATTAATGAGATAATAAAAGGACTGAAGATCAGGAAGGAAATTTACAAGACGCAAGCATTTGCAGACGATGTAGCCTTAATCCTTGAAGACCCCATAGAATCAGGACCAAAAGTGCTAGAGGAATTAAGTAAATATGGAGAGGTGGCAGGCTTCACATTGAACAAAACCAAAACCAAAGTATTGATTAAGAATACAACTGAGAGACAGAAAAACAAGTATTAGGACTACAGGTTGCCAAAAAAATTAAATACCTAGGAATTTGGATTATATCAAGATGTTCGACCTTAAAAGACGACAATTATACTCCCCTAATTAGGAAGATGAAACAAGACCTTGACAGATGGAAGAAATAAGATGATCACTTTTGGGCAAGATAGCCACAATTAAGATGAATATTCTCCCCAGAATACTATTTTTATTCCAAAACATACCGGTAAATTTAGAGAAAAAGTTTTTTTTAGAATTAGACAAAATCATCAGAGAATTTATATGGGAGGGGGAAAAACCAAGGTTTTCTATTAAAATTTTAAGGGGCAAAAGAGATATAGGTGGATTTGGACTCCCCGATTGGGAAATATATTACAGGGCAGCTAAGCTAGTCTGGATAAGAGATTGGATCACCCTGGAAAATGAGAGGATTCTTACCCTAGAAGGCCACGATTTGCAAAAAGGGTGGCATGCCCACATTTGGGATGTAGAGAAGAAAAGGAAGACATATTTCCATAGACATAAAATTAGAGACTCATTGATACAAACATGGACCCCGATTAGGCAAAGATATTACAAAAAAATTCCAAGTTGGCTCTCAACAATGGAGGCCCTGATCCACCCCAATAGATGGGGGATGGAGAAAATGGGCAGATACAAAGATATCTTAGACAAAGGAGGGAATCTTAAATCAAATGATACTTTACGAGAGCAAGGAATAACTTTAGATTGGTGGACCTATTCACCAATAAAATCTAGATATCAGAAAGACAAAGAACAATACGGTTTAGAACTTGGATCAAATGGATTGGATAAAGTCCTGATGGGAACAAATAAAAAGATTCTGGCCAAACTATACAACTATTTATTAGGTGATGACAAGTCCGAAGATATCACAAAGAATCAAATAAATGCATGGGAGAAAAATATAGGGCGTGATATAAATTTTGGGGAATGGGAGGAGGCATGGAATAGGAATCTTAAATTGACTACAGCTGCGACATACAAGGAAAACCATTATAAAATGCTACATAGATGGTATTTAGCCCCGGCCAGACTAGCAAAGATATACCCTAATATACATCCTAATTGTTGGCAATGTGGCCACGGTCAAGGCACCTTCTTTCACATGTGGTGGACATGCCCAGAAGCGAAAGGATATTGGAACAAGATCAGGAGATGGTTATATGAAATAATTGGCGAAGATATTGAATTAACACCAGAGATATTTCTCCTGGGAATAGTAAAGAAGCCATATGGAAAGGAAAAGATACATTTAATGATCCACATAATTAGAGCCGCCAGATTGGCATACGCACAGTACTGGAAAGAGAAAACCCAACCACCAGAAGAGCTCACAATTAGGAAAATATTGGAGTGAGCAGAGATGACTAAATTAACTCATGAATTAAACGATGATGAGAAGTCAGTTTATTATATTGTGTGGGAAAGGTGGTACAAGTGGATGCATGATAAAATGAAAGAAAGACCTAAAGGTGTGTTAAATAACGGTAAAAAGTGATTTGAAATATCACCAAGTATTATTTATGTATATAGTTAAAACACTGCACATCTGATACTAACTGAAAATGTCAGTACACTTATGTTTTTTTTCTTTTTTGTAAAAAATCTCAATAAAGTTTCTCAAAAAAAACACAAAAAACATTAGCGACATTATGGGGAGCAAAACTAGGGGTCACTATGGAATGACTCAGTGTGATGGTGTCCCTCAACGTGCTAGATCTCAAAAGAACCTAACCAAGATTAAGGCTGATCAACTTTGTTCTTTGATTGGCTAAGTCTGCTACCGAGCTTGGTTTTTTAATTTTTCTTATTATGAGATATGAGATATATGAGATATGATATACTGATGTAGGGTTTCCTGCATGGGCAGGGGTTGGATTAGGAGACCTCCAAGGTTCCTTCCAACTCTCTAATTCTATTCTATTCTATTCTATTCTATTCTATTCTATTCTATTCTATTCTATTCTATTCTATTCTATTCTATTCTATTCTTATGGAGTCCTTGGCTTACAACCGTTCTTTTAGTGCTGGTTCAAATTACAACAGCACTGAACAAAGTATTTTTCACACTTATGACCATTCTGGCATCTCCACGGTCATATGATCAGAATTTGGACCTTTGGCAAGTGACTCACATTTATGACAGTCGCCGTGTCCCAGGAGTCACGTGATCCCCTTTTGCGGCCTTCTGACAAGCAAAGCCAAGGGGGAAACCTGATTCACTTAACAACCATGTTACTAATTTAGGAATTGCAGTGATTCACTTAACAACTGGCAACAAAAATGTTGGGCTCAGTTGTGGTCGTAAATCGAGGACTACTTGTATATATGATTTTTTGGGGGGGTCCAGTTTCTGCACTGCCCATCATCACTGAAGTGTTGTAGTAGTTTTGGTAAAACTCTCCAACGATACAAAAGCTGCAGTTGAAAACAAAGTTTTTTTTAAAAAAAGCCAAACAGGTTTGTTTTTTTAAAAAAGGTAAAAGGGACAATTGCAGAGTTGAAAGGAGAGGAAGCTCCTTCTTCCCCAACCCCCCCCCCCCATGGCTTGCAGGGCCCCCTTGGGCCCCCAGACAGCTGGCAGAGTTGAGTCTTCATGCTCTTGGGGAAGGTCAGGAGGTTTGGGGCCTGCCTCGTCTCTGGGGCTGGGCTACCTAGACGTACAGCCACAATTCAGCTCAAGAGGCTTGGCAACTGGCATGTACTTATGACGGTTGCAGTGTCCCGAGGTCCCATGACCCCTTTTCTGACTTTCTGACCAGCAAAGATGATGGGGATGTGAGGGATCTCACAAAGATCGATGGTTCGTTGAGGCCACTTCCAAGAAAAGGCAGCACGCAAGGATGCAATCACGTTGAATCTTTATTTAGAAGTAAAGTAGAGTAAAATGAGTTCCCTGGCATGGAGGCATCCATGCCTGGATTGAGCCCATGGTTCAGTCCTGTAGGAAGTTAGAACAAGAGCCAAAGAGCAGCCCCTGTGCAGGGATTCTTATAGGGGCCCCTGGACTCTCCCTTACCAAAGTGTGAGGGGGCCGGAGGGCCATTAACTCTCCCCAATGGGGCTGCAGGGGCCGGAGCCCTTTGGCCCACCAGTGGGATCAAAGGTGCCTCTTTGCTCCCATCTGGTGGCCTTTTAAGAAACTGCCATGGCTGGCACAAAACACCTAACAATTCCCCTTCTTGCCAGCCAATGACAGGTGCCAGTGAGTATGAGTGAGGGGGTGAGCAGGTGTCATAGACATGCAGATGCATCGTTTACAGGAGCAAACACAAACGCTTACACAGAAGGTTGTGTCGGTCAATGGGCACAGGTTTTGTGAACAGATCAGCTAACTGGTTGGTTGTATTACAATGTTTGATGTGTACAAACCCCATTCTGGCAAGCTACCTGACATTCTTGTAGCAGATGTCTATGTGGCGTGACCTAGAGCCCACCGTGTACGCCCCCGAGATTCCAATTGCGGCCGTGTTATCTTCTTGAATTTGGATGGGCAGAGTAGGAGGTGCCCAGATGCTCGTTACCAGAGCATTGAACCAAATCAAGTCATTTGTTGTGTCCGATAGGCTGGCATATTCTGCCTCGGCCGTGGAGCAAGAATCAATTTTTTGCTGCCTAACATGCCAATGGATAGGACAGCCATTTAGCAGTATGAGGAAACCAGAGGTGCTCCGTCTACTCTTGGTGTCACCAGCCCAGTCTGCGTCCGAGTAAGCGGAGAGCTGGGCCGGCTTCCCCTTCTCTGGTTCCAGCATAAAGAGGGCATTGGCCGTGCCCCTGAGGTACCTAAGTACCCTCTTGACAGCATTCCAGTGGAATTCCTTTGGGTTTTCCACATGCCTGGACAATAGATTTACAGCTAAAGCTATGTCAGGCCTGCTCCAATTGCTAATGTATAGCAAGGAGCCAATCACAGATCTATATAATTTATTATCTGTGAACTCAGGGCTGTCCTTGTCATTATGGCCATAGTAGTCACTTTGCATGGGGCTATGCGTTGAGTTAGACTCCACCATTTTGCATTTGGCCAACAACTCCTCAATTTTTTGGGGGGGGGATAATGCAAATCCCTTTTTAGTGGCCAAGATATGTACGCCCAGGTACCTGTCAACCCGCCCCAAGGACTTCAGAGTAAACTTTTCCCCCAGGGCCTTGGCAAATTCATCACACCTTTCCTTGCCAGGCCCTACATATAGGAGGTTGTCCATGTAGACCAAAACCCATTCTGTATCACCTTTGGTGTCACGTGTGAAAACGCACTCATCTGCATGAGATGCCCTAAAGCCAATTTGCTCTAAACCCTTTTTAAGGCAATCGTACCAGAGTTTCCCCGACTGCTTGAGGCCATATAGTCCCTTTTGGAGCAACCATGTCTTTCCCCCCTCCTGCTGGTAACCAGGAGGGGCCCTCACGTAGATCTGCCAGTCCAAGTTGGCGTGGAGGTAGGACGTCTGGATGTCAAATTGGTAGACTTTCTTCCCCAGAGCAGCTGCAGTTACGAGGGCGGCCTTGACACTTTCTGCCCGGACAGTCAGAGAATAGGTTTCTATGTAGTCCTCCATGTAGCGTTGGGCGAACCCCTGTGCTACCAAGCAGGCCTTGTACAGGTAGTGGCCACTGGCAAGTGGTTGGCCTTGAAAACCCACCTTGTGCCAATGACCTTCTTCTCTTTTGGTGGTTGCCTGGGGGTGAAGATCTTGAGCTTTCTCAGGCTCTCCATCTCCTGTTCCATCGCGAGCTGCCACTTCTCCTGTTCTTCGATGGGCAGCTCCGGGATGTCAGAGAAAGTCTTTGGGATGACACGACGCTGTTGACAGACACAACGTGACCAATGTCAATTCTCTTCGGTGGGACCTTTTCTTTGTCAAGCTGCAAGCAAAGCAGAATATAGGTGGAAGTATAAGTCAGTCTTGACACGCACCCAGACTCCGTCAAGCAACCAGAGCAGGTGTTACCAGGGTGCACCAATCTGTACCCACAGTTACTTGTGCTGACCCCCAGTGGATCAGCTGAAGCTCTTGCACGGTCTTCAAAGGCTTGTCCCAACACAAGTTGGATCAGCATGTGTGACAGTGGCAGGAATTAGTGTGATTGTCACATGAGATGGATGTATGCTAAGCCCTCCTGGGCACAGCTGAACACAAGCCAAGAGTCCATAAGGACCCCTGAATGGCACAGAGGTTAGGGAAGTGTGACCCCATGGAAACAAGATCCCTGAATCTACTGTCACTCAGACTTGCTAGGACTGAGCCTGAGCCTGATCCTTCCCATCCAGACCTTGATAATCCTCTCCAGTTACATGTCACACAATGAGAGTTTGGAGTACTGCCTCAACCCCTTTGAGTCTCACATACATCCCTGAGATTTGGCACCCAGATGTGTGTGTGTGTGTGTGTGTGTGTGTGTGTGTGTGTGTGTGTAAAAGAGTCATCTCTATTCTTTACTACAATACATTTGCCAGGTCCATATACTGGAGGGACACTGCCATTCTGGAGGGAAGGGTGGGGCGCTTGGAGGGAAGTTCTGTGATGTGTCTTTTACCTTGCTCCTGGGAATGGGTGGGGGGAGGGATGAGCCTGGGACCATCTGTTTCATCTCAATTCCAGAGGAGCCAGACTGCTGGGCCTGAAACAACTTCTTACCACCTTCTCAGCTCGGAGTTCCCACAACATCTTCACATCTTGGGATTGGCTCCCACTGCACCAGACAATTGGGAGGGTTTTTGAAAAGTGACTTTTAACCTAATGTTTCTCCGTGGGGAGTTCAAATCCTGCAATTCTCCATGTTATCCCTCTCTACCTATATATATAAGGATGTATGTATGTATGTATGTATGTATGTATGTATGTATGTATGTTCAAGCATAACTCTGGAATGCCTTGAGCAATTCCAACCAAACTTAGTACATAGATGACTTGCCCTCTGGAGACAAACACTGTGGGGGTAAGACACCCCTAAAGCCCCTCGGTGTGTGTGTGTGTGTGTTCTAGCATAACCTTCTGGAGACAAACACTGTTTGTTGAATGTGTGTGGCCCCTTTTCATCCCAATTCTCAGCTGCCTCTGTCCTGCTGCAAGCTCAACTGGAGATGTCCCGAAATCAAGGGGGGAATTTGGCTTGGAAGACCTTCCTGTGTCAGGCAGAGACTGACCCAGAGGCTCTGTTCAAACCCCTTTTTCCCATTGTCTCATTGAGTGCAGTTTGCAAAGCTGATACTAGCCAGGGGAAACATGTAGAATGGGGATCAGGGCAGACTCTGAATGGGGAATGGCCCCCTTTGAGAGGGGGGAGTGTGTGAACATGAAAGAGATCATATAAAAGGCTGTTCCTTCCCGGTCAGAAGACCCATGTGTGACTCTAAGATAATCACAACAATCAACACAGGAAAGGAGAAGAGGGGAAGCTTGGCCAGAAGACCCTCCAATCCCAGACATGAACAGAGATCAATCAGTAATCTGAAGGGGAAATTTAAGAATTGCTGGAAGGAAGGGCAAAGGGGTAATTTGCAACTTCAAGATGCCCAGAGGGGACTTCTGCTGTGGTCAGGAAACACACATTTGGATCATGAGTGGTTAAATGTATAAAGCAATGGAAACAGTCCCACTCAGTGGTCAACCTGTGCCTAAGGAAGTGGACCAATCCACTAGGCTCCGGTCATAGGAGGAGAAGTGGTCGCAATGAGGCTCCTTTTGATTCAACAGTCTCTTTCATGGAGAGAAAAACTTACCAGCACAAACTTCCTTTAAGGTGACTGTCCTGGATGCTATTGACTCCTAAAGAGCCTCTCTGGTGATCCCAGTTTCAAAGCACACCAGCCACTCCCTGCTACCCCGTCTGGGAACCCACATGGTCTGGCCAATGCAGCCTATGCCCCTGTGGGAGGGAAGCCTGGAGGGAGCTGTGACGGATCCCCATGGTCCCACTTCCAGAGGGAAGAGCATGCAGGACACGGCTTGAACTCCATTTCTGACCCATCGTAGAAATGCAAGTCCTCAGCTGAACCAAATCTCCTGGTGTGGAAGATGGTGGACAGGGTGGGACAGGGAGCAAAATGGTAGATTTGTGGAGGGGCGGGGGAACATAAGCAAGGCTCGGCCTGATCAAAACACCTTGAACTAATTTGCATTGGAAAAAATGGACAAAGAGTTATCCAAAAATCAGCTCTGGGCTCCCTCCAAAAAGTTCATCTCTGCAGAAACTGGATACCTAAAGATCACCCCTCAAAAGAAAAGCCCCCCACCCTTCCACATCAGCCTGGGCAAAGGAGGGAGGCCAAGAATTTGCTGCCATGGCTGGGATACTTACTACGCACCCGCAGGTCAAAGGACTCCTTTGCAGTTGTGTTTTGTAAAACAATGTCTGCCGTGTATGTGCCAGCATCCTCTTTCTTTAGATTCATGAGAGCTAGTTTTTGGCAGTCCTTAGAGACCCACAATCGTTTTTTATAGGCTGCGTGGGAGCGCTGGAGACGACATGGTTCCCGAAAGTTCACCACAGCAATATTTATGGAGTTTTTGCCGATACCTTTACTCCAGTAAATATTTTGATAGGGTGGAGGTTTCATCAATCGGAAAGTGACAGAGTACCCCAGATCACTATACAGTTCTTCTCTTCCACAAACTCCTGCAGGGCCACAGAAAACGTTCAAAGTTGGACCACGTGACTTTCCAAGAATCCCATTTCTGACCCTCAGACTCCCAGAAAACCTTTGTGAAGAAAGACTAAATGGCTCCAGGATAGAGGACTGTTGATGCATTGCCCCCCATCTTCACTCATATCTTTAATAAATCGCTAGAGATGTGTTGTGCTCTTTCTTGCTTCAAATGCTCTACTATCATCGCAGTACCGAAGAAACCCTCCATCAAGGAACTGAATGACTTCAGACCAGTTGCTCTGACATCCATAATTATGAAAACGTTTGAAAGGCTCGTGCTGGCCCACTTGAAGACCATCAGAGATCTTCTGTTAGACCGCTTGCAATTTGCCTATCGAGCAAATCCTACAACATCTTGAATCTCCAAAGACCTATGCAAGGGTCCTCTTTGTAGACTTCAGCTCAGCATTCAGCACCACCATTCCAGATATTCTTCTAATTAAACTGATTCAGCTAGGTGTGTCTGACCTTGTAAGTGGATCACAAGCTTTCTATCAGACAGGAAGCAGCAGGTGAAGCTAAATCACATCAACAATCACCTGTACAATTAGCACAGGAATTGAACTCCTGACAGTGTTAACAGAGTTAGCCTGCAATACTGGTTTGAAAGCAGTATTGCAGGCTAACTCTGTTAACCACCACCATGGCTCAACCAAGCTCAGAGAGCACCAAGAATCCCACACTTCAGTCCTGACTTATGAATATTCTCTATATCTCTGTACAATTATTGAAATACTCATTGCCTGTCTTTATAAATCAGCAGGATTTTGCTTTGAAAAACAGTGACAGAAGTATTGTTTCATTCACTGCAACAAAAAATTACATCAACGGAAAATTATAGCAGAGATTGATATTTTTATTTACATGCTCTGGATTTGCATTATTACTACAGGTTGGTCTGACATTGGGTTCTTAGTCCTATTAATTGCGGCTGTCCTGTATCCCCACCCCCACCTCCAAATAAGAGACATTGTTTATAAAATGACAAAAAATGAACCCATGTTTTATAAAGGCAAAGAAATAATTACGCTAAAGCAAGTACCTAAGAGAATAAGAGAACTAAGAAAAGAATATTGGTTCCTAGCCACATTATTAAATAAACGGCATATACCATTTAGATGGATAATACCGGAAGGAATGGTGGTGTCGTGGCAAGGGAAAAAAATAAAAGTGGATTCACAGCACAGAGCACAGAACCTGCATGACCAAATGATGGGCATAGAAGGAGCAAATAGTAACAGGGAGGAACCGGAACGGAGGACTAAAAGGACACAAAAACAGGAAGAGCGAGAAAAACTACTAGAGGAAGGAGATAAAGAGGAAGAAGGGGAACCTCAAGAGGAAGAAGGAGTGAAAACAAGAGCTAAGAGAAAGGACAGGAAGTAATAGGAAATATCGCATAGTAGAATCACAAAGGAATGGAACAAAATTTAAAAATCTTATCATTAAATGTAAATGCTCTCAATTCTCTGGCTAAACGACATCAAATTTTTAGAAAAGTGATAAAACAAAAAATGGATATTGTGTGCCTTCAAGAGGTACACATAAGAAAACAAGATGAAAAATACTTATTACGTAAAAAATTAGGGGAATCATTTGTAACACTAGCGGAAGAAAAGAAAAGAGGAATAGTGGTGTACATTAGAGAAGTAAATTGAATAGTGGTGTACATTAGAGTGTAAATTGAGATATGCAGATTCAGTAGGAAGAATATTGATGATAGAAGTAAAATTTAAATATAAAAGTATGTTATTGGTGGTTATCTATGCGCCGAACAGTGGACAATTAGAATTTTACAAAAAAAAAATACATCAAAAGATAATAGAAGAAAAAATAGAGAATATATGTTTGATCAGCGATTTCAACGCAATTGTAGATGTAAAAAGGATTATAGCAGTGATCAGAGTAATAAAAAAAAGAAAAATGTACTGCCTAGAACTTTTATGGATTTAGTACAAGAAGTGAATTTAATAGATGGTTGCAGATTTTATAATTCCAAGGTAAAGAAATTCACATATTATTCTAACCCCCATAAGTCCTGGTCCAGAATAGACATGGTTTGGGTAACCAAGATACTTATGCAAGAAATAGAAACAAATGTAAAATTTATGCAAGCACAAAATTTAAGAGAAAAATTTTATATAATGTTTTACAGATGGCATTTAGATCCTAAAAAGTTGGCTTGTATGTATCCAAATTTGCAATCTAAGTGTTGGAGATGTGATTGTGATTATCATATATGGTGGACTTGTAAAAAAGTTAAAGCATTTTGGATTAAAATATGGTGGATTATCCAAAATATTCTTAAAAAGAAGATAAAGTTTACCCCACAATTGTTTTTCTTGGGTATAATTGTACGGTTATAGAGACTAAATTGATTTTAAATTTAATAACTGCAGCTAGACTTTTGGTGGCGCAATACTGGAAGAAGGAAGAATTGCCTACTATTGAAGAGTGGACATTAAAAGTGGCAAATTTGGCAGAAATGGCGAAAATTTCAGCATATTTGAAAGATCACTCACAAGAAAAATATATATTGGAATGGAGAAAATGGATTGATTATATTCAAAACAAATATCGGACTAAAAAGTATCAAATAGTTTATGAATGAATAGAAAAGTTAAGAGTATGTATATTTAGTTAAGTAAAAGGTGAGTTAAAGTGTCGAGGGGGGGATAGGAATCTGTAGTTAGTTAGCTTAGCTTAGCATATGACTGTTAATTGTTTTACCCTGTATTTTGTTCTGGGAAGGAAGGGGGGGGGAAGGAAGGGGGAAGGAAAGGAGGGGGGAGGGGAAATATTTGAAAAAAAAATTCTTGTTTGTAAAACTTTTCAATAAAAAAAAAACAATTAAAACCCATTCACACCATTCATGGCCAGATCTTGCCAAATCGCAACAAAAATGTGGTGGAAGAGTCCTTTGACGTGAGTGTTTCTAATAGGTATCCCAATCATGTCAGGAAGTTCCTGGCCTCCTTCCTTTGCCCAGGATGATGTTGTTAGGCTTGCCAAAAGTAGGTCGTTAGGAAAGAAAGACTCTCGACTCCATTTGGTTGAAGTGATAGGTTTTTAAAAGAGGAATTAGTGGTTGCAGCAAAAGCAGGCTAGAACTAAAGCTCCTGGTCAAAAATTTGCAAATTTCTCCCCTTCTCACCATCCCATCCACCCACCCCGACCGGTTCGTCTTCAACCAATGGTGTGCCGAGGAGGTGTTTGGGGAACCGCTCAGATGTTTGGTGCCTCTTGGTGAAGTTTGCATTCTTTTCTCAGGCTTTGTGGACTTGAAGACTGGAACAGGCTGGTTCTCACACCTGTGGTTTCTTTGAAGCCTGTTACACGCCCTCCCTGTAGGCCAACTCTACCCTGTCCATGACAATTGCCATTCACCATCCCAGGTATGATAAGGGTTAACTCTACATCCACCTAGATCCTCCCCTGACCCCTCCTTACCTTAGCTCCGCCTCCCAGGTACTTAAGACATGGTCCAGGAGTCTAGGGGCCACTTCCAGCTAAATACCTGTAATAGAAACATTGATCAATAAAGAGCATTGGTTCACTGCATCCTGTGTTTGGAATTATTGGGTAAGATCCTAGAAATCAGTCACAGGGAGGGGAGAGGGAGAGAAAGAAGGAGGGAGGGAGACACAGAAGGCGAAAGTGAGGGAGAGGAAAGGTTAGAGGGGAAGAAAGGGAGGGAAGGGAAGAGTGAAAAAGAGAGAGGGAGGGTGAGAGAGAGTGGGAGGTGAGAGGGAGGTTGAGGAATTCTCTAAATGGAGTAATTCATTGAGTAATTGAATTCAGATCATGATTTCTCTAGCTTGGTGATTTTCTTCTCCCTAACCAGCAGATCTCGTCTGAGCTCTCCATATTTGCTCTTTTGGGAATTTAGTCAGCTTCTCTAAACTGGAGCTGAAGGTGATGTTCAAAGAGGCCAACACCTACCTGCCCCGTCCCGATCTAAGAGAGAAGACCATCGGGAAGGTTTTCTTCTCGGAAGTGAGGAGACCTTGGGATGCACCCCAATATTCTGGACAGCCATTTGTCTGAGGTTGTAGAGCAGGGGTCCTCCAACGTTTTAAAGAGGGGGCCGATTCATTTTTTTTGTCTTTCTCCTTCCTAAGCCCCCGTTTAAATTGTTTTTAAAGACTTTTAATTTGAAGGAGTTCTTTACAAGCCCAGAGCTGCTTTTCCAGGCTGCACCAGCGAGATCACCCCTCAGCTGGCCCTCAGCTGGCCTTACAGCTGGCTCGCTGGGAGATAAGGCAGTTAGGGGCGGGGCAAGGGGCGGGGCTTAATCACACCACCCCGCGGGCCGTATTCTTTGCCCGTGGGCCGTAGTTTGAGGGTGCCTGTTGTAGAGGGTCTGCTGCTTGAGCAGAGGGTTGGACTGGAAGACCTCCAAGGTCTTCTGCTAGTCTGTTAATCGGTGGAAGGGCTTCCCTCCAGAAGTTGTTGATGGGGAGGGAGGGAGGAAGAAAAGAAGGATGGAAGGAAGGGAGGAAGGAAGGAAGGAAGCAGAGGGAGGGAGGGAGGGAGGGAGGAAGGAAGGAAGGATGGAAAGAAGGAAGGAAGGAAGGAAGGAAGGAAGGAAGGAAGGAAGGAAGGAAGGAAGGAAGGAAGGAAGGAAGGAAAGGAAGGAAGGAAGGAAGGAAGCAGAGGGAGGGAGGGCGGGTGGGAGGAAGGGAGGAAGGAAGACTCAATGACCCCAAATTCCTTTTACTCTTTGCATTATAGGCAGTTTTGTATTTTTACAACTGTCATTTACACTACCTTTTCCCATAGTATACTCCTCGACATATGACCGTCATAGAACCTCCAGTGGTCACTAAGTGATCGCAGCAGTCCTTAAGCCAATGCCGTGGTCGAATACTTAGGATAAACAAGATCTTTCAGTGATTTCCTTCTATAGATTGTCCTCGTCTTACGACCACAACTGAGCCCCAAATTTCTGTTGCTAAGCGAAACAGTTCTTCAGCAAGTTTTGCCCCACTGTACAACCTGCAGTTGTTAAGTTAGTCACGCGGTTCTTAAGTGAATCCGGTTTCCCCATTGACTTGGCCTATCAGACGGTCACTGAGGGCTTGGTGGGAGAGATGGGGAGGGGAGAGATGGGGAACTCATCAAATTTGCAGATGACACCAAACTGGCAGGAATAGCCAACACTCCAGCAGATAGGCTCAAGATACGGAAGGATCTTGACAGATCTTGAACATTGGGCGCTATCTAACAAAATGAAATTCAAGAGTGAAAAGAGCAAGGTTCTACTTTTAGGCAAGAAAAACCAAATGCACAGGTACCGTAGATGTGGTCCCTTGCTCAATAGTGGTGACTGTGAGAGGGATCTTGGAGTCCTAGTGGACAACCATTTAGATAGGAGCCAGCCGTGTGCAGCAGCTGCCAAAAAAGCCAACACAGTTCTGGGCTGCGTAAACAGAGGGAGAGAATCAAGAGCCCGTGAAGTCTTAATACCACTGGAGGCGAAAACATATGAAGAACGGTTGCAGGAACTGGGTAATTTAATTTAATTTAATTTAATCAATTGAATTTATATGCCGCCCCTCTCCGAAGACTCAGGGCGGCTATGTCTAGTTTGATGAAGAGAAGGACTAGGGGAGACAGGATAGCAGTCTTCCAATATCTCAGGGGCTGCCCCAAAGAAGAAGGAGTCAAACTATTTTCCAGAGCACCTGAAGGCAGGACAAGAAGCAATGGATGGAAACTAATCAAGGAGAGAAGAAATTTAGAACAAATTTCCTGACATTTAAAACAATTAATAAGTGGAACAACTTGCCTGCAGAAGTTTTGAATGTCCCAACACTGGAAATTTTTAAGAAGATGTTGGATAACCTGTGGAAATTGGGATCGTAGAAACACCCAGGAGCATAGAAGAGTCCAAAGGCAGATGCATGAATAACTGTGATAAATGTATTTATTCATATAACAAAACATATTAACTATATACAAAGGCTGTCTTAATATCCATTGGGATAGGGGGCACACAGCGTGTGTGACTACCCCTATCGAAGATCATGTCTCATGGAGAACAAACGTAAAAGAGAGCATGGTGGAAAGGTTAGAGGGGGTTTTATACTCAGTGTAAGCCCCTCCTCTCCACATAGGGGTGGGGGCACTTTCTGCCTCCACTAGTGTTCTGTATGATATATGTGCCAATGGCTTGCAAATACTTGACCCCCTCCTTGCGAGCCAATGGCATGCAAACATACAAATGCAATGCACAACAGATTTTACCCTGTGAGACATAACTTTTTACACAGATCTTTGTGCCTATCTGCTGGTAGAGGTTTTGTGAAAATATCAGCTGTTTGATATTTGGTCTGACAATGTGATAAAGATATAAACCCCATCTCTACTAGTTGCCTAACATTTTGATAGCGGATATCAATATGTCTGGACCTTTTTCCCACCGCATAGGCTTTGGCAATGCCTATGGCCCCGGTGTTGTCTTCTATAATTTGGATGGGCAAAGTCGGTGGTGCCCAGATGCTAGAAATTAAGGCATCAAACCATATCAGATCGTTCCCTGCCTCTGACATGCATATTCGGCCTCAGCGGTGGAGCACGAAACAAATTTCTGTTGCCCCACATGCCAATGGATGGGTGCCTCATTTAATAGTACCAAGAAGCCCGAAGTACTCCTATGTGTCTTGGTATCTCCGGCCCAGTCCGCATCCGCGAAGCATTTTAATTGGGCCTTGTCTCTATTCTCAGATTCCAAGCGAAGCACGTAATCTGCTGTGGTCTTGAGATACCTTAATAGCTTTTTAATGGCCAACCAGTGGAACTGGGTAGGATGTTCCACTTGTCTAGATAGCAGGTTTACGGCCAGGGCAATATCTGGACGGCTCCAGTTACTTATATATAGTAATGAGCCGATCACTGACCTAAATAGAGTATTATTTTGGAATTCTGGGCTATCCTTGTGTGCCAATCCATAATAGTCGGTCTGCATTGGGATAGCCGTTGGCTTGCTATCTTCCATTTTACATTTCACCAAGAGTTCCTCTATCTTTTCCTTTTGGGAGAGAGCAAAACCTTTTGGTGTAGTGATGATTTGTACGCCTAGGTACTTGTCCACATATCCTAAAGACTTTAGAGTGAACTTTTTTTGTAGGGTCCTGGCAAATATAATACTTCCCCCCTTGTCAGGCCCTATATATAAAAGGTCATCGACATACACTAGGACTTTCTCCAGCCCCCCTTTGGTATCCCTTGAGAAGGTACATTTATCAGCTGGAGATGGATGGAAACCCAGTGATTTGAGAGTTTTAGTCAGGCATTTGTACCACAGTCTGCCTGATTGTTTGAGGCCGTACAAACTTTTCTTCAGAAGCCAGGTGTGGCCTTCCTGCCGTTGAAATCCGGGGGCACCTCTGACATAAATTTCTTGTTTTAGATGTGCGTGTAAATAAGCAGTTTGCACATCAAATTGAAAAATGTGTTCCCCATGTGCTGCTGCGGTGACCAAAGCAGCCCTCACACTTTCCGCTCTCACGGTGGGGGAGTATGTTTCATCAAAGTCCTGCAAGTAGCGCTGTGCGTAGCCTTGTGCTACCAGCCGGGCCTTATAGAGGAGTTTGTTGTTGGGCATTGGCTTGACCTTGTAGACCCAACGGGTGCCAATTGCTTTCCTCTTTTGGGGGACTTCCATGGGGATGAAGACTTTCAATTTTTTGAGACTGTCCATTTCCCGCTCCATTGCCACCCTCCACCTGCGCTGTTCTTCCTCGGGAAGCTGAAGGACATCTGAGTACGTTTTAGGGGCCATGGTAACGCTGTTGACCGAGGCAACACAGCCAATGTCCAACCTTTTGGGTGGCACCCCTTTATTGGAGCGTTTTGACCGTCTGGGAAATTGCCACTCACCATCATCATTGTCATCCGGAGCATCGGTGTCAGAATTGGAGCTGCCGGAGGTATCTTTCCAATCAAAATGGGGCAGGCCTCTGTCCCAGGCGCTGCGAAGATATGGTCGTTTAGGTGAGGCAGGAGGTGTGAAGTCACCCAGGGATTCCTTGTCTGAATCGTCAGAGTCAGGTAGGGATTCATCACCATCTGGATCTTCGCTGGTCAGTTGCTTGGAGTTTGTTGGTTCATCCTCTTCAGGTGGTGCTGCTTGTTCAGTGTCGCTTCTAATAGGGGAATAACCGGGTTCATTGGAATGAATTTTTGACCAATTTGACCCCTCCTCAAAGGAAGCTGATCTAGAGACAATGACAAGGTTATTTTTGTCTACAAACCTAGAGGCCTTGCTGCCGGTTGCATAACCTATAAATCTGAGCCTCCTTGATGCCTTGCCCCCCTTTCTTCTGAGGTGCTTGGGAATATGGACCCAGGCATAGGAACCAAAAATTCTCAGGTGTGAGAGGCTAGGTTTCCTTCCATGGACCAGGAAGTATGGGGTTTGGTTAATGGCACTACTCCACGTCCTGTTGTCTAGATAATTAGCCATTTTGACCGCTTCTGCCCAAAAAACTTGGCTCATGTCAGCATCTGCAAGTAGGCAGTTCATGACATTCTGCAGCACGCCATTTCTCCTTTCTACAATACCATTCTCGGACGGAGTTCGAGGGGATGATTTAAAATGGAGGATACCTCTCTCCTTCATCCACTTTTCAAAAATCTTGGATGTAAACTCAGTCCCCCTATCACTCTGCACCTGAGCGATGCACACCTTGTGTTGCGTTTGGATCTGATTGTAAAGATATTTGAAGTTGGTAAAGACTTCAGTTTTGTCCTTTAAAATAAATACATGGCCATAACGAGAGTAATCATCTACTACTGTTAAAAAATAACGCCCCCTACCAAGGGAGGGTCTAAAAGGACCAACCAAATCCATGTGTACCAGCTGATAAGGGTACCTTGCACGACGGGAAGAGACCTTAGGTATAGCAGCAGTTTTAGATTTTGCTGCCTTACAGATGGCACATTCCAAATAGGTATTACAATTCTTTATCTTAAGCCCATCAGAAAAATCTTGCATTTTCTTAATAACCGGGAAGCTGGCATGGCCGAGCCTGCGGTATAATATATGAGCACAATCCAAATGTAAAGGTTTACCCATGCATACTTTGTCAACCTTATGTATCTTACCATTACAAGCCTTGGTCTGTTCAGTAATGAGAGTAGGCACTGGATTAATGGTCACCTTAGAGTTCCTCAGGGTTGGCTGAGGAGTTGTGACCTTAATGGGCTCAGCCTTAATGGCTTTGGATGTCCTAGGAGCTGGTTTAAAAGCTTCATTGGTTTTAGGTCCAGGGTCCTTGGGTTTGGACCACCTGGGGGCTGGCACAGAACCTTTCTGCTCTATCTGGGCGTTAGCTCCCTGAGCCCTCTTGTTAGGTTTCTTGTGCCTTTTGACCTTTGCTTTTGGGGAAAAATAAGGCAAATTGTTGATTTTTACAATATCGCCAACAACACCCCCATTTTCGAAAACATAACCTCCACCCTTCTCAAAAACCAGTTTTACATTTTTATCCTCAGTCAATTTTAAGATGCTTAAAAGGTTGTTCTTGATTGAGGGAACATACAGTGCCCCTGTGACATCTCCTATACCAGGCACATTGATCACGCCTTCCCCAGTTACCTCTGCCTTGTCCCCAGTGGCAACTTTTACTGAGGACTTGAGTGGGTGTAAAACCTTAAATCGTGGCTTCGTGTTGGCTATATGCGTTGATGCACCTGAATCAAGAAGCCACAGCCCCTCAGCATCCTTTACCTGGGAGGTGTGATTGTCACTAGTAACACTACAGAATTGGTATCCTTTATGACCACCTCCCCCTCTTCCACGGCCTCTTTTATTTTTATTGTGCTTAAGTCCAGCCGTGTTGGCCCTAGAGCGAGGGCACTCCCTTTTAAAGTGACCTTGTATGCCACAGTCAAAACAGGTGGGAAGGGTATTAATCCTTTCACATGTGTCCTGGCGCCTCCACTGAGGCCTAGGTCTGTGATATGCCTCCTTCATTTCTTGTTGTTCCTCATCTCTGCGCCTTAAATCTTCCTCAATAAAGCGGCCAGAAAAGTATTCTATATTTCTTTGTTCCCTAGAAACCCCTTCTAGAGAAATAATAAAGGGACTCCAGGATTTGTCTAGGGAGTTCAACATCACACTAATTAAAGTGGATTCAGAGACAGGCTCCCCCCTCTATATAAGCTCATCCCTCATGGCTTTAAGCGTTGCCAAATGTTCCCCCATTTTGACACCAGGTTTGAGTTTATAGTTGTGGAAAATTCTTGACAATCTGCTGGTTGCAGCCATATTGTCACTATGGAACAAATTATATAGGGCAGTCCAAACTTCCTGAGCTGTGAGGCCGTCTGAAAGACTGGCATACAGAGCTGTGTCTATAGAACTTAACAGGGTTGTGTAAGCTCTTTTATGCAGGAACTCAATTTCAGGGCTCCAAGGTAAAGGGGGTGGTCTTTTGATTATGTCCAGAGTATTTTCTCTTAAGAGAATTATCTGAATCTCTTTACACTATTTTTTAAAATTCTGACCACTTAAATGTAATTTTTCAAAATTATTTGGCAAAGTTACAAAATTATTGCCATTAAACTGCATGGGGAGTTGTTCAAATGGCTGAAAAGAGCCTGTTGTGAATGGCATTGGGATCCCTAAGCCTGGGATCGATTGCTTAGGTCTGGCTCCTTTTTGTAGTCCTTCTGTAGTTTGAAGCAACTGGGCACGTGCCCAGTTAGAGCTCCGATCTCCCTCTCTGAGTTCTGAAGTCAAGACTGGCTGGAGCTTCAGGATAGGCCCGAACATCATCTGGGTGGCGGGGAAGCCTTGGAGGAGTGGGAAGAAGGCCAGGAGATCTTTCTGGAGACTGGAGGCCCATCAGATGAGGTCCATGGGCTGGGTAGGCTTGGAAATGTCTCTGGATCTTCTCTTCTCCATCAGAGGAGCAGGATTGCAGCTCCGGATCATCCCAGCAGGGCCGGAAATGTGCGGAGGCCTCAGCCTGGGCCTCCCTGGAGCATTCAGTGAATGGTGAGCGCCTCTGCAGTGGGGGGTGGGAGGCTGCAGGTTAAATTCGGTGAAGGAGACACTGAGGCCAGGCTGCTGAACAGGTAACTTTATTAAACAGACTCAACAAACAAACGGAACCACTCGCCCCGCCTGACACCTGCTTAAATACCCAAGCTGTCAGACGGTCTAACCAATCCTGAATCAGGCAGCATCCCGCCTAAACAGTTGCTGTGCGCCTCCACCAATCCGAGCCCGCTGATGACGGAGCCGGCGCGGGGCGTATCTACCCGCGAGGACTCAACACCCCTTTCCCCCCGGATAGAGCATTCGTAGTCCGCCAGGTAGGTAGGACGACGTCGGAGTCGCCCAGATCTCCGTAGCCCTGGATTAGGTGGAGCCGGAGGTGAAGCTTCCGACTGGGGTCCCTCAGCTGACTCAATGACTACCGTAGCGGGAGGACTACTTACAGGGGCAAACCCTGGGGATTCTGGCAAGTTTCCCAGAGGGAGTGCCTCCGTCGGGAACGGGTTGTTGGAGACTGGCGGTGCAGGATGCGCTCCCGTAACTTCTACAGGCGACGGTAAACACGGAGTAACTTGAGGTGGTTGAGGCTCAACAACATCGGCCCAACGTCGCCTCAGTTGGTTGATGTGTCGCCGCCACACTCGGCCATCGGCGAGTAGGACCCTATAAGAATAGGGCCCGGTTAGTTCTATGATTCGCCCCAGGAGCCACCTGACCATGGAGTCAAAATTCAAGGCGAAGACTCGATCACCCACAGCAAATAAACGAGTCTGACCTTTGCCCCCCGTGTGTGTCTCTTTTGTGTAACTCGGATGTAGGCGATCCAGGGTGATGCGGAGTCGCCGACCCATCAGCAACTCGGCGGGGCTGTGCTTGGTAGAGGCAGTCGGAGTTGTGTGTTGTGCCAACAGATATTGGAATACTCTCTGGTGCCAATTTGCGGGCCCTAGACGACGTAATGCCTCCTTAGCGGACCTCACGGCCCTTTCCGCCAACCCGTTCGCCGCCGGATGGCAAGGTGCCGTACGGGCATGGCGGATGCCCCACTTAGCGAGAAACAGCTGGAAGGGTGCAGACGTGAACTGCGGACCGTTGTCAGTAACTATGGTATCGGGCAACCCATGAGTGGCAAAGAGACCCTCTAAAGCCCTTGTGACAGCATCCGTGGTAGTGGATGACATGATGGTAAGGTCCACCCACTTAGAGTACGCATCAACCGTGACCAAGAATGTGCGGCCAAAAAAAGGGCCCACAAGATCCAGGTGCAGTCTTGTCCAGGGACCCCTGGGCGTTTCCCATTCCTGGATTGGGGCCGCGGGGGGGGGGCAGGCCGTGACTGTTGACATTGGGGGCAATGGGCCACCCACTCCTCTATGTCTTGATCGATCCTCGGCCACCAAACATAACTACGGCCCAATCCTTTCATCCGCACGATGCCCGGGTGGGCATCGTGGAGGCAGGCTAGAACTTGAGGTCGGAGCGTGGGGGGAACAACTACCCTGTTTCCCCACAGGAGGCACCCTGACAGCACGGACAACTCGTGTCGTCTGCGCACATATGGCAAGAATTCGGCTGCCGGGGAAGCCGAAGGCCAGCCCCTGCGCACCCAGTCAAGTACAAGGGAAAGAGTGGGGTCAGCGGCTGACTGGGACTGAATGTCAGCTGCGGTCACTAAGGGAGACATCTCGTCCACCAGGAGGATGGATGATGTTGGGGCAGGGTCCTGGACAACCAAAGGAAGGGGACAATGGCTAAGGGCGTCCGCATGCCCGATCGCCTTCCCCGGCCTATACTGCAATTCGTAAGAATAAGCAGACAAAAACTGTACCCACCGCAACATGCGCGGCGAGAGGACAAGGGGGGTTTGGCGGTCAGCCGCCAGTAATCCTAATAATGGCTTATGGTCAGTGACAAGGTAAAAAAAACGACCATAAAGGTAATCATGGAACCGTTTGATCCCCGCTACGGCAGCTAAAGCCTCCCGGTCAATCTGACTATAATTACGCTCCGCAGGTGACAAGGTGCGGGAATAGTAGGCAATGGGGGCTTCCGCCCCGTTGGGTAACAGGTGACTCAAGACAGCCCCCACCCCATATGGGGAAGCGTCACAGGTCAGAGCGAGAGGCAGACCTGCATCATATTGGACCAAAATGGCATCGGACGTGAGGACGTCCTTAACAGCTTTGAATGAGGCCGCCGCCTTTTTATCCCAACACCAGGGGGATTTAGCGTCCAATAGACGGTGGAGGGGTTCGGCAAGTGAGGCCTTGTGCGTCAAGAACACCGCGTAAAAGTTAAGAAGGCCGAGGAAAGCCTGCAGCTCGGCCCGATTAGCGGGCGCGGGGGCATCCTTGTTCGCTTTGATTTTGGACGGGGCGGGGCGGATCCCAGCAGAATCAATCAAAAACCCTAAAAATTCCACTTGGGGAACCGCCATTCGACACTTATCAGCCTGAAGTTTCAGTCCCGCAGCTCTGAAACGAGTGAGGACAGCCCTTACCTTCGTGACGAGGTCCTCCTGATCCGCGGCCGCGATCAGGACGTCGTCGAAGTAGGGAACGACTCCTTGAAGCCCATGGAGCAGCCGCTCCATCAAGCTCTGAAAAATTCCTGGGGCAACACTGACCCCAAACTGAAGGCGGGTACACTTAAACGCCCCCCTGTGGGTTACTATGGTTTGGGCCAGGGCAGTATCCTCATCGACGGGAAGCTGTTGGTAAGCTTGGGCGAGATCAAGCTTCGCGAAGACCTTGCCCTGGCCCAGTGAATGAAGTAAGTGTTGGACCACGGGAACGGGGTAATGGTTAGCCTGAAGCGCCCTGTTAAGTGTCGCCTTGTAATCAGCGCAGATCCTAAGGGATCCATCTGATTTTAAAGGAATAACTATGGGGGTCTCCCACTTTGAGTGTTCCACCGGTACAAGGATTCCCTGCGCTATCAATTTGTCCAATTCCCGGTCCACCCTGGTCCGCAGTGCAAGTGGCACCCTTCGCGGTTTCAGCCACCTAGGGGCCACCTGGGGGTCCAGATTGAACGAAATGGGAAGCCCTGTATATTTACCGAGTTGGCCGTTGAACACATCTGCGAACTCGCGAGTCAGCTCAGTGGAGATGTCATAGCAGGTAGAGTGAACTCCGGAGACGCTCAGGTGTAAGGCATCAAACCAGTCTAATCCCAATAGACTGGGAAAGCGGTCTCGCATGACGATCAGAGGCAGGCGACCTGAAAAAGAGCCATAAACAACATGGAACGAGCAACAACCTAATGTGGGGATAAGCTTCCCCTGGTAATCTTTAAGTTTAATAGGGCAGGCCTTGAGACGCCGTTGGGAGAATGTTGGGAGCAATGCCTTAAGGGTGGACCAAGAAATAAGGGAACGGGAGGAGCCCGTGTCCAGCTCCATACGACATGGCGAACCCTCCAGCTGGACCGTGAGATGGATTTTGCTCGTCGTCCCTTGCGAAGAGGCGTGGCTGACGCCCACTGCATCGACCTCTGCATCTCGCTCCTCTTCCACACGATTACCCCGGCGCTCGAACCGTTTGGCTTTCAGGCGCTTGGACGAAGGCTCCCCCGCGTCGTCAGGGAGTGGAAAAACAGCCCGACAAACCCTGGAAAGGTGACCACGTTTGCCGCACTGGCGGCAAACAGCAGACTTGAAACGGCACTCTGCCCGGTTATGCTGGCCGCCGCACCCAAGGCATCTGCTCTGAGGAGGCTTCCCAGCGGGAGGCGCTCGTTTCTTCCGGCCCGACTTTAGGTGGCACACTTCCCCTTCAGGCTCAGAAACGTCATCCAAGTCAGAGCCCTCATAGTGGACGGACTGTGTGGTAGCAGGCGGAGCCCCCAACCCTCCAGCCTGCGCGCGCTGAATGTCTGCAGATGACTGGGCGGACATTTCCGACGCTCTGGCTTCATCCATGGCGATGGGGAGGGTTAGGTCTGAGCGAGCTAGAAGTCTACGTTGCAGCTTTAAATCACGCACCCCGCAGACCAGTTGGTCTAGGAGCATATCATTGAGCTCCCTAAATTCACAGTGGAGAGCTGCCGTGCGCAGGGAAGCCATATACGCGCTGACAGACTCCCCTGCATTTTGCGATCGCTGATAAAAAGCGTGCCGCCGGGCTATTTTGGAGGGGGCGGGGGCGTAGTGCTGTTTTAGCTTGTCCAATAGTATCTCCCAGGGCACGGTGAATACAGGTTGAGGCGCGGCCAGGGCTCTGGCGGTGGCAAATATTTCACGCTCCCAGGAGCTTAAAAAGTTCCCTCTCTTCCTGGCCGGGGGAAGATCAGCCAGGTCGTTTGCCTGTAAGACGCATTCAAACCGTTCAATGTATTCGTCCCACATCTCTGTTGCTGCCTCGAACGGCGTGAAAGTAGGAAGAGGAACAGCCATCGCGGTATTGACAATCACCGTGGCGCCCCTCAGCTGGCCTCAGTTCCGGCAAGGGTTCTTCAAGCCGATCCCACCTTCGTCGCCAGTTGTTAAATTCGGTGAAGGAGACACTGAGGCCAGGCTGCTGAACAGGTAACTTTATTAAACAGACTCAACAAACAAACGGAACCGCTCGCCCGCCTGACAGCTGCTTAAATACCCAAGCTGTCAGACGGTCTAACCAATCCTGAATCAGGCAGCATCCCGCCTAAACAGTTGCTGTGCGCCTCCACCAATCCGAGCCTGCTGATGACGGAGCCGGCGCGGGGCGTATCTACCCGCGAGGACTCAACACATCTGGGTTCCTCCGGGGGTGGGAGGTTGGATTTGGGGCCTCCTTGAGTGGGCAGCTGGGTCTGGGACCTCGGGGAGGCCAGTGGGTGGTTGCTCCATAAGTTGCAGGGCAGCGACCAGGGCCTCTATGGCCTCTTTGATGTTTGCCATGGCAGGCGGGGCCTGGCAAGGGGCTTGTGGGTTCGGAGTGGTCTTCTGGGCCGCTGGAATGCTGAACTGACTGGCTGGCGTTGTAGGCCTGGGCTGTGGAGCTGGGGATGGCCTGGCTCGTGGTTCTGGCAAAATGCCCAGGGGAGCAGCCATCTTGGAGGAAGTTGCCTCCGGAAGTGGCCTGGTGGCCATTTTGTTTGGCGGGAAACTGGGTGGGGGGGCAGTCTCTCTGGCGGCAGGCGCCATCTTGGAGAGATCAGGCAGGGGAGTCCTTACCGGGATGGCAGGCATCTCTGGTGCTGCCTCCTCAGGCCTCTTTCTGGCTGCTGCCCTTGTCTTCAGGAGGCAGGCGAGCGCTGCTCGGCACTCCTCTTCTGACATCTCAGCCACTTGCCTGTCCAGGCTTTCATCCGGTCCTTCTGCCCCCTCTTCGTCAGTGCTGAAGAAGCCTTCTCCAACATTGCCTGGCTCGGCCCCTGGGATCTCTTGCTGCATCTGGGTGGCCTCTGGCTGCCAGGGTGTAGCTGGATGGAAACCCCCTTCAATGTTTTCCATCGTTGATTCAGTCTGGGGCTGCTGTGAAGTTCTCCTCCGTTGAAGGCCTCTGGTCACAACAGGGGAGCTTCTCTCACAGGTTATTTTGGAGGGCATCTCGCCTTTTCAACAGCTCCTGGAGTGGAGTTCTGCTACCATTCCCTCTGCTACCATTCTGTGGAAATTGGGATCGTAGAAACACCCAGGAGCATAGAAGAGTCCAAAGGCAGATGCATGAATAACTGTGATAAGTGTATTTATTCATATAACAAAACATATTAACTATATACAAAGGCTGTCTTAATATCCCTTAGGGTAGGGGGCACACAGCGTGTGTGACTACCCCTATCAAAGATCATGTCTCATGGAGAACAAACGTAAAAGAGAGCATAGTGGAAAGGTTAGAGGGGGTTTTATACTCAGTGTAAGCCCCTCCTCTCCACATAGGGGTGGGGGCACTTTCTGCCTCCACTAGTGTCTGTATGATATATGTGCCAATGGCTTGCAAATACTTGACATAACCATTTGTCTGAAGTGATGTAGGGTTTCCTGCCTGGGCAGGGGGTTGGACTAGAAGACCTCCAAGGTCCCTTCCAACTCTGCTATTCTATTCTATTCTATTCTATTCTATTCTATTCTATTCTATTCTATTCTATTCTATTCTTCTCTTTTCTTCTCTTCTCTTCTCCTTTCCTCTCCTCTCCTCTCCTCTCCCCTCCCCACCCCTCCCCTCTCTTCTCTTCTCTCTTCTCTTCCCTTCATTTCTATTTCTATTTCTATTTCTCTTCCTCTTCTTTTTTCTCTCCTCTCCTCTCCTCTCCTCTCCTCTCCCCACCCCTCCCCTCCCCTCCCTTCTCTTCTCCTCTTCTCTTCTCTTCTCTTTTCTTCTCTTCCCTTCCCTTCCCTATTCTACTCGACTCGACTCAACTCAACTCAACTCTTTCTTATTCTATTCTATTCTATTCTATTCTATTCTATTCTATTCTATTCCATTCCATTCCATTCCATTCCATTCTTCTCTTTATTCTCCTCTCCTCTCCTCTTATTATTCTATCCTATCCTATCCTATTCTATTCATTGGAAATTTGTTTTTGTTGCAGTCCACTGTCACGGATCACAGGGAGGGGGGAATCTTTCTAGGCACCAGGCTCCCCAAGGTTTTGTCCGCAGGTTAACCCTTTGCCTTTTGGGTTTCTTGCGGCCGTCCTGAGCAGTTGTGTAAACCAGATTGATCTGTGGTTTAGCAGTTTCTCAAGCAGAGGATGGGTGTGGAATGAAGGGCAGGGAGCCCACGCAGATTGCAGACAATTGTGCAAAGAAACTCACACTTCCCCTTTGCACTAAAGGTCAAAATCTTTTTTTTCCCCCATTGCATTGCATTCTTTTTTCCCAAAAACAGTTCAGAGCATAAGAATGCTAGTTTGCTCCTGAATATGTCTTCACATAGACTAACAGAGTTGTAAGGGACCTTGGAGGTCATCTAGTCCAACAGCCCCTCCCCCACGCAGGAGCAGGAGTCCCTATACCACTGATGGTAAACCTTTTTCGGCACCGACTGCCCAAACCGGAATGCCGGTGCAAGACCAGTTGGCGGGTGCAACCTGCCTGTTTTTTGGCTATTTTGGGGACTCTTTTCAGGCAGTTTTGGGGGGCCGTTTTCAAGCCATTTTTCAAACCATTTTCTGGACTGTTTTCGGGCTGTTTTCTAGGCCATTTTCCAGGCCAAAAATGGCCCGGAAAATGTCCTGGAAAACAGTCCGGAAAACCGCCGGAAAATAACCCGGAAGTCCAACTCCGCTGCTAGCTCTGCAGGCTGCTGGTGAAGCACAACATTTCTTTCTTTCTTTCTTTCTTTCTTTCTTTCTTTCTTTCTTTCTTTCTTTCTTTCTTTCTTTCTTTCTTTCTTGATTAATTTACATTGGGCGTCTTCATGAGAACCATTCTCTGTTCTTTTTGTAGGTCATCTAGTCCAACCCCCTGCCCAAGCAGGAGACCCTATAGCATTTCTGAAAGATGGCAGTCCAGTCTCATCTTGGAAGCCTCCAGGGATGAAGCTCACAGAACTTCCGAAGGCAACTTCTGCTCCATGGGTTGATTGTTCTCACGGTCAGGAAATTCCTCCTTATTTCCAGGTTGAATCTTTCCTGGATCAGTTTCCATCCGTTATTCCTTGTCTGGCCTTCCGGGGCTTTGGAGAATAGCTTGGCCCCCTTCCTCCTCTCTGGGGCAGCCCCTCAAATATTGGAAGATGCTATTTATTGATTGATTGATTGATTGATTGATTGATTGATTGATTGATTGATTCGATTTATATGCCGCCCTTCTCCGGAGACTCAGGGCGGCTTACAATGCGTTAAGCAACAGCCTTCATACTTTTTGTATATACCTGCTTAGTAGGGCTTTCGGGCCCCCCTAAGCGGTGTTCTATTTTATACAAAGTCAGCTTATTGCCCCCACAATCCGGGTCCTCATTTTACCTACCTCGGAAGGATGGAAGGCTGAGTCAACCTTGAGCCTGATGAGATTTGAACTCGCAGTAATTGCAGGCAGCTGGTAGCTAAGTGCTACTTTAACAGCACTTTAGTCTGCTGTGCCACCAAGGCTATCCTGTCTCCCCTGGTCCTTCTCTTCACTAGACCCAATTCCTGCAACCGTTCATCGTCTGTTTGAGCCTCCAGTCCCCTCATCATCCTGGTTGCTCTTCTCTGCACTCTTTCTAGAGTCTCAACATATTTTTTTATAGTGTGGTGACCAAAACTGGATGCAGGACTCTAGGTGTGGCCTTACTAGGGCTTTATAGAGTGGGATTAGGACCTCCCTTGATTTTAATTGAATCCCTCTGTTAATGCAATTTAGGATTGCATTGGCTTTTTTGGCTGCCACCACACACTGCAGTCATCATTTGCAACTTTTCTTAACGGCTTTCGGCAAGCAAACTCAATGGGAGGAAGCCAGATTTGCTTAGTGACCGTGTGATTCGCTTAGAAACTGCAGTGATCCGCTTAACAACCATGGCAAACCAGGTTGTAAAATCAGGTGTGACTCCCTGAACCGCCGGATTTGCATAATGCCAGCAACAACAAAAAAAAGTCACAAAATCATCTGCAATGACAGAAGTTCCGATCCCAATTGTGGTCGTAAGTCGAGGACTACCTGTATATTTTTAGACCTGGGAATAATGGAGAGATAATGCTGAAATTACTTTCCTGCTGCAGAGTTGAGATCAGTCCAAACGAGCTTTGGGTTGCAACAGGTGTAACTTGCCTGTCTGCCATTCTAATCTTTTGTGCAAGACTCTTCCCTGAATCTGGTGACCAATCTGGCCTGCCTTCAAATCTATCCCAACATAATTGGGAAAGAGGAGAGAAGGCAGAGCCTCCCTATTTTGGCTCCTGGATTTTGGCTCCCCAAGGATGCTAATATGTGGGGGGGAAATGGCAGTGTGATTCCAGGAAAGGCAGCATGGAAAAAACACCAAGACAAACGCCAAGACAAACATCCAAGGTTTTATAAAATACACAGCCTGGTTACTTGGCCAATAAAGAATTCTATTTCTATTTCTATTTCTATTTCTATATATTCTATTCTATTCTATTTCTATTCTATATATTCTATTCTATTCTATATATTCTATTCTATTTCTATTTCTATTCTATATATTCTATTCTATATATTCTATTCTACTCTACTCTACTCTAATATCTATCTATATTCATTCTCTATCTATCTATCTATCTATCTATCTATCTATCTATCTATCTATCTATCTATCTAATCTCTAACACTATATCTTTCTCTATCCATCCACCCATCTATCTATCTATCTATCTATCTATCTATCTATCTATCTATCTATCTATCTATCTATCTATCTATCTAATCTATATCTCTATATCTTTCTATATCAATCCATCCATCCATCTATCTTTCTATCTATCTATCTATCTATCTATCTATCTATCTATCTATCTATCTATATCTATCTATCTAATCTATATCTCTATATCTTTCTATATCTTTCTATATCAATCTATCCATCCATCCATCTATCCATCCATCCATTCATCATCTATATCTATCTATCTATCTATCTATCTATCTATCTATCTATCTATCTATCTATCTATCTAATCTATATCTCTATATCTTTCTATATCAATCTATCCATCCATCTATCTATCTATCTATCTATCTATCTATCTATCTATCTATCTATCTCATCTATCACTCACTGCTGCAGAGTTGAAATAGGTAGGATATAGCAATATCCATATATTCCTGCGGATAAAAAATCCTCATAAGATTCCCCAGCCAATCAGGTCAACAGGTCATTGAATTTTAAAGGAGAACTCAAAGTCTTACAAGATTTTGAGGTGATATTACCAAAACCTCACATGATTGTTTAAAATTACGACCAGGTTTTAGCAATGGAACCTTATCAACCTTTGCTCTGTGGCAGGATTGAAGGACGAGGGATTCCAGCTGCAAGATCACATTTTGTCAACCCCTGCATGGTGAAAACCTACACACAGGACTCTGTTTTATCACACAACGTCTACTAACACGATGTTCTTTGCTTGGTTCTTCAGATCTTCCTTCCTGGGTTGACCAGCAAAGTTCAGCATTGACCCCCATGGCACAGAAAGTGGAGAATGACAAAATTGCTCTAACCGAAAAACAGATCCAGGACCTCAAGGCTGCCTTGACGACGGGGAGTTTTGACCAGCTCACCAAACGCCTACAGGATGCTTTTTCCTCTCTGGAGAACATCAGCTTAAATGTGGCCATCATTGGAGAATCGGGAGAAGACAGGGCGACCTTCATCAATACCTTTCGGGACCTCTGTGAGGAAGACAAATACCAAAAATACAAAAGGATTCCTTTTTCTTTGAATTCATTCATGTGCCTGGAGAAATCCTATTTCAGGACTCAGTTGTTCGTACTCTTGGTGTATAGGCTTTTTTTTTTATCTGAGTCCTATTAATGTTTCTATATTTATGATTTTACGGGATTGCAAGGCAGCCAGAGTCACTTTGGAAAAAAAAAGATGGGTAGCATGTAAATGTAGTAAAGAAAGAAAAGAGACGATGAAAACAAAAAGACTGAAACACCTCCTCCCTAGCAATCAACACCCAGATAAGCAGGGATTAACACCAGACAAACAGCCAAACAATAAACAGCAGCCTAATCAAGGAAGTACCAAGAAAAAACAACCCTCCCACCAACAGCAACACAGCAAGTCACTAAAATATCAACAGAGAACAAACCTCACTCCCTTCTAGCACTGATGATGCTACCTAGTTCGGTCAGGAAGATAGACTCAAGATCCAGATGGATCCAGACAGACTTGAACCCTGGGCCCTCTCTAACAAAATGAAATTCAGTGTAGAGAAAAGTAAAGTCCTACACTTAGGTAAGAAAAACCAAAAGTACACATATAGACTGGGGGAAAACCAGGCTTCATAGCAGTAACTGAGCCAGCCCTGTGCAGTGGCAGCCAAAAATGCCAATGCGATCCTAAACTGCATTAACAGAGGGATACAATCAAGATCAAGGGAGGTACTGATACCACTCTATAAAGCCCTAGTAAGGCCACACCTAGAGTCCTCCATCCAGTTTTGGTCACCACACTATAAAAAAGATGTTGAGACTCTAGAAAGAGTGCAGAGAAGAGCAACCAGGATGATGAGGGGATTGGAGGCTCAAACATATGATGAATGGTTGCATGGCTAATCTAGTGAAGAGAAGGACCAGGGGAGACAGGAGAGCATCTTCCAATATCTCAGGGGCTGCCCCAGAGAGGAGGAAGGCGGTCAAGCTATTTTCCAAAGCACCTGAAGGCCAGACAAGGAAGAATGGATGGAAACTGACCAAGGAGAGATTCAACCTGGAAATAAGGAGAAATTTTCTGACAGTGAGAAGAATCAACCCATGGAACAGAAGTTGCCTTCAGAAGTTGTGGGAGCTTCAACATTGGAAGCTTTCAAGAAGAGACCGGATTGCCATCGGTCAGAAGTGGTGTAGGGTCTCCTGCTTAGGCAGGGGGTTGGACTAGATGACCTACAGGGTCCCTTCCAACTCTGTTAATCTGTTATAATCAGGTGATATAACATCTGCAAGGAAACCACCAAGCCCAGAGAGAACCAGGATTATCTTATCTGTCGACTTCTGTACTGGCCAACCCTGTTGCTTGAAACCCTTTCACCTCCTGTGTGCAAACAGCCCCTCTTCATTTCAGGATTTCCTGCTTTTCACTTCCTTGTCTTGATGGGAGGGTGAATTTCGAAATCCAGCTGCTTAATAAAGTCGAGCGAGCGAGAAGACCAGGCTGATTGGAGCTTCCTGTTTCTTCAGCTGAAGCGATCTTCCCCATCCAGGTAAGACCAACCTGTGCTCAGGGCATTTATCAAAGAAGCATCAAAGAAACGCTCCAGATCCATCAGGTAAGTCCAAAATTTGCCAGAAAGGAGAATGGGGGTCCATCGTTGGGGTGCAGATGGAAAACCCAGGAACAAGCATGCATTCTGCAACGCATAATACTTAAAGTGTGCCTTTTTTATTTATGGTAGCAGAAAAATTGAGACATTTGTTCCATGGGGATCGTAGCTGCGTTCTCACAGCATATTCAACCCAAGAGCCAAAGACCAGCATTCATATTATTCTTATCAATCAATATAATCAATATTAAGTTTCTTATTTATTACAATATTAACCATCATTAAGGGGGTTTTTTTCCTGATCTAACACACAGTGAGGATTGGTTAGTTGCATTGTAAATTCCAGAACTGAGCTGACTTCATTCCTCAGATTAAGCAAGTGGTAAGAATGCAGCCATAGAATTACAGAAATGGAAAGATCCTTGAGGTCACCTAGACCAACCCCTCGTGCCTCTGCTTCCCATCCAATGAAGGAGACTCTTTGTCACTGGATCTGCTGTTAAACTGTCTAGGAAGCTCTTGCTTTCGACTCTTCTTACAGATCTTACAGATGAACAGAGTTGGAAGGGACCTTGGAGGTCATCTAGTCCAACCCCCCCCCCCCCGCCCAAGCAGGAGACCCTACACCATTTCTGACAGATGGCAGTCCAGGCTCTTGTTTTTAGAATTCACTAGTATGTCATATAAAATTCACCTCTAATAAAGCTTGGAAGGGACTCTGGAGATCTTCTAGTCCAGCCCTCTGCTCAAACAGACGACCCTATAACATTCTGGGTTTATTTTAAGACTTTACTTGCTTCCCCAACCAGTCTTAACTCAGTGCCTTACCTAAATTATGTCCCCCTCAAAAAATCTTTTACAATCCCCTGCTCTTGCTTCTTTTTGTGGCAACATTTCCCAAAGTCTCCATCTACAACAGCAGTCTTCAAACTTGCAAATGTAAGACTTGGGGACTTCAACTCCCAGAATTCCTCAGCTAGCATGCACAAGTCTTAAGGTTGCCAAGTTTGGAGACTCCCGTTCTAACAGATTAACAGAGTTGGAAGGGACCTGGGAGGTCATCTAGTCCAACCCCGCCCCCTGCCCAAGCAGGAGACCCTACACCATTTCTGACAGATGGCAGTCCAGTCTCTTCTTTTTTTTATATTTTTTAAGACAAACAAACATTTAGTACATCATTCATTTCTTCCATGTGACATTTCGGTGTTATCTTCAAAAGTTTCTTCTCTTCTCTTCTTCTGTCTTCAATCTCACCAAATCCATTACAAAGATTTTCCACTAATATAATATTCTAATTACAACCAATTTTTTTTTCAATCTCTTTTAAAAACTTATTTGTATCTTTTTTCTAACCAATAGTAAAATTTATTCCATATCTTAAAATATTCTGAAACTTCTCTTTCCTTTATCATCATAGTTAATCTATTCATTTCTTCACAATCTAATTTTTTTTAATTACTTCTCCCTCCGAAGGTATATTCTCTGCTTTCCAGTTTTGTGCATAAACAATCCTTGCTGCTGTTATTACATGTATAATCAAATATATGTTATCTTTACTCATTTTCTCTGGTAAGATACCCAATAGGAACAGCTCTGGTTTTAAATCTATATGTTGTTGTATCATTTCCTCCACCCATAACTTAATTTTATTCCAATAGCTTTTCGCTTCAGGGCATGTCCACCACATGTGGTAATATGAACCTGGTAACTGGTGACATTTCCAACATTTCCTGCGGCAAAATCATTTGCACCCAATCCCCCATCAAATCTGAAAGATGGATTTCACAGCTTAAAATCATTTAAAAACAATTACTGCTGTTTGTTGAAATCTGGGTCTTGTCACCTGTGGCAGAATTGGAAAAACAATGGGCAAAAAACAATGCTTGGAAATTGGCAAGAAGGTGGATTAGACACAAAGTGTGCTTAACTGTTACAATCAAACATTGCCAGTAGGATCGTCTTATGCAATTGCACCTTTGCACAGACTCTTAAAGGGCCCAATCTCTGCTTTTAATTCACAGATTAATTCACATTTTTTTCTAGAGGCTCCTCCACAATGAAGTCATTGGCTCTTCTGTTGCTGGCCTGGGCTGCCTTTGCAAAAGCACAACCTGCAGGTGAGTGAGTAACCGGTGGATTTGTGGGAAAGTGGCTTCTCAAAGAATCCCTGAATCCTGGGGCTGGAAGGGAGCTTGGAGGTCTTCTAGTCTAACCCCCTACTCAAGGCAAGAGACCTTAAAAAATCATGGACACATGGCTGTCCAGTCTCTTCTTGAAAACCTTCAGTGATGGAGCACCCACAACTTCTGAAGTTGTCCACTGGCTGATTGTTCTCACTGTCAGGAAATTTCTCCTTAGTTCCAGGTTGCTTCTCTCCTTGGTTAGTTTCCACCAGGGGTGAAATGCTACCGGTTCAGAGCGGTTCGGGGGAACCGGTAGTAAAAAATGTTACCGGTTCGGGCGAACAGGTATTTCCGACAATCAGCTGGGCGACAATCAGCTGTGACGTGCAATTTATATTAGCCAGAATTGTTGGATTTCCTGCTTTCTAGCTAATCTAAATCACGTGGCACAGCGGATTCCCCTCCCACTCGCTGTTCTACTTACCTTTGCAGATTCGGAAGACTTCAAAATGTTCCCTTTTTAGGGCTGTGCGGCTGCGCCTCAGATCCCTTAGTCCTTCTTTTCACTAAACTAGACCAGGGGTCGGCAACCTTAAACACTCAAAGAGCCACTTGGACCCGTTTCCTACAGAAAAAAAAACACACCAGGAGCCACAAAACCTGGGTGGGCGTGACCAACTCGATGTCACTCATTGTTCTGCCCCAGCTACGGATCCCAAAGAACACAGCACACACAAACTCTGAACAAAACTTAGTTTACTCAAATAACGCAGTTTTAGCAAATGCCGGCTGTTAATAAGCATCCTTAACAGCCTGCCAGAATTCCACAGATAAGATAGTCAGAGTCTGACTGGAGTTGGCAGAAAGCCCAGAAGCAAGGTTGCAGAGAAATCCCAACGCGATGATTAGCGAACTAAAGTTGTTTCCTGCAGCTTGTTACAAGCTGCGTTCTTTCTTAAATAGGCTAAGGGCGTGGCCAATTAGCCCCAAGCCTTACTCTCGAGGAGACCTCCTCCTGAGGAGCCACTCCTGCCTTTTGGCAGCTCTGCGTGCCCGTGCATTGAGAAGAGGCTCCTCCTCTTCATCCTCTTCACTTAAAGGAGCCTCTGGAGGTTCTGAAGGTCCTGGCTGAATCTCTGCCTCTGGCACCACATCTTCTCCAGCCTCCTTGCTGTCCAACTCAAGCACCAGCTGTACAGGCTGCTGGCGCGGCACCACACCAGCCTCCTCGTCGTCGGGATCAGCAACAATCCGCGCAGGTCGCTGGCGGGCCACAACACTCACTCCCACCTAGCCACGCCTACCCAGCCACAAAACTATTCTCCATGTCTCTCTCCCCCTCTCTCACCCCCTCTCTGTGTATCACTGTGTGTGTTTCTCTCTATGTCTCTCTCTCTCTCTCTCTCTCTTTTGTGTGTGTGTGTGTGTGTGTGTGTGTCTCCCCCTTCCCTTCGGGCGACCGTCTTCCTCCTCCCCCCCTCCTCTTGTAACTCCCCTGGCTGGCTGTGGCTGAGCCGGGAGCGTTCGCACATGCAGGGAGACTCCATCCTGAAGTGGGAGGAAGCGAAGGCTGCCTTATGTGCAAATTTTTATTTTATTTTATTTTTTAATTTATTTTTATATGCCGCCCTTCTCCGCAGACTCAGGGCGGCTTACAATGCGTTAAGCAATAGCCTTCATCCTTTTGTATATTTTATACAAAGTCAGCTTATTGTCCCCATAAACCGGGTCCTCATTTTACCCACCTTAGAAAGGATGGAAGGCTGAGTCGACCTTGAGCCTGGTGAGAATTGAACTCGCAGTAATTGCAGGCAGCTGGATGTTAAATGCTGCCTTAGTAGGAGGCATTAGCCTCCTACGCCACTCAGGCTCAGTATGTGCCAAATGTGGCGCGAAGGTACAGGACAGCTTTGGTCCTGCATTCTCTGGTGACCCTCTTCCCCCTCCTCCTCTCAGGACGCCCAGGATGGCTGTGGCTGAGTCAGGAGCTATGCACGGGCGGGGAGACCCTCCTCAAGGGAGCACCAAAGCTCAGGAAAGGTGTGCTCGGAGCAGGCAGCACCTCGATTAAGGAGGGCCTCTCCAAGCATGCGCACTCCCAACTCAGCCACAGCTGGCCAGGAGGTTATGAGAGGAGGAGGCGAGGAGGAGAGTGCAGGAGCGAAGCTGCCCTGTACCTGCCTTCAGGCCACATTTGCACGTAAAGCAGCCTTCGCCTCCTGCCGCTTCGGGCTGGAGTCCAAAAAAGAAATAAGAGGGCCGTGGCGGACCAGTGATGGGACAGGGAGCCGTGGCAGAGGGCCCAAAGAGCCGCTTGTGGCTCTGGAACCGCGGGTTGCCGACCCCTGAACTAGACATACCCCAATTCCTGCAAATGTTCATCATACATTTTAGCCTCCAGTCCAGAGATGAAATCCAGCAGGTTCTGACAGGTTCTGGAGAACCGGTAGCGGAAAATTTGAGTAGTTCGGAGAACCAGCAAATACCGCCTCCGGTTGGCCCCAGAGTGTGGTGGGAATGGGGATTTTGCAATACCCTTCCCCCAGAAGTAGGGAGGGAATGGGGATTTTGCAGTATCCTTCCCCCAGGAGTGGGGAGGGAATGGGGATTTTGCAGTATCCTTCCACTGGAGTGGGGTGGGAATGGAGATTTTGCAATTTCCTTCCCCTAGGAGTGGGCAGGGAATGGGGATTTTGCAGTATCCTTCCCCCAGGAGTGGGGAGGGAATGGGGATTTTGCAGTATCCTTCCCCCAGGAGTGGGGAGGGAATGGGGATTTTGCAATACCCTTCCCCCAGAAGTAGGGAGGGAATGGGGATTTTGCAGTATCCTTCCCCCAGGAGTGGGGAGGGAATGGGGATTTTGCAGTATCCTTCCCCCAGGAGTGGGGAGGGAATGGGGATTTTGCAATACCCTTCCCCCAGAAGTAGGGAGGGAATGGGGATTTTGCAGTATCCTTCCCCCAGGAGTGGGGAGGGAATGGGGATTTTGCAGTATCCTTCCACTGGAGTGGGGTGGGAATGGAGATTTTGCAATTTCCTTCCCCTAGGAGTGGGCAGGGAATGGGGATTTTGCAGTATCCTTCCCCTGCCACGCCTACCACGCCACACCCACAGAACCAATAGTAAAAAAAAATGGATTTCACCACTGTTCCAGTCCCCTAATCATTTTTGTGTTCTTCTCTGCACACTTTCTATAAATTCTTTCATCAATATTAAAATAATAATACATACCGTAATTAAAAGAACTGTTTTCATCAATACTCAGCATTGGCTTATATCGCAGGGCAAATTCAGCACAGAAAGCGGGAATTCCATAGTGTCCCTGGGCAGGATAAGGAGAAAATGGATCAGAATATTATCTTGATATGCAAAATGCAGAATTCTGAAAAATGCACAAAAGAGGTAGTCCTCAAGTTACAACCACAGTTCTGGGGCCAGAATTTCCCTTGCTAAATAAAGTGGCTGTCAAGGGAGTCCCACCCATTTTATGACCTTTTTTGCCACAGCTGTTGAGTGTTGAATCACACGGTCATTAAGTGAATCTGGCTTTCCTTGTCAGAAGGTCACAAAAACGAATCACGTGACTCTGGGACAGTGCAACCGTCATAAATACGAGTCAGTTGCCAAGCATCTGATTTTTTGATCAAGGGGAAGCTACAACGGTCGTAAGTGTGAAAAACGGTCAGAAGTCCCTTTTTCAGTGGTGTTGTAACTTTGAACGGTCACTAAATGAGTGGCTGTAGATCGAGGACTACCTGTAGCAACGTCTTGAATGGCGGTTGAGTACAGATTGAGCTGAGGGACGGGATTTGCCTACAAAAGGGCCAAGGACGTTTTGGTGGCATCGACAGAAGGTTTGGCAAGAAGTACAAATAATTGAAGAGATGCCACAGCCAGGGCGTGTCATTTAACGGGCTGAAAATTAATTTTTGCAATTTTCTTTTTCAGCCAGGGTTTCTAAAAACATGTGTTTTTACACCAGGAATTCAAATCTGCTGTTATTTTTGCAATTGCACAACGCTTAGCCTGGTGTGGTAAATCCACGTCTGATCACATGCCCCACAAATGCTGTTAGCTTTACCTTCTCAAAATTACATCTCGTGCTAACACAAATGAAAGTGTTTTTCTGCATGAATCTTATCTAGCTCAGCAAGAAAATAATCCATGCAATCCTAAACTAGCCTCAGAAAGCAATGATCTGAGTTACAAAAATGTTCAAGCCAGTTTCACCCAGTCTTGTTCGTTCTTCAACGTCAGACGCTGACTTGATTCTTGGCCTCTTGATATCACCCTCACACTCTGCTGGCTGCCTCTTTGACCCGCTTCCCACTCCCTCTATGGACTGGGCATGACTGGGCTACTCTGGTTCTCCTTGCACTGGTTCCTCAAGGAACGTCTTTATTTCCGCTGTAGTCAGTTTGCAGGTCAAAGGTGGCCCACATACACCAGGCAATCCGCTCCAGCACAGTGGATGGTCTGGCTGGACCTCTACCCACTGCATGGCACCACCTTCACAGCTGGTAGTTGGAGTGGAGTGGAGTGGAATGGAATAGAAGAATAGAGTAGAGTAGAGTAGAGTAGAGTAGAGTAGAGTAGAGTAGAGTAGAATAGAATGTATATAAACATAATGAATAGAATAGAATAGAATAGAATAGAATAGAATAGAATAGAATAGAATAGAATAGAATAGAATAGAAGCTGGAAGGGACCTTGGAGGTCTTCTAGTCCAGCCCCCTGCTCAAGCAGGAGATCCGACCGATACCATTTCAGACGAGTGACTCTCCAGCCTCCTCTTAAAAACCTTCAGGGATGACCAGTATTAACTTTTGCAGAACCTCCTCCAAAGGGCTTCAAGCTTTTCTCACTGCCTTTCTTCTCCTTCTTCCTGAAATGCACCCGATTACTTGCCATCCTTTGAGCTGGTTTCCCTGTTTCCGAGCCTTTCTCTGGAGGGAAATGATTAAAAAATATATATCTTCCACCAGGCTCACTGCAGACAGAACAAGGTTCTCCTTTGATGGTTCTGGGGAACTGCTGGCCTGAAAAGTTATGATATTTACCAAGCAGCTTACATCTAAATTATATGAAAGTAATCAAAATATCTTTACAGTCCCCAACGCATGTCCCGATATTTGAGCCTAATGTTTGGAAATCGAAAGCTGAAAAACGTGAGACGCCCTCATGCCCTACCAGGAAACATCTCCCTGGGTAAAACAGCTGGCACAAAGTATTTTCAGGAAAAGGACAAACGGAAACAGAGGGATTAGGAGAAATGCGACAGAAAAAAACCCAAATTTATTTATCTATCTACGGCTGCCAATCTCACAAATAGGACTTTGGGTGGTACACAAGGAGACAGCTGAAAGTTAAACAAATAAAATCTTAAAAACCATTCAGCCGTTAAAAGATAAATATAAAGAAAACCACAGGATAGTACCCTTAAATGCAGCTAGGACTATCTGTATTTAATTCTAAAAATTAATAGTTTGGTTCTCCTCAAATGTTCAAAGCATGCCTTGACTTACAACAGTTCTTTAGTGACTGTTCGAAGTGATGTTACGACCGTTTTTCACACTTACGACCTTTATAGCATCCCCATGGTCACATGATCAAAATTCAGAGGTTTTGCAACTGGCATGTACTTATGACAGTTGCAGTGTCCCGGGGTCATCTGAGAAGTGGGGGAGCCAGATTCATTTAACAACCTTAGTACCAACCAATGTTACTAGCTTAACCATGATTCACTTAGCAACTTAGCAAGAAAAGCCGTAAAATGGGTCAAAACCAGGGGTGAAATGCTCCCGGTTCAGATCGGATCGCCCGATCCGGTAGCGATGGAGGTGGGAGGTTCGGAGAACCGGTAGCAAAAATCCCTAGCCCCCCCCCCCCCTCATGCCCAGCTGAGCCGCGCAATCATCAGAGGCTGTTTTTTTTTGCTTTTAAAAGCATTTTTTCTACAACCTCTTCGGCCGAAAAAATGCTTTTAAAAGTAAAAAAAAAAAAAAGCCTCTGATGATCGTGCGGCTCAGCTTGGATCGTCAGAGGCATTTAAAAGAAAAAAAGTCTCTGCCGATCAGGCAACTCAGCTGGGATCGTCAGAGCCTTTTAAAAGCATTTTTTCTACAGCCTCTTTGGCCGAAGAGGTTGTAGAAAAAATGCTTTTAAAAGTAAAAAAAAAAAAAAAATTGGCCACGCCCACCCAGTCACATTGCCCCACCACCACCAAGCCACGCCCACAGAATTGGTAGTAACGAATTTTACATTTCATCACTGGTCAAAACTCACCACCACCGTCTCACTTAGCAACAGAAATGTTGGGCTCCGTGCTGGTCGTAAGTCGAGGACTACTAATGGAAACTAACCAAGGAGAGAAGCAGCCGGGAATTAAGGAGAAACTTCCTAACAGTGAGGACAATTAACCAGTGGAACAGCTTGCCACCAGAAGTCGTGGATGCTCCATCATTGGAGGTTTTTAAGAGGAGACTGGACAGTCACTCGGCTGAAATAGTATAGAGTCTCCTGCTTGAGCCAGGGGTTGGACTAGAAGACCTCCAAGGTCCCGTCCAGCTCATTCCTTCTATTCTACTACCTGCAGTCTTATCTTTTTAATATTATCAGCCGCCCAGACTCAGGCCCAGTAAACAGAAATAGAAGTCATGCCCAGGGCCCAATGGGTACAGAACATCCTTCTGGCTTTTTTGTTGAGTTTACACTTTGTTGCATGTTGTCTCGACAGCCGGTGGCAGCTGCATCACCACAGCCAAAGAAGACCTGCTGGACCTGCTGATGAAATGGGAAACGGGGTCTTCCTGCCATCCCTCCCAGCCAGGCCATCCCCAGAAGCTGTACGGGAGTTGCAAGGAAATCAAGGCTGCCCTGCCAGAGTCTTCAGGTGAGCAAAGAGGCCGCTTCATCCCCATCAAATCTCTCCGTTTCTGGGTAATTTCAGTCCATCATAAACTCCTTTGCGATAAATGGGTGTCTCTCCCTCCCTCTGGTTTCCTCCCCAGTGCAACAGAGTTTGCAAGAGAGCGGCAAAAAAGTCAAAATGTTGGCCACAAATAGGGGATTGAAGGCCAACCTTGACTTGATGGGCATTGGGAGGCATGGAAAAGAGAGGAGGGGGCTTTGACTTCATGGTCGTGGTTGCCGTTTTGACTTTATGACACACACATAAACACACAATGGACATCCCTGCCGTAGTCAATCTGTATTGACCAGGGCAGTATTAGTACCACTTTATCCTTTGAGTCGAGGTGGCGCAGTGTTTAGAGTGCTGTACTGCAGCTATTTCAGCTGACTGCTAGTTCAGCAGATCAGCGGATCAAATCTCACCGGCTCAAGGTTGACTCAGCCTTCCATCCTTCCAAGGTGGGTAAAATGAGGACCCAGATTGTTGGGGGGCAATATGCTATTTAGTATACTGTCGATTGTTGTAAGCCGCCCAGAGTCCTCAGAGAAATATGATTAATAAATAAATAAATAAAGCCTTAATAAGACCACGCCTAGAATCCTGCATTCAGTTTTGGTCACCACACTATAAAAAAGAGGTTGAGACTCTAGAAAGAGTGCAGAGAAGAGCAACCAGGATGATGAGGGGACTGGAGGCTAAAACATAAGAACGGTTGCAGGAACTGGGCACAGCTAGTCCAGTGAAGAGAAGGACCAGGGGAGACAGGAGAGCCTCTTCCAATATTTGAAGGGCTGCCACAGAGAGGAGGGGGTGAAGCTGTTTTCCAAAGCCCCTAAAAGTCAGACAAGGAAGAATGGTTGGAAAATAATCAAAGAGGGCAGCAACCTGGAATTAAGGAGAATCTTATTAACAGTGAGAACAATTAATCAGTGGAACAGCTTGCCACCAGAAGCTATGGGTGCTTCATCACTGGAGGCTTTTAAGAAGTGACTGGACAGTCACTTGTCTGACATAGTATAGGTTCTCCTGCTTGAGCAAGGGTTGGACTAGAAGACCTCCAAGGTCCCTTCCAACCTGGTTATTCTGTTCTGTTTTTCTGGGGAGCTTCCGGTTGAACTTCCGGTGTCTTCGGTGCGAGATCTGCGACCTCTGTGGGTCCGTTCCGAGCTCTCCCTGTCAGGGGCTTCACTAGAAGCTATAGCCACCTTGGAGGGGTGATGAAGCAAAGGGGGACCGCCTTGCAGATCGAGGGGAGCCGCATCTCCCCTCCCTGACTCAGAAAACCCCCTCATCCGAAGACTAAGAGCAGCGGCAGTCAAAATGGCTGCCATGAAGCCGGGGAATAGCCAGAACCATAAGTTTGTGCAGGAATAGAGAAATGTTGAATGGTGTGTCGTCTGGGTAAGAAAAGATTTACAGCTGAAGTTGGACCCCACAAAAAATTTAAGGGGAATACCTTTTAGAACAATTTGCTACAGCGGCGTGCAACTATTGTGTGAAAAAAAGCATATTGGAAATTTAAAGAAGTAAGTATCTGTTTAAAAAGAAAATTAAGTGGATAATGGAATCCCCCAAATAAAAGGCATGATATTAAGAAGGCATATTAAGATGCTGGAACTATAAACCTACCTTTTCTTCAAACAACCGAGCTATAAGATAAACTAAGCAAGAGAAATAAACTGGGTGTGTCAAAATAAAAGTAAAATAGGATTAGGAGTCACAACAAAAGCAGAGGAAGCAAAGTGAAGTAAAGAACGCCATCTGCTGATGATAGTAAATTTTTGTGACTGAGAGCAAATATTGAAATGGAGGGAAATAACCGTTGAACGATGTATATTTTCTTTCTAACCACTGGAGACTGGAATATTAAAAGAAAAAGAATTGGTGTCTGGACCCCTAAATACTATTGAATATACAAAAATGACTTGAGGAGTGGAGGATCCCTGAAGTAACTAACTGATTTGATTAGACATTGATGAGACATTTAAACTTGATTAGGAGGTCTGGTTTCTGAATGGATGATTGAGGAGACCTAAACGAAATGGAGTTAATAACTCAAAATAACAAAGACATTAAGGACCTTATCCTGGAACTGCACAAAGACATGGTGGAAATATTGGACCATATAGATAGAAGACTGGAAAATTGTATACAAGAGATGAAGAGTAAAGATCAGGACAAGAAGGAAAAAATGGAATTATCAACTGGAATAGAAGGAGAATTAGAACTGAGAAACCAGCAAACAGAAGATAGCAAGGAGGAGACACGATTAAAATGAATAAGAATTGAGGAATTAAAACAGGAGGAAAACACTTTAAAAGATTTAAAAAAAGAAATGGGAGGGACAAGAAGAGGCTTGGGGGGAAATGATAGGATTTAGAATAGAAAGCTCTCAAATTAAACAGTGGGAATTTGGGCAAGGAGGAAAAATTAAATTATGGATTCAGAATATAAATCTCGAAGTAGATGGAATGAAAGACTTAAGAGGAAAAGAGGGGAAACAAGTTTTTAAAAGGTAGGATTAAAGGAAAGGATGTGGATAAGAGATAATGGTTAAGGGGAGAAAAAGAGTTAAAGATATGTCAGGATTATATGGTAATAATTGTATTAATATTAGAATGATATGGTTGAATTATAGTATTATTAAAAGTAGATAAAATATGACTCAGGTAGGTAAAGTGAAAGTAGATATATCTATGTGTATTAAATAAATTTTAAAATATATAGAAAGGAAGAGTTAGAGAATGGGAATATGAATGATAAAACAGAGTATCATGTCTTTGAATATAATAATATGGAAGGGAGGAAAAAGAAAAACATTAGTGAAAGTTTAGAATAGAAGGGTGTAAAGCAATGTATCACAAAGTTAAATAAGTTAGGGAAAGAAATATGAAAAATAGACACAAAGAATGAAAATAGTAGTAAGCGTGAAATGTGAGGATGTAAGAAATTGATATTTAGATGGTATGCTGTTTGATTAATGAAGTGATGTTAGTATAAAAAGAATATATATATGTGACTAGAATGATGATGTGTATAAAATTATTAACATGAAGATTAATTAATATTGTGATGATAGTATAATTATGATTATTATTATTAGCAATATATGTAAGTGATTAAGTCTGTTTCTTTGATTTTTGAATGCAATTTAAAGAAGCTGTATGATTATAGTTGAAAGAGATATTAATTGGAAAATACACCATATTCTATAGGTATTGGGAATATTATATGCAACAACGAAAAGAGAGAGGGAAATGGAGGGGAGTGGAAAGGAGTAGGAGAGGAGGGGAGAAAGAGTAAGGGTAGAGAGGGAAAAGGAGAGAGGGGAGGAGAAGAGTAGAAAGGGAAGGAGAAGAAGAGAGAGGGGAAATAGAGAGGGGACAGGAGAAGGAGAGAAGGAGAAAGGGAAGGAGAGGAAAGGAGAGGAGAAGGAAGAAGGGAAGGAGAGAGAAGGAGAGGGGAGGAGAGAAGAGAGGGAGGAGAAAGAAGAGGAAAGGAAAGGAAAGGGATGTTGTAAAAATGGGTGAAATATGGTGTACAGGAGAAAAGAAAACAGACGGACAATTTCGTGTTTTTTTTTTCTTGAGAGTTATACTATTGAAACTATAGCGGAAGATAATACGGATGCTAAAGCACATCAGTTTAGATATTATTGAATACTAGCTAATATTTATATGAAAATTAAAATTTTGTGTAAAAGGTAGGAGTAAATAATATGAAATAAGGAAAATGGAATGTAATCATTAGGAATATGTTTATATGTATTGATGTATAATACTCAAACATCGTGCCATTCACACAATGATATGTATAAATTATTTAAAAAAGAAGAAAGAAGGAAGAGGAGGAGGACAAATGGAGGAAGAAGAAAGGAGGAGGAAAGGAGAGAAGGAAAGGAGTGGGAAGAGGAAGAAAGAAGGAGGAAAGAAGAAGGAGGAAGAGGGAAGGAGAAGAGGCGGCGGAAGAGGAAGAAAGAAGGAGGAGGAAAAAAGAAGGAGAGGAGGAGGAAGAGGAAAAGGAAGAAATGAGGAAGAGGACAAATGAAGAAGGGGAGGGCAAGGAGGAGAAGGAAGGAGAGGAAGAGGAGGAAGGAAAGAGGAAGGAAGAAGAGGAGGAGGAGGAGGAGGAGGGGCGAGGAAGAAGACTGTGGGGTCCTTGGTGCTCTCTGAGCTTCTTTTCAGCCTCCAGATGTTTCATTATCCAACCAGGTAACATCCTCAGTGCTAGAAGGGAAGGAGGGTTGCGGAGAGGAGGAGGAGGAGGTGGTGGAGGAGGAGGAGGAAGAGGAGGGCGGCATTTTGAAATATCAACCATTGAGCACAAATGTACAGTATATATATATATCTATATCTGCTGTGTGGCAGATGGACTGTATATCCTGAGGAATGAAGATGGTGAGATCTACCAGACCTTCTGCGACATGTCCACCAACGGAGGCGGCTGGACGCTGGTGGCCAGTGTCCATGAGAACAACATCTTTGGGAAATGCACCGTTGGCGATCGCTGGTCCAGCCAGCAAGGCAACAATCCCAACTACCCCTATGGAGATGGAAACTGGGCCAACAATAACACCTTTGGATCCGCCATAGCAGCCACGAGCGATGACTACAAGGTAGGCGGAACTCATTTCAAGGGAGAGGAAAGCAAAGCAAACTTTTTTAGCCACAGGCCAAACTCAGTCTCAAAGAGATGGTAGCAATAGGCAGGGTTGGGAATAGTGTCTAATACTTGGTGCAAAAAACAGCAGATGTTGTCCATCCAGTGTCATTGATGTAGACCTCAACATCTGTGGTCCCCTTGAACCTAAATGTGGTATGTCTGAAGATGACCGGAGAGCCAGTTTGGGCACAGAATCTCCTGACTTGTATTCAGTTGGGCACACGTGGCTGTAGTAGACTTATGCAACAACAATTAAATTGTATTTCTGGGGTGTGCCTTACTTCATAAGCTTAACACAGTTGGAAGGGACCTTGGAAGTCTTCTAGTCTTCTAGTCCAACCCCTTGCTCAAGCAGGAGACCCTAGACCATTCCAGACAAGTGGATGTCCAGTCACTTCTAAAAACCTCCAGTGATGGAGCTCCCACAACTTCTGGAAGGAAGCTGTTACACCAATTAATTGTTCTCCCTGGCAAGAAATTTATCCTTAGTTCTAGGTTGTTTCTCTCCTGGACCAGTTTCCATCTGTTGCTTCTTGTCCAGCCTTCGGGTGCGTTGGAGCACAAGAAGGCAGGACAAGCTTGACCCTCTCTTATTAATGCTTCAAGAGATGTTTCTAGTCAATGGGGGAAGGGAAGAGGTCACCCTTATGGAGTGTTGCTAAAGTCAACCCTCTCACCCATAATCTTTACATCCATGAAGAAAAGCAGATGAAGGGGACAGGTGACAGTCCTTCTCCAGGTGTTGTGTCATATCAATGTGTCTTTCTACAGAGTCTCAGCCTTCAGAGTTCCTCAAAGGGTCTTAGAAGGGGACTCTTGAAGCTCCCTCCACTGTCATCCACGGTCTCTCCTCTTTTCCAGAACCCAGGCTACTACGCTCTTAGAGCCCAAGATATCGCCATATGGCATGTTCCCAACAACACCCCAATGAAGAAATGGCAGGATGTTTCCTTCTTGAGATACCACACTGAGACAGGCTTCTTGTCTGAGCAAGGGGGTAACCTTCTCCGACTCTATGAGGTGAGCCCAACCAACCTGACTTTTCTGCCTGTTCACGCACCAAATACATCCATCTCTTGGACCTGATCTGGCTGATCCTAAAATGCTAAATATGCATTGGCTGGTTGGTTGATTGGTTGGTTGGTTGATTGATTGATTGATCGATTGATTGAATTCGTAGCAACTTTAGGCTTTGGTGGTTGGTTGAGAGACCATCAGAATCCCAGAACTGTGTCTTAGAAGTAGGAAGGGGAAGAAGACATCTCAAAAGAGGATCAAAGCCAACTATCTCCATCTTGACACTCAGAAAACGTCTAATTGGACCTTCACTTGGTCATCGGGGTCCAAGAAGTCACCATGAATTAAATTCAGTTTTGATGACTGCACCTCGGTTCATCTCAGAGTCCTACAGTCGGGTTGAAAAGGACACCATAAAACATTTTCATCTTCTGCCTGCTTTGCTGATGGAGCGGTCATGCATGAAAATAATCCAACTGTGATTTGTTTTCCAGAAATATCCGGTGAAATATGGCGCTGGTAGCTGTCCAAATGATAACGGCCCGGCTATCCCTATTGTTTATGATGTTGGTGATGCCCAGAAGACTTCAGAATTGTACTCTCCCAATGGACGGGGTAAGCATCCTTGCCTCGGTTAGAGGGCTGCCCCACAATACGGGGGGTTGGACCACCTGTGACTCCTAGGCTAGGACATCCTCTTTTGAAGCTAAGATCCAGGAGGAAGGTAAAGGAAGGAGCTCCTTTCCAAAATTGGTGGCCCAGTTCCAATCACTTCTTTAAAACTTCCAGTGTTGGAGCATTCACAACTTCTGAAGGCAAGCTGTTCCACTTATTAATTGTTCTAACTGTCAGGAAATTTCTCCTTAATTCTAAGTTGCTTCTCTCCTTGATTAGTTTCCATCCATTCCTTCTTCTCCTGTCCTCAGGTGCTTTGGAGAATAGCTTGACCCCCTCTTCTTTGTGGCAGCCCTTCAGATATCGGAACACTGCTATCATGTCTTCCCTAGTCCTTCTTTTCATTAAACTAGACATACCCAGTTCCTGCAACCCTTCTTCATATGTTATATCCAGTTCCCTAATCCTCTTTGTTGCTCTTCTCTGCACTCTTTCTAGAGTCTCCACATCTTTTTTACATCGTGGTGACCAAAACTGAATGCAATATTCCAAGTGTGGCCTTACCAAGGCTTTATAAAGTGGTATTAACACTTCACATGTTCATGATTCTATCCGTCTATTTATGCAGCCCAGAACTGTGTTGGCTTTTTTGGCAGCTGCTGCACATGGCTGGCTCGTATCTAAATGGTTGTCCACTAGGACTCCAAGGTTCCTCTCACTGTTATTACCATTGAGCAAGGTACCACATATACTGTACTTGTGCATTTTCTTTTTCTTGCCTAAATGTAGAACCTTGCTTTTTTCACCATTGAATTTCATTTTCACTGCCACGATGGTGCAGTGGTTAGAGTGCAGTACTGCAGGCTACATCTGCTGACTGCTGGCTGCCTGCAATTTGGCAGCTCAAATCTCACCAGATTCAAGGTTGACTCGGCCTTCCATCCTTCCGAGGTGGGTAAAATGAGGACCTAGATTGTTGGGGGCAAGAGGCTGACTCTGTAAACTGCTTAGAGATGACTGTAATGCACTGTGAAGCGGTATATAAGTCTAAGTGCTACTGCTATTGCTATTTTGTTAGATAGCGCCCAATGTTCAAGTCTGTCAAGATCCTTCTGTGTCTTGAGCCTATCTTTCGGAGTGTTGGCTATTCCTGCCAGCTTGGTGTCATCTGCAAATTTGATGAGTTCCCCATCTCTCCCCTCGGCCAAATCATCGATTAAGATGTTGAAGATACCTCCCTCCATATAGATGCAGTTCCATTGAGGACTACACGTTGAGTGCGATTGGTCAGCCAGTTACGAATCCATCTGGTGGTGGGTCTAACCCACATTTTTCTATTTTATCTAGGAATAGAATAGAATAGAATAGAATAGAATAGAATAGAATAGAATAGAATAGAATAGAATAGAATAGAATAGAATAGAATAGAATAGCAGTCGTCAACTGGTGGTCTGTGGACCCCTGGTGGTCCACGAGAAAATTTTGGTGGTCCGCAGAAAAATTATTTGCATTTTTATATTGCACTAAATCAGGAGTCCTCAAACTACGGCCCCTCAGCTGGATACGTGCAATGAACGGTTGTGTTGCTGCAGAGAGTCTCCCCCTTCAGGGTCTTTTTATGAGGGTCGGAGGGGGGCAGAAATTCTGACTCGGGGTCTGCTTCGGCCTCCTGGTGGGGGGCTTTGGGCGAAGGCTGGAGGGAAGAGCCGCTGGTGGCGAAGAGCCGGAGGGCCTCGTTCCAGTGGGACTGCCTCATGGCCTGGAAACTGGCTGAACATCTCAGCCCACTGAGCCTCCAGGCACCGGTACCTGGCCTTGCACTCCCGCAGGTCTTCCCTCTGCTTGGAAAGTTTATGCTTCTAGTCCTCAGTGATGTGCTTCTGCTGAGTCCCCTTCTTGGTCAGATCCAATTTGAACTGAGCTGTTTTGCCAATTCTTTCACATGGTGGCTGCTTAGCTCCAACAGCTGCTTCCTGTTGGGGCACTAAGGAACCTTGGCATGCAGGCAAGGAGGGGCTGGGAGGGGAGGGGCAATTAAAGGCCAGTGAGGTGCCCCTCAACGTGAGTGACATTGAGTTGACCATGCCCACCCAGTCACATGACCACCTAGTCATGCCCACCCAGCCGGTCATTAGGCACATCTTATTAGTGGTCCGCAGGATTTAAAATTGTGAATTTAGTGGTCCCTCTGGTCCGAAAGGTTGGTGACCTCTGGAATAGAGGTTATGCTTTACTGAAGTCCAAGTAAGTTATATCGACGGCATTCCTCTGGTCCACTAGTTTTGTCACTTTGTCAAAGAATGCGATAAGATTAATTGGTTTAGAAAGCAGATTGAGCAGGTTAGGCTAATGATGTATCTTATCTTGGGGGGACATTTCATACCCCTTCAAAAGTCCAGCTGTTAGGAAACAGCAATAGAAAGAGGCTGGCACAGGGTTTTGCGAACTTGACCACTTCAAGAAGGGGGGACTTCAGTCCCTGAATTCCCCAGCCAGCATTGTTTAAGAGGGGTGGACTTTAACTCCCAGAATTCCCCAGCCAGTTTGCTTCAAGATAGGTGAACTTCAGTTCCCAGAATTCCCCAGCCTTTATGTTTAAAGATGGGTGGACTTCAGCTCACCAACAGGCTGTGGGGAATGCTGGGAGTTGAAGTCCCAGATTGTCAACTGTCATCAACCAAGATTGTGAAAATAATTACGATCCTCCCAACCACATTTAATATCTCTCTTCTGTTTCTCAGCTGAATTTGTCTCTGGCTTCGTCCAATTCCGGGCATTTAATAATGAAAAGGCAGCATTGGCTCTCTGCTCTGGCATTAAACTCACCAGGTGCAACTCAGAACATGTGAGTATATCCCGGCCTTCCCGAAAAACACATCCTGCTTGAGTATCCAAATAGAAGTCCAGGATCATTTCATTTCTGAAAACCTTTCTGTTTCTTGAATACGTGGCATGGTAATGGCGAAGTAAAACTCACTCTGCAATTCCAAGGCATCAGAACATAATATTTAACAATGATTTTCCCAGCCGAACCCCCAGACTTCCACTTAGCTCACGTAAACAAGTTTTCTTTTTCTTTCTTCTTCTTTCTTGCCTTCTTCTTCACACCTGCTAAAATGTCCTTGAAAAACTCTCAGACTCCCCTCACCAGCTTCACTGGAACTGGAGAAGTTTCGTTTCTCTAACTAACCCATTCGTAATCAACACCTCCCCACCACCCACCTTACTCTAAAGGCAAGATGAAACAAAAAGGCACATAGCTGCCACGTTTTTCACTCTTGACACACTGCTTGATACACATGTAAACCAGGGACTTACATACATCCTTTTGAGCTGTGCTTTTCATTCCTAGAATTCTGAATTCCTAGGATGCTGGATTTGTGTGTGTGTGTGAGTGAGAGAGAGAGAGAGATAGTTTTTGTTGCAATATTTTCAGGATCAGACTCAATAAAGATAATAGAAGTTAGAGATTTAAATATATTTCTCTTTAATCATAATAGGCATTCTATATTCGCTGAATATTCAAGATAGAAGCAAGGAAAATGGGGAGGATGGCTCCTTATATATACAAGGGGTGGAGCCAGGAATGGGAGTGGTAAATTATGAATACATTAAAGTCCAAAGAATAAGTTAACCCCTGATGTTCCATATATACATTATTTACACATTAGAGAATAAGGCATTTACATCTGACAAATCCCCCTCTAAATGCCGGTTCGTTATACAACACCAGTTACATTCAGATTCAGGACAATATAATACATATAATTTAGAAGTTAAATATTTGTGTTGTTTAGAAGGTAAGGGTTTTGTTAATATATCAGCTAATTGTTCAGAAGTATCACAATGTATTGCTTTGATGAATCCGTCTTGAGATAGTTGTCTCACGTGCTTAAATTTTATATCAATATGCCTGGACCTTTGTCCAATTGCAACCAGTCCCAGACCAAAAAAATCTAACAGATCAACCAACAATATTTTTGATTTGGTACATATGGACTTAGTTGGTCCATTAACTCCATCAATTACCTATAGAAAACGTTACTTCCTAACAATAGTGGATGATTACAGTCGCTATGGTTTTGTTTACACATTAAAGCACAAGGATGAAACCTTTCAGAAATTTAAGGAATTCTACAAACGCATAGAAACACAACATAATATTAGAATAAAACAAATTATGACAGATAGGGGATGTGAATTCATGTCTAAAGAATTCTCCCAATGGTTAAAGGATAGAGGGATGCTACATTTCACGTCCAATCCATTTTCTGCATTTCAAAATGGGATTGCAGAGAGAAAGAATTCCACACTACAAACCATGATTAGATGCACATTAGAGGATGCTGGTTTAGGCAAACAATTTTGGTCAGAAGCCTTACATTATTCAAATTACACTCAAAATAGGACATGGTCCAGTATTGTGAATAAGACACCATATGAGGTGATGTACAATAGAAAACCCAAATTAGCACACATGCACATATTTGGAGTTACTGCAGACGTACACATACCTAAACAATTGAGGAGAAAGGGAGAAAACGTATCCAGGAGATTAAGATTCATGGGATACGAAACTGGAACCAAAGGGTACAGATTCATTGATAATAATAACAAATTTATAGTATCCAGAACAGCTGTGTTCCATGAGCAGGCCAATTGGTCTAAATTGCACCTTAATGAAATATTTCCTAATAAAAGCAAAGATAATATATCTTGCGAGGAAGGAACAACAGAAAATCAAAGTATTAACAAAAGTAAGAACAAAACCAAAACTTGGACAAATAGTCAGCATAAAATAAAGACAGACACATTAACAAAAAAGGAAGCTAGATATTTGCATGACAACCATAGCAAACCTGAAAGAAATATTAGAAACAATAGAAACCAAATACCAAATAAATACAAAGATTACATAATGCATATGGATAGAGAACAAATAACACCTAATACATATGAGGAAGTATTGAAACTTCCCCGTGAAGAAAGAGAAAAATGGGAACTAGCTATGGAAAAAGAGATGGAAAGTTTACAAGGATTAAATGTATTCACACCTGCGATCGCACCTAAGGATAAAACAATTATAGGTACCAGGTGGATTTATAAAATTAAGAATTTAGAAGGAGGTAATACCTTATACAAGGCCAGACTAGTTGCACAAGGTTATGCACAAAAATATCCAGAAGACTATACTGACACATATTCACCAACAGTGAGAACAGAGAGTGTCAAAACAGCTCTTGTAGTAGCATCTGCACTCAATCTGGACGTGTTTCAATATGACATACAGACTGCATACTTACACGCAAAATTAGATAAGGAAATATATGTAAGAGCACCACACAGTCAATACACTAATAAGAACGAAATTTGGTTATTAAATAAGAGTCTGTACGGATTGAAGCAATCTGGCAAAAGATGGTACGATTGTTTGGTAAAAGTACTTAAAACCATGGATTTCAACGCCACCACTGCTGATAACTGTTTCTTTGTAAAAAAGAGTAATGATCATATTGAATTTGTATTAATTTATGTGGATGATATTTTATATATTGGAAAGCATAAAGAGAGCAGGGAAATCTTTGTAAATAAGTTAAACGAACACTTCTCATTGAAATCACTAGGTAGAGTGAACAAATACCTTGGTGTACAAATTAACAAAACAAAAAGGGGATTCAAACTTACTCAGAAAGATAAAATCATTGAACTCCTAAACAAATGTAACTTAAATAATGCCAAAACATGTGACACACCTATGCAAACTGATTTTCTCAGAAACATTGATGAATCTTCCCCTGAGTTTAAAGACAACACATTTTACAGATCAGTTATAGGTTCACTCCTTTATATATCTAATTGGACTAGGCCAGATATTGCATTACCTCTCAATTTATTGTCAAGATATGTTAGCAGACCAACCTTGTATCATTGGGAAGCTGTCAAAAGAATTTTAAGATATCTAAAAAGTACATTAGATTTTTGTTTAATATTGGAACCCAATAATGACAAAGAACCAAAAATTACTTGTTATGCTGATGCAGATTGGGCTGGTGATACATCATGCAGAAAGAGTACCTCTGGTTATGTTTTTCTATTGAACGATTGTCCAGTTTACTGGTATACTGGTAAACAAGAACTGGTAGCCACTTCTACCACAGAAGCGGAATATGTTTGCTTGTCTAAAGCTGCAAATAACCTTGTATGGTTCAATGATTTGATCACAGATATTTGGAAGAAACCTACTTTACCATTTATTATGCATGAAGACAATAAAGCGGCCATTGAAATATCTAGATCCGATGCAATTGGACAAAGGTCCAGGCATATTGATATAAAATTTAAGCACGTGAGACAACTATCTCAAGACGGATTCATCAAAGCAATACATTGTGATACTTCTGAACAATTAGCTGACATATTAACAAAACCCTTACCTTCTAAACAACACAAATATTTAACTTCTAAATTATATGTATTATATTGTCCTGAATCTGAATGTAACTGGTGTTGTATAACGAACCGGCATTTAGAGGGGGATTTGTCAGATGTAAATGCCTTATTCTCTAATGTGTAAATAATGTATATATGGAACATCAGGGGTTAACTTATTCTTTGGACTTTAATGTATTCATAATTTACCACTCCCATTCCTGGCTCCACCCCTTGTATATATAAGGAGCCATCCTCCCCATTTTCATTGCTTCTATCTTGAATATTCAGCGAATATAGAATGCCTATTATGATTAAAGAGAAATATATTTAAATCTCTAACTTCTATTATCTTTATTGAGTCTGATCCTGAAAATATTGCAACAGAGCATTCCAAATAATTTTCACAATTTTTTATTTTGACACCTTCTGCGTGTTCAGTCATTTTTTGTACTACGGGAAAGCTTGCATGTCCTAACTTCCTATGTAAGATGTGAGCACACTCATCATGAATTGGTTTACCTATTTTTGGTTTCTTCTCATTGTGTGTATTTTTGTTATCATGAGTTATTTTACATTCATCATTGTCACTGTTACTGACATTTTCATCATCTGCTTCAATACAATCTTCCATATTTGAATCAATGTTATGTAACCATCTTTCTTTGGTTATCAGATAGGGTAGACCCCCTTTTATCATCACAGTACCTACATTTGTTTTGTTCTTTTCTATAGTTGCTTTCCCCTTTGAGAAAACTATATTGATGTCAGATTCTCTGCTTAGTTTTATAGCACTCAGTATGTTGTGAGGTATTTCTGGGATTAATAATACCCCCTCTATTTTCCCTAAACCAGGCAAGGTCACATTTCCTCTGCCTAATACTTGAACCTTTTCTTGATTAGCTACCTTTATCACAAACTTATCTTCTGTAAATGAAGTTAATATACTTTTGTTGTTAGTGGTGTGATTTGTTGCACCAGAATCAATAAGCCAATTATTGTTCTCATCTTGTTGTGTTCTGGTGTTGTCTTGTTTATTTAGCCCATTTAGTGACCCAGATTTTCTCTCTTTTGAATTTTCTCTACCCCCTCTACTTTCTCTGTAATTTGGTGGACTTCTATATTTGTGTCTATCTGTGGAAGATTGTCTGTAATTGTATTTGTTCCTATATTCTGGCCTATGTCTCTCCCTTGGGACTTTGGGACAGTCTCTTCTACTGTGTTCCCTGGATCCACAATTGTGGCATCTAAAGGCCTCATTATATTTATCTTGAAAGACTACTTTCCTAAAAGATTTGTGTTCTGTTTGGTTACTGGAACGATTTTTTCTTGAATTGTCTTCTGCTATCAATTTGTTAGATAGACTTTCTATTGATAAATATCCCAAATTAATGGTATCTAAGTGTGACATAAAGCTATCCCATGATGGATCAAGTGAATTGATAATAACACTTTTCATTGTTTGATCTGAAATCACTTCCCCCCTCAATTGCAGCTCAGCTCTTATTTTGTTTAGATTTATCAAATGCTCACTTATAGAAACCCCTGGTTTCACTCTAGAAGAAAAGAAATCCTTAGACATTCTTGTGGTTGTGGCTACGCTATCGCTGTGAAATAGATTAAACATGCATTGAATTATTTCTGATACAGTTAGGTTTGGTTTGATGCTATGATACATTGCAGGAGACACGCTAGAAATTATTATGAAAAATGCTCTATGATGTAAACAATCTATTTTTAAAGTCCAAGGTCTTCTTGGAGGACTAGTTATAAAGAATAGTAAATTTTCTTTCATGAAAATAACCTGAAGCTGTTGGTACCACTCTTGTAAATTAATGCCATCAACTCTAAGTTTTGGGAAGTCACTGGGTAAGTTCCCCACATTATTTTGTCCATTACTTACAACCTGAGGCAGTCCGTGGTCTCTCAAGTGCAGGAAATTACAGAACGGCATTGGGATGCTTGTAACGAGTCTGCGCGGTTCTCTGGCCAGTTCAAGTCTTTCGGGGCCGTCTACGTAGTTTTGCACATGCGCGTTGCTCATTTCTTCTTTGGCGCCGTTGTGGAAGGTTCTCTCCATTTCAGCTCTCTCGATCCGCTCCTCTTCAGATGAGTCGGTCTCTGGCTCGGTTTTTGGGGCTTTGGTGATGGCGACGGTTCTTCTCTTTCTCTTGTGTGCGCTGGCACTCGATTCTGTCTGCGGTGTAGGACGGAATCGGCATGGCTCTCTGGGCTCGGGTGTCGTCGTTTTCGAAGTCAGGATGGGAGCGTGCAGGTCTTGAGTTGTCGGTTTGATTTCTTGCTTCTTCGTTGATGTCTTGGAAATTTTCAATCTTGGCCCAAAAGCAGCAAAAAGCGTTTTCATTGCTGATTTTACTTGAGACTTTGTTAAATCGTCTTCACTTTCTGATTTTGGTTCATCTGAAGAGTTTGAGACTTCTTTTTCACTTTCTTCGTCTGATAGCGTTTTTCGCGCCAGAAATTTTGAACTGAGCGTTTTGATTGGCTCTGCTTCACTCTCTTTTGAAGTTCGTTGAAACCAAGATGGCTGCCATTCAAAATTTCGCGCGAGGTCACATCTTTTCTTTTTTACAACTATTTTCTCAGTAGTCATTTCACTCACAGTTTTTTGATCTTTGGGTTTTTCTTTAATGACGTTTTTCTCTCTCGCTGCTCCGCTGTTCCTCAGCATCTCCTGGAGGTCCGCGATGAGGCTTTCATCATTCTTTTGGCTTTTTAGTATCTTTAATATCTCTGACCTGAGTTCGTTATTTTCTATCTCAATTTCTTCCTGGTCGTTGTTTTCACTCATCAGTTCTTCTTCTTCAGTGGTGTATTCTTCGGATTCTCTCGAAATCGCATTAGTGGATTCGTTGATCATCTCTTGATCAGTTTCTATTTCTTTGCTATAGGCCCTGGTGTTGGGCCTATCTTTCTTGGACATTTTTAATTACTTATTGAGTCAATTAACCATCCTCTGCTACCAGCTTGTTGCAATATTTTCAGGATCAGACTCAATAAAGATAATAGAAGTTAGAGATTTAAATATATTTCTCTTTAATCATAATAGGCATTCTATATTCGCTGAATATTCAAGATAGAAGCAAGGAAAATGGGGAGGATGGCTCCTTATATATACAAGGGGTGGAGCCAGGAATGGGAGTGGTAAATTATGAATACATTAAAGTCCAAAGAATAAGTTAACCCCTGATGTTCCATATATACATTATTTACACATTAGAGAATAAGGCATTTACATCTGACAGTTTTGCACCCTGTCATCCATGCACACAGCATACTGTGGCATTTCAGAACATAGAACATAGAATCCTCGAGTTGGAAGGGACCTCGGAGGTCCTCTAGTCCAACCCACTGCTCGAGCAGGAGAATCTATACCGTTTCAGACAAATGGCTGTCCAGTCTCATCCGGAAAACCTTCAGTTTTTGGAGACTTCTGGAGGCACTGATTAATTGTTGTCATTGTCAGGAAATAGACAAGATGCTTAACTCCCTTTCTTCCTCCCTTAGCACTGCATTGGAGGAGGGGGCTTTTTCGCGGAAGGAAACCCCCGTCAATGTGGTGATTTTGCCAGCTTTGACTGGGACGGCTACGGGACTCACCGCGGATGGAGCACTTCGAAGACCATCGTGGATGCGGCCGTGCTGATCTTCTACCGCTGAGTCAGCAGCCGAATCAGAATCCGGAGATGGAGGCGCCTGTCCCGGAGCAGAAAAAATTATGATTTAAACACACAATCTGACAACGCTTTGCAACAAAAATAAAAGCAGAACATTAAAATTTGGCCTCTGTTTTGTCTTTCTTTTTTCAAAGTAATCCTTGCCATTAAAGTTTACAAACGCAAAATTAAGGAAACAATAAAAAGCAAGAAAAATATAAAAAGAAAAAAAAAATGCAAAATGTAGAAATCAAGGGAATGGAGATAAGAGAGAAAACATATAAATTACAAGCATTTGCAGACAATTTGGTATTTATTGTAGAAGAACCACTAGGGACAATTCCAAAATTGTTAAAAGAGAGAGAGGATAGATAGATAGCAGTGTGCGGTGGCAGCCAAAAAAGCCAATGCAATCCTAAATTGCATTAACAGAGGGATACAATCAAGATCAAGGGAGGTACTAATACCACTCTATAAAGCCTTAGTAAGGACACACTTAAAATGTTGCATCCAGTTTTGGTCCCCACACTATAAAAAAGATAAGACTCTAGAAAGAGTGCAGAGAAGAGCAAGCAGGATGACGAGGGGACTGGAGACTAAAACAGACGATGAACGGTTGCAAGAACTGGGCATGGCTGGTCTAGGGAAGAGAAGGACCAGGGGGGAGAGGATAGCAATATTCCAATATTTGAGGGGCTGCCACAGAGAGGAGGAAGGGGGCCAAGCTATTTTTCCAAAGCACCTTTGAAAGCCAGACAAGGAAGAATGGATGAAAACTGAACAAGGAGAGATTCAACCTGGAAATAAGGAGGAATTTTCTGACAGGGAGAACAATCAACCAATGGAACAGAAGCTGCCTTTGGAAGTTGTGGGAACTTCATCTCATTGAGATGAAGAGATAAAAGGGATAAAAGTTAAAAAAGAAGAGTATAAATTGCAGGCCTTTGCAGATGATTTGGTATTTATTATGGAAGATGCGCAAATAACAGGCCCTAAATTATTAGAACAAATAGAAGACTATGGGAAAGTCTCCTGCTTGAAAATAAATAAAGACAAAACAAAAAATTTGGCTAAAAATATGACAGAAAAACAAAAAAGAGAGATAGAAGAAAATTTTGAATATACAAGTATTGAAAAAAGTTAAGTACCTTGGAGTATATTTAACTTCAAGATGTGTAACAATAAAAGAAGATAATTATTATAAATTAAAACAGCAAATTGAAAGAGATCTGGAAAAATGGAAGAATCTTCAACTATCACTCATGGGATGGATTGCACTGATAAAGATGAATATACCAAGATTATTGTTTCTATTTCAGACTGTGCCAATAAAAATTGAAAAGGCCTATTTTCGATATCTCAATAAGATAATAAGGAAATATATATGGCAAGGGAAAAAGGCAAGAATAAGCATAAGAATGATGCAGGATACGAGATTGAGAAGTGGATTTTGGTTACCAAATTGGGAACTATATTACCAGGCAGCAACTCTGACATGGTTGAAGGAATGGGTCGAGCTAAGAAATATAAGTTTATTAACATTGGAAGGTTATGACTTGCAACTGGAATGGCATACTTTTTTGTGGTATGGTAGAAATAAGATACACACATATTTTCATAGACACTATATAAGAAATGCATAGTTATTGGTTTGGGAGAAAGTAAGAGATAAATGCTATGTCAAAATACCAGCATGGATATAGACTATGGAAGCTTTAATACACCCAAATGTTTTCAATTTTGGTAATATTGTTAGATATAAGGATTTACTAACAGACAAGGGGGAATTGAGAGGGAAACAGGAACAGAGTCCCTTGGGAGTTGGGCAGCATAGAAATTCGATAAATTAAATTTATTTATTTATTTATTTATTTGTTTAAATTTCTATACCGCCCTTCTCCAAATAGGACTCAGGGCGGTGCACAGCCTAAGTAAAAACAAAGCATACAAAATTTAAAAAACAGTATTAAAATAATTAGATATTCTGGCCGTAAATTAAAACAACCCAATTTAAAACCAATTTAAAATTTAGCTCAAGCCAGCCCAGCTAGTTGAAATAAATAAGTTTTCAGGGCCCGCCGAAAAATCCGGAGGTCTGTTATTATACGTAACTCCGGGGGAAGGTTATTCCAGAGGGTGGGCGCCGTCACAGAGAAGGCTCTCCCCCTGGGGGTCGCCAGCCGACATTGTCTGGCGGACGGCACCCTGAGGAGGCCCACTCTGTGCGAGCGTACTGGCCGGTGGGAGGCTATTGGTGGCAGTAGGCGGTCTCGTAAGTACCCCGGCCCTAAGCCGGATTTTAAATTAAATTAAATTAAACTAGAAGGACAGGGGATTGAGACAGACTGGTATATGTATATGCAGATACAAACAAGATATGAGAAAGATGCTAAACTATATGGTTTTTATATGGAAAAGGCTGAGTTGGATGGGATACTCATGGGAACAGATGATAATTTAATAAAAAAAATATAATTTTTTGCTTAGTATTGAATTAGAGGAGGAGCAAGTAAAAGAAACAATGATAGCTTGGGGAAGAAACTTTGGATATTCAATTGATTTGGAAAAATGGCAACAACTATGGGAAAGGAATTATAAATTAAGGGTGTCCACTGCATATAAGGAAAATCAATATAAAATGTTTTATAGATGGCATATGCCCCCTGAGAAATTAGCAAAAATGTTTAAAGAAAAATCAGCTAAATGTTGGAAGTGTCATCAACTACCAGGATCATATTATCATATGTGGTGGACATATCCGGAAGCTAAAAACTATTGGATTAAATTTAAGACTTGGTTGGAGGAAATGATAAACAAACGTATTGAATTTAAACCAGAGCTGTTCCTATTGGGTATCCTACTGAAATTATTAGCAAGGAAAATATTTGATAATACATGTAATAACAGCTGCAAGGATTGTTTATGCACAAAATTGGAAAGCGGAGAAAATACCTTTGGAAGAAGAAGTAATAAAAAAAATCTTAGACTGTGCTGAAATGAATAGATTAACCTTGATGATTAAAGATAGAGAAGACTCAGAATATTTTAAAATATGGAATGATTTTTATTATTGGTTGGAAAAGAGATATAAATGATTAATTATATAAGTATGCATAAATATGTGATGAGTAGAATATTGTGTTAGTGATGAAATGATATTGTGGACGGGAGAAGGATCAAGAGAGAAGAAACGACAACTATATAGAAGAAGAAAGATTTTTGGAAGAAAACACCGAGATGTCACAGGGAAGAGAAAACTGATGTATTAAATGTTCGTTTGTTTAAAAAATAAAATACTTTTTTTTTAAAAAAAGTGTTGTACCTTATGATCCTTGACGAATGTATCTTTTCTTTTATGTACTCCAAGAGTGCATGCACCAAAACAAATTCCTTGTGTGTCCAATCACACTTGGCCAATAAAGAATTCCATTCCATTCCATTCTTCTCTTCTCTTTATTCTCCTCTCCTCTCCTCATATTATTCTATTCTATTCTGTTCTGTTCTGTTCTGTTCTGTTCTGTTCTGTTCTGTTCTGTTCTGTTCTGTTCTATTCATTGGAAATTTGTTTTTGTTGTAGTCCATTGTCACGGATCACAGGAGGAGGGGGGAAATCTTTCTAGGCACTGAGGCTCTCCAAGGATGTGTCTGCAAGATAACCCTTTGCCTTTTGGGTTTCTTGCGGCCGTCCTGAGCAGTTGTGTAAACCAGATTGATCTGTGGTTTGGCAGTTTCTCAAGCAGAGGATGGGTGTGGAATGAAGGGCAGGGAGCCCACGCAGATTGCAGACAATTGTGCAAAGAAACTCACACTTCCCCTTCGCACTAAAGGTCATTGCATTGCATTCTTTTTTTTTTCCAAAAATGGTATAGAGCATAAGAATGGTAGTTTGCTCCTGAATGTGTCTTCACAGAGTTGGAAGGGACCTTGGAGGTCATCTTGTCCAAACATGCCCAAACAGGAACATGCCGGTGCATGTGTGTGCATGTACATTCACCGGAGCACCGGAAACCCGAAGTCCAGTTGGTGGGCGGGCGCATGCCTGTTTTTTAGCTATTTTGGGGGCCGTTTTCAGGCAATTTGGGGGGGGCGTTTTCAAGCCATTTTTCAAACTGTTTTCCAGACTGTTTTTGGGCTGTTTTCTGGGCTATTTTCCAGACCAGAAATGGCCCAAAAATGGCCCTGGAAAATGTCCTGGAAAACAGTCCGGAAAACGGCCGGAAAACAACCTGGAAATGGCCCAAAAACGGCCCCAAAAAATGGTCTGGTTTTTGGTTGTTTTCTGGCCATTTTCTGGCACTCCAGCACCCGCAAAGACCAGCTGGTGACAGCACACATGGACACAGAGAGGAGCTGAGGTGGCGCAGTGGTTAGAGTGCAGTACTGCAGCTACTTCAGCTGACTGCTAGTTCAGCAGATCAGTGGATCAAATCTCACCAGGCTCAAGGTTGACTCAGCCTTCCATCCTTCCGAGGTGGGTAAAATGAGGACCCGGATTGTTGGGGGCAATATGCTATTTAGTATACTGTCTTTGGTGTAAGCCGCCCAGAGTCCTCGGAGAGTGGGCAGCATAGAAATATGAATAATAAAATAAATAAATAAAATAAATAGGTTCGCCATCACGGCCCTATACCTTTTCAGATAAATGATTGTCCTTTTGGGTCTTACTTGATTCTTTCTTTCTTTCTTTCTTAATTAATTAATTAATTAATTAATTTACATTGGGCATCTTCATGAGAAACATTCTCTGTTCTTTTTTTCAAAATTATGGTTTTATGGGGCTATAACGTGCAAGCGATACATAATATTATCTCGCCTCATCTCTCGGAGCACACCTGTAAAGAAGTGGCTTTTGTTTGCCTTCCAGGTGCTTCTTGGTTATAAAATATGCAAATCTTTTCCATTCCTTCAGCTGACTTCTTCTCTCTTTTTTTTTTCTTCTGCTTATGGTTCCATTGCTGACCTCACACTGGGAGGCTCAGCTGGGCCAGCTGGCGCTCCGTATCTACAGCAGCTGCTTAGAAGCCAAGTCAAGATTGCCTTCGATCAAGGGGAATTGTTAGGAAATACGTGGGACTTCGTAGGACTTGACAAGTATGGGGACCTTATACCATTCCAGACAGGTCCAGTCTCTTCTTAAAAGCTTCCAATGATGAAGCACCCACAACGTCCGGTGGCAAGCTGTTCCACTGGTTAATTGTCCTCAATGTCAGGAAGTTTCTCCTTAATTCCAGGCTGCTTTTCACTTGGATTAGTTTCCATCCGTTGTTTCTCGTCCTGCCCAATGCTGTAGTTACATTTTAATATTAGTTAAATTTTAATATTAATTACATTTCAATATTAATACATTGTTATGTCGTTGTAATTCAGTGCTGTTATAACTTTGGAAGGTCACTAAGCAAACTGTTGTAAGTCAAGGACTACCTTCATTCATATCAGTCCAATTATATTATTCTATTCCATTCCATTCCATTCCATTCTATTCTATTCTAGTCTGTATCTATCTGTCTATCTATCTATCTATCTATCTATCTATCTATCTATCTATCTATCTAATTTATCTCTATCTCTTTCTATATCAATCCATCCATCCATCCATCCATCCATCCATCTGATCTATCTATCTATCTATCTATCTATCTATCTATCATCTATCTATCTCATCTATCACTCAATCATCTATCTATCACTTTTTTCTGCAGAGTTGAAATAGATAGGATATAGCAATATCCACATATTCCTGCCTGATTTTAGGAAGAAATACAAATCCTCATAAGATTCCCCAGCCAATCAGATCAATGGGTCATTGAATTTTGAGTGAGAGTCTTACAAGATTTTGAGGTGATATTACTGAAACCTCACGTGATTGTTTAAAATTACGACCAGGTTTTAGCAATGGAACCTTATCAACCTTTGCTCTGTGGCAGGATTGAAGGACGAGGGATTCCAGCTGCAAGATCACATTTTGTCAACCCCTGCATGGTGAAAACCTACACACAGGACTCTGTTTTATCACACAACGTCTACTAACACGATGTTCTTTGCTTGGTTCTTCAGATCTTCCTCACTGGGTTGTCCAGCAAAGTTCAGCGTTGACCCTCATGGCACAGAAAGTGGAGAATGACAAAATTGCTCTAACCGAAAAACAGATCCAGGACCTCAAGGCTGCCTTGACGATGGGGAGTTTTGACCAGCTGACCAAACGCCTACAGGATGCTTTTTCCTCCCTGGAGAACATCAGCTTAAATGTGGCCATCATTGGAGAATCGGGAGAAGACAGGGCGACCTTCATCAATACCTTTCGAGAGCTCTGTGAGGAAGACGAAGGGGCAGCTCCTACTGGAAAGACGGAGGCCCATAAAACTCCTGTGGCTTATCCACACCCCAAGTACCCTAAAGTAATCCTCTGGGATCTGCCAGAGATTGGGAATCCAGGCTTCAGTGCCAAACGTTATGTGGAGAAGATGGATGTGGCCTCCTATGACTTCTTCTTAATCATTGCTTCTCAGCACTTCAGGTCCTTCCATGCTAAGCTGGCTCATTATATCAAGAAAGCTGGCAAAGGATACTATTTTGTCCGCTCCAAAGTGGAGGCAGATCTGGAATTGGTCCGTCAGAGCAACCCATCTAGCTTCAATGAGATGGTCACCTTGCAGAAGATCCGGGAAGATTGCCTTCAAGATCTTCAAGCCGAGAAAGTGAGATCTCCCAAGATCTTCCTTATTTCCAGCACTTTACTCAGCAAGTATGACTTCTATCTTCTGGAAGAGACTCTGGAGAAAAACCTGGATCTACTGAAGAGCCATTCGTTCCTCCTTGCCACTCCCAACAGCTCCCATCGCATCTTGGAGAAGAAGAAGGACATGATGCTGGATCACTTGTGGTTGGTGGCCGTGGTGGCCTGTGGGATCCAGACTGAAGCTATCCCAGATATTTCAGTGGTGTGTAATGTGGACCTGCTGGTCGGAACCATGCGAGGTTACTGCATCAGCTTTGGCTTGGAAGAGGAGTCCTTAAGGAGGACCGCTGAACATGTAGTCCAGCCCGTTGAGCAGTTGAAAGCCCTGGTCAGATCTCCACTGGCTGCTGCAGTCACCAAAGGACTTGTGGTGGAACTGCTCATCCAAGCAGCCAGCAGAGCGCCCAATCTACCAAAGCAGCTGGTGCCCATGGCCTCGGTTGGGTTGTCGTTCGCTGTGGTCTACAGCATGTTGAAAACTTTTGTGGAGGATGTGGCAACTGATGCCCACAGGCTTCTGGTCAAGGTGTTTATGAGCCATAAGGGCACAAGTGAGCCTGGGACATCCATATCAAAAGTCTTGGAGAACCAGGGCCATTCTTAAGAGGTTTCCAAGGAGCTTCCCGTCCAAGGTGGACTCCATGAAGTTCTAGAAAAGAAGCTACATGTTTATCTTCTCCAATGTTCTTCCAAACCAGGGTTGTTTGCTTAAGAGAGTAAATCAGGAGGAACCCTCCCAAAATCTGATCCATTCCTCCCAAATGGAGTACTTCCCTCAGGTGCTTTACTTTGTTGTCCACCGTTGTCCGTTTCTCAACCTTGTTGATTTTAAGGTGGGTGGACTTCAACTTCCAGAATCCCCCAGCCAGTCATGCTTATGAAATATCTTTGTGCAATGTGTGACTGGCCATTTCTGTTTGTAATTTTCCCAAGAAATCCGGAGATTGCAAACAGTTGAGTAGGCTGCGGTTTGTACATTATTTCACAAGCGTGTCCCATATAAGGTGGCCTCCATAATATTTATAATTATAAATATTGATATTGATATTTATAGGGACAAGCTGCCTAGAAACATTTGGGGAAGAAAGATTTTTATTTTTAATGATTGCCCTTTTGCATATTGCTTTGGGAGAAAGCACAATTAGGTCAGCATTCAGTAAGTAAACTAAAAATACAAGTAGTCCTTGACTTACAACAATTCATTTAGTGACCAGTCACAGAAAAAAGTGACTTATGACCTTTTTTCACACTTGGCAACTGGCTCATATTTATGGCGGTTGCAGTATCCCAGGGTCACAGATTCACTTAACAACTATCTTACTAAATTAACAGCTGCAGTGATTCACTTAACAACTGTAGCAAGAAAAGTTGTAAAATGGGGAAAAACTCACTTAACACATGTCTCACTTAACCACAGAAATTTTGGGCTCAATTGTGGCTGTAACTCAAGGACTCCCTGTAATTCCTTTCTCTGCTCTACTCCGCCTGCCCCCAATGGTGTCTCTGCGATGTAGCATTTTCCTTCAGGATCAACATCTGGAAGGGTGATTGAGGTTCATCCCTGGAGGCTTTCAAGAAGAGACTGGACTGCCACCTGTCAGAAATGGTGTTGGGTCTCCTGCTTGGGGGGGATGGGGGTTGGACTGGATGACCTACAAGGCCAACTCTGTTAATCTAAAAATCTAAAAGGTTAAAAAACAGAATCTCTCAGCTGCGAAGGGACCCTTGGCTAATATGATGGTTGCATCACTTCGATGCATGGACAGCCATTTGTCCGGAATGATATAGTCCCGTGATGGCGAACCTACACAGCTGGCATGCAGGGCCTTCTCTGCAGGCACACGAGCCATCACCCAGTTTATGTCCACTGCGCATACACACACGTGCCTCCCACCAGCGGATTGATTTTCCAGATGCACAGGGGGCAGGGGAGAGCGCGGGTGGAGTGGCGCGCGAATTCCGGAAGTGCAGAAATGGCCCTGTTTCCGGCCTTCGGAGAGCCTGCAGAGCCCTGGGGGAGGCTGTTTTCACCCTTCCAGAGGCTCAGGAAAAGCCTCTAGAGCCTGGGGAGGGCAAAAAATAGGCCTCCCGGAAGTCCAGAAATGGGCCCATTTCCGGCCTCCAGCAGGCCTTCAAAGCCCAGGGGAGGCTGTTTTCGCCCTCCCAGAGGCTCAGGGAAAGCCTCCGGAATCTGGGGAGGGCAAAAACACCCCCCCACCGCCGCCATAGTGCAGGTTGCTAAAATTTTTGAATCCCACCCCTGGCGCATTTTGGCACCCGAAGAGAAAAAGATTAGCCACCACTGATAGAGTCTCTCCTCTTTGAGCAGGGGGTTGGACTAGAAGACCTCCAAGGTCCCTTCCAACTCTGATATTCTTTATATGAGAGAAAGACCAATCTGCTTCCATCTTCTTTGCTGTGACTGGGCCAGCCTGGCGTCTCCCCCACCATCAGTCAATGGGGACAGGCTCTGAAGGAACAGCACCAATTCCAAGGAATGGCAAAGAGAAAATGCCATTTTTCTCCCAAAAGTGATCCTATTGGAAAACTGTGAGCCTCCTATGGTAGATAAAATAAGTCCAAAAATGCTGGAGAAGCCTCCAATAAATCAGCCATCAAGGGGCACGTAGAGATAAACAATATTTCCACACCCTTCAAAATATACATCTCATTGAAGGTTCTATTCCAGAGCCCGATGGGGGGGAAATTGTATAGTAGGTTTTTGGTCCTGATGGTATTATGTTAGCTAAATAGAAAAGGATTCCTTTTTCTTTGAATTCATTCATGTGCCTGGAGAAAACCTATTTCAGGAATCAGTTGTTCGTACTCTTAGTGTATAGGCTTTTTTTTTTATCTGAGTCCTGTTAATGTTTCTATATTTATGATTTTACTGGATTGCAAGGCAGCCAGAGTCGCTTTGGAAAAAAAAGAGATGGGTAGCATGTAAATGTAGTAAAGAAAGAAAAGAGACAATGAAAACAAAAAGACTGAAACACCTCCTCCCTAGCAATCAACACCCAGATAAGCAGGGATTAACACCAGACAAACAGCCAAACAATAAACAGCAGCCTAATCAAGGAAGTACCAAGAAAAAACAACCCTCCCACCAACAGCAACACAGCAAGTCACTAAAATATCAACAGAGAACAAACCTCACTCCCTTCTAGCACAGATGATGTTACCTAGATAGGTCAGGAAGTGTCTGCAAGAACCAAGCTCAGAGAGCACCAGGAGCCTACAGTCCTCCTCCTCCTCTTCCCCCTCCCTGCAACCCCCTCCTTCTAGCACTGAAGATGTTACCTAAACTGAAAGACAAAAAGAAAACTGAACTGAAGGACAAAAACGACAACTACAAAAAATGGAAAAGAAGGACACACAGATAGCCAGAATCTGCAGAGACGAAGTCAGGAAAACAAAAAACTCAGAATGAACAAAGACTTGCAACAAAAGTCAAAGATAATAATAATAAAAAAGTTTCTTCCAACATATAAATAACTTTTGCAGAATCTCCTCCAAAGGCCTTCAAGCTTTTGTCACTGCCTTTCTTCTCCTTCTTCCTGAAATACACCCGATTACCTGCCATCCCATTTATATATAACATATAAATAAAGAAATCAAGGGAACAGTCGGTCCACTAAAGAGAGAAGACGGCAAGGAAGCTACAGGCAGCAGAGAGAAAGCAGAGATGCTTAACTCGTTCTTTGCATCGGTCTTCACGCAAAAAGAAACTATAGCCCAACCTACCAACAACCCCTTCATGGATCATTGCCTTCGCATGGTGAAAGGGCTTGTGCAGCGCAATGAAGCTAAGAGCTATGGTGGCCGTGCAGGGCCACCCAAGACGGACAGATCATGGCAGAGAGCTCAGGGCAAAATGTGATCTTCTGGAGAAGGAATGGCAACCCACTCCAATATCTTTGCCACGAAAGCCCCATGGACAGTACCAAAAGGAAAAAAAGATATGATGCCAGAAGATAAGCTCCTCAGATCAGAAGGTGTCCAATATGCTACTGGGGAAGAGCAGAGGGCTAAGAGTAGTAGCGCCAGAAAGAGTGAAGCGACTGGGTCAAAGCCGAAAGGACGCTCAGCTGTGGATGCATCTGGTGGTGAAAGGAAAGTCCGATGCTGTAAAGATCTACTCTCCATAGGAACCTGGAATGTAAGATCCATGAATCAAGGCAAACTGGACGTGGTCAAACTAGAGATGACAAGACTGAACATCGACATCTTAGGAACCAGCGAACTAAAGTGGACAGGAATGGGTGAATTTAATTCAGATGACCATCAGGTATATTACTACGGGCAAGAATCCCTCAAAAGAAATGGAGTAGTCTTTGAACTCTATAAATGGGAACTACAGCCAAGAAATTAAAAGACGCTTGCTCCTGGGGAGGAAAGCCATGGCAAAGCTAGACAGGATACTAAAAAGCAGAGATATCACCCTGCCAACAACAGTGAATATAGTCAAGGCCATGGTTTTCCCAGTTGCAATGTATGGCTGTGAAAGTTGGACCATATGAAAGGTTGAACACCAAAGAATGGAGGCCTTTGAACTCTGGTGCTGGAGAAGACTCCTGCGAGTCCCTTGGACCACAAGGCGATCCAACCGGTCAGTCCTAGAGGAGATCAACCCTGACTGCTCTTTAGAAGGCCAGATCCTGAAGAGGAAACTCAAATCCTTTGGCCACCTAATGAGAAGGAAGGACTCCCTGGAGAAGAGCAATGCTGGGAAAGATTTGAGGGCAAATGAAGAAGGGGACGGCAGAGAAGGAGGTGGCTGGATGGAGTCACTGAAGCAGTCGGCATGAGCTTAAATGGACTCCGGGGGATGGTAGAGGACAGGAAGGCCTGGAGAAATGTTGTCCATGGGGTCGCAATGGATTGGACACGACTTTGCAACTAACAACTTCATCAAAAACATAACTATAAAAGACAGACTAGAAACAAAAGTTAAAATAAGCAAAAAAAAAAATAGTAAGAGAACACCTGTCTGATCTGGATGACTATAAATCACCAGGACCTGAAGGATTACATCCCAGAGTTTTGAAGGAGCTGGCAGATGCTATCTCACAATCACTGCACCACATCTTCCAAAAATCCTGGAGCACCAGGGAACTACCAGAGGACTGAAAAAGAGCTGATGTGGTTCCCATCTTCAAAAAAGAAGAAAAAAAACCAGGAAACTACAGACCAATCAGCCTAACATCAATAGCCGGGAAGTTACTGGGAAAATAATTAAAAAACAGATCTGCTAATATCTAGAAACAAGTAAAGTAATAACTAGCAGTCAGCATGGGTTTGTTAAAAACAGATCACACTAAAGCAATCTTATTTCATTCTTTGACATAGTGACTAAATTAGTAGTTCAGCAAAATACTGTGGACATAATATACTTAGACTTCAGCAAAGGCATTCGACTAAGTAGATCACAATCTACTTCTTGGTAAGCTAGAAAAAAGTGGGATAGATAGCTTCACCACCAGATGGATTTGTAGCTGGTCTACATAGAGGGAAGTAAGTAGTTGGGTACCACAAGATTCCATCTTAGGCCTAGTACTCTTTAATATCTTCATAAACAACTTAGATGAGGGAATAGAAGGGGAACTCACCAAATTTGCGGATGATGCTAAACTGGCAGGAACAGCCAACACGCCTAGATGATGGGCTCAAGATCCTGATGGATCTTGAACCCTGGGCCCTATCTAACAAAATGAAATTCAATGGAGAGAAAAGCAAAGTGTTACACTTAGGCAAGAAAAACGAAAAGTACACATACAGACTGCGGGAAACCAGGCTTAAGAGCAGTAATTGAGCCAGCCCTGTGCAGTGGCAGCCAAAAAAGCTAATGCAATCCTAAACTGCATTAACAGAGGGATACAATCAAGATCAAAGGAGGTACTGATACCACTCTATAAAGCCTTAGTAAGGCCACACCTAGAATCCTGCATCCAGTTTTGGTCACCACACTATAAAAAAGAGATTGAGACTCTAGAAAAAGTGTGGAGAAGAGCAACCAGGATGATGAGGTGACTGGAGGCTAAAACATACGATGAACAGTTGCAGGAACTGGGCCTGGCTAATCTAGGGAAGAGAAGGACCAGGGGAGACAGGATAGCAGTCTTACAATATTTGAGGGGCTGCCGCAGAGAGGAGGAAGAGGGTCAAGCTATTCTCCAAAGCACCCGAAGGCCAGACAAGGAAGAATGGATGGAAACTGACCAAGGAGAGATTTAACCTGGAAAAGAGGAATTTCCTGACAGTGAGAACAATCTACCAGTGGAACAGAAGTTGCCTTCAGAAGTTGTGATTGAGGTTCATCACTGGAGGCTTTCAAGAAGAGACTGGACTGTCCTCTGTCACAAATGGTGTAGGGTCTCCTGCTTGGGTGGGGGGTTGGACTAGAAGGCCTCCAAGGTCCCTTCCAACTCTGTTATTCTGTTATAATCAGGTAATACAACATCTGCATGGAAACCACCAAGCTCAGAGGGCACCAAGTTTATCCTATTTGTTGACTTCTGTATTGGCCAACCCAACTCTGTTGCAAACAGCCCCTCTTCATTTCAGGATTTCCTGCTTTTCCCTTCCTTTTCCTGATGGGAGGTTGAATTTCAAAATCCAGCTGCTTAATAAATTCGTGCAAGAAGACCAGGCTGATTTGAGCTTCCTGTTTCTTCAGCCGAAGCGATCTTCCCCATCCAGGTAAGACCAACCTGTGCTCAGGGCATTTATCAAAGAAACATCAAAGAAACGCTCCAGATCCATCAGGTAAGTCCAAAATTTGCCAGAAAGGAGAATGGGGGTCCGTTGTTGGGGTGCAGATGGAAAACCCAGGAACTAGCGTGGATTCTGCAACGCACAATACTTAAAGCGTGCCTTTTTTATTTACGGTAGCAGAAAAATTGAGACATTTGTTCAATGGGGGTTGTAGGCTGCATTCTCACAACATGCTCAACCCAAGAGCCAAAGATCACTTTAAGCCCAGCATTCATAAGTCTTTTTAGAGTTCACTAGTATGTCATATAAAATTAACCTCTAATAAAGCACATAGAATAATTCTTTTTTATTGGAAGGGACTCTGGGGATCTTCTAGTCCAGCCCTCTGCTCAGACGACCCTATAACATTCTGGGTTTACTTTTAAGACTTTACTTGTTTCCCAAACTAGTCTTAACTCAGTGCCTTACCTAAATAATGTCCCCCCAAAAAATCTTTTCATTGCCTTTTTTTTATTGAAAAGTTTTACAAAAAAAAGAATCCCCCCCCCAATATTCCCCCCACCCTTTCCCTCCCCTCCCCCCCCCAGACTTCCCAGAGCAAAATACAGGGTATTTCAATTAACAATCATAAGCTTAATTAACCTATCTATCCTCAGACTACTAAATCCCCCCCTGAAACCTTAACTCCACTATAGATAACATAATACTTCTAATACTTAACGTTCATTCATAAGCTATTTGATATTTTCTTGTCTGATACTTATTTTGAATATAATCAATCCATCTTCTCCATTCCGATACGTATCTTTCTTGTGTATAGTCCTTCAAATACGCTGAGATTTTCGCCATTTCTGCTAAGTTCGTTACCTTCAGTATCCACTCTTCAACAGTAGGCAAAAAGTCCTTCTTCCAGAATTGCGCTACCAACAGCCTTGCTGCTGATATTAAGTTCAAAATCAATTTAGTCTCTAATACTGTACAATCCATCGTTATACCCAGTAAAAACAATCAAGGAGTAAATTTCAACCTTTTTTTCAGAATGTTCTGCATCACCCACCAAATTTTTATCCAAAATGCCTTGATTTTCTTACAAGTCCACCATATATGATAATAAGTTGCATCATCACATTCACATCTCCAACATTTAGCTTGCAAATTTGAGTACATTCATGATAATTTTTTAGGATCTAAATGCCATCTATAAAATCTTTTCATTGCCTTTTAAAATCCTCTGCTGTTGCTTCTTTTTGTGGCAACATTTCCCAAAGTCTCCATGTAAAACAGCAGTCTTCAAACTTGGCAACTTTAAGACTTGGGGACTTCAACTCCCAGAATTCCCCAGCTAGCATGGACAAGTCTTAAGGTTGCCAAGTTTGGAGACTCCCGATCCAACAGATTAATAGAGTTGGAAGGGACCTGGGAGGTCATCTAGTCCAACCTCCTGCCCAAGCAGGAGAACCTACACCATTTCTGACAGATGGCAATCCAGTCTCTTCTTGAAAGCTTCCAGGGATGAAGCTCCCACAACTTCCGAAGGCAGCTTCTGTTCCATGGGTTGATTGCTTTAACTGTCCGTCTAAAAGAATACGGTTTCCTTTTATAAGACAACCTCACAGGATTATGATCCAAAAATACCTTGGGAAGTAAATCTACTTTAAAAAGCTGAGTAGCCAAGTACTTTGAGATTTAAATCCTGTTTATTCATTAAAAAAAAAAAACTGTTCTTCAGGAAAGTAGGTATCAAATGCAATTTTCTCTGCCAAATCAAAGAAAACTTTTGGTAATTTGCCAGAAGTGATTTAATATTTTTCTCAGAACTCCTGCGGCAAAATCATTCGCGCCCAATCTCCCTTCAAATCTGAAAGATGGATTTCACAGCTTAAAACTCTGGAGCTCTGGTGGTTCAGCAGACTAATTAACATCCACTTACATCTGCTGCCTGCAATTACTGCAAGTTCAAATCTCACCAGGCTCAAGGTTGACTCAGCCTTCCATCCTTTCTTGTCAGGTATAAATGCTCTGCCCGTGCCAGGGATCAGCTATAGTGCAGCAGTGCAGGGGTTAACCCAGACTCCCACCTGGTCAGCTCCTCCCATAGGCCCCTCCTTACCTGAATCCCCGCCCACAGGTATAAAAGGTGGGCACACCTCTCCTCACCCCAGTTCCTGATGCATTCAAGTGATGATGTGATGAACCTGCAAATAAAAGAGTTATATTTTACCAGATGACTCAAGTCTCTTTATTGGGCCTGATCCACCATTCCTTGTAACAAAATGGTAGCAGAGGATGGTTGGTAAGGCCCAAAGATCCCAAGCCACAAAACAAGGACCCATACCTACCTGCAGAATGGCGACACCTCCGAAGCAACGGGAGAGCAACCCATCGGACTCGCCAGGGAAGGCAGGAACCTCAGCCACCCCCAAAGCCACAGCGACGGAAGAAAGGGGGGAGATCGAAAAAGGAAAAAGGGCCCACCACCACGACCAAGAGGAAGAGAAGCTGCGACTCGACGTCCTGCAGCTGCTGAAAGAGCGAGCCGGTGACAAGAACCTCCTTGCCGACCTGCGGAGCTTCATAATCGACCGCGAAGTGGCAAGGAGCGAAGAGGGCTCGGACTCTGAACTTGAGGAGCTGGACTCGGTGAGTGGATCGCCCAAAAGGGCACTTCCAACGGCCACCGAGCCCCAAAGCCCCGCTCTAAATTTGAAACGGCGGCCATCTTTGTCCACATGGTCAGACAAGATGGCCGACCCCCAACCAATCAGCGATCAGAATTCAAAATGGCCGGCGCGCGAAAAATGCCGGGCCATAAACAATGATGAAAGTGACCAGGGAGAGGGAACCGAATCTGACTCCGACCCCTGGTACACCCCCAGCGAGCGGCAAGTCGATAGGGCCATGAAGACCCTTGCCGCCGCCTTCGGCCCAGGCCTCAAAATTACCAAAGAGAAGCCGGAGAGGCCGAAGCAGAAGGGAAGACGAGGAGAGGGACAGCGGAGCGCCCACCCAAGAGCCACCGACGCCCGCGGCGATTCGCCAGCCCATCTTCGCACCCCAGGGACACCGCGCCTCCGATCGCCCAGGCCGCGCACCCCGGACCGCATGGATTGGGGCAGCTACTTACAGCCGTCACCGGAGCCCCAACGCCGCCAGGATCTTCACTCGGGAGAAGCAGCCGCTGGACGACGCCCCCAGGAGCACATCTGGACCCCCAAGTACGAAGCCGAGGCCTACCCGACCGGCAGAGGCCTCCACAGCGGAGCCGCGATGAACAGGTCCTTCCTCGGCGACGGCGGAGCTGAAATGGACTTCGCGCATGCGCTCTTCCGCCTAGAAGAAGAAAAAAGAAAAAAATTACAAAGCGGGACTTTTAAATTACCGGCAAGCGTTCCTATGCCCTATTGCTGCTATAGAGACATAAGGAACCATGGACAGCAGCCAGCAGTAAGTAATTTTACTACTAGTGCTGGGAACTTACCTGTTGACTTTCCCAAGTTGAGGATGGATGGGGGCAATATCCTAGAGTGGTCACAGCAGCTCCAGGTGGTATTTCTGAAAGAAAACATGTCTCATTTTATTAATGACCCCCCTGAGAGACCATGGACTTTAGAGCTAGATTGCATGCACCATAAGGCATTCTACCTTTTAATTGCCAGTATTTCCCCCACCATTTACCACTGTATTGGCCACAACCTCACAGTATCCGAAATCATAGGGAAAATGTTTGGGTTGTTTTATAGTGAGAGTGTGTCCACCACCACACAAATTTCCAAGGAATTCTTTTCCGCCAGACTTAAGCCAGGGACACCCATGAGTGAGCACCTAGTGTCCTTAAGCGGTACCAGAGCAGAGCTACATCTTAGGGGAGAAGTTATTTCTGACCAAATCATGAAGAGTGTGATAATCAACTCTTTAGATCACTCATGGAATAGCTTCCTGACACACTTAGACACCGTCAGCCTAGGGATGCTGTCTGTGGAGAGGCTATCCAACAGGCTCATCGCAGAAGATAATCTGAGGAGGGGCCGCCCCGGCCCTCCCAGAGAACACAAGAGTGAGAAGAGAGTAGTCTTCCAAGAGAAACAACACAACACGCCCGAGTGCTACATCTGCGGGTCGAGGGGACACATCAAAAGGGACTGCCCCAAGAACTATAGGGAGAGAGGCAGGCCAGAGCATAGGTACAGACAAACAGAAAGGCACACATCCGAAGATAGGTATAGGCGTAGAGACTCACCCATCCCCAGGGATAGGAAGGGAAACAGGGACAGCTCACGCGACAGCAGGACAGGGTCCCTATATGGGATAGGGGAGCACACACACACCACACACCAAAACAAAGACACCAGCTCTTGGCTCCTGGACTCGGGAGCCTCCAACCACACCACATACAATCAGGAACTACTCTCATCATTCAAGAGAGAGGATTTTTCTATCAAAGTTGCAGACCAAAACCAAGTTAGAGTAACAGGCAAAGGGGCAATTACATTACCAGGCGTAGGGAAAATAGAGGGGGTACTACTAGTCCCGGAGATACCCCACAACATCCTGGCTGCAGTAAAACTTAGCAGGGAATCAGGGATTGAGATGATATTCTCAAAAGGCAACGTGAAGGTTAGCAAGGACGGGAAGGATATAGGGAGAGTAACCATTGACCAAGGGTTACCATACATAACTTTCTGTGAGGATTACGCCCACAGCATAAACACCAGCTCAGAGAATGCAGAAGACACTGACCAAGGCAGGGCTGAGGGTGAACAGGTAGACTGGAGGGAGGTAGATAACAATGACAACACGACACCAGAGACACAACACAACAAATACACCCAAAGGAGACCCTCAATAGGCAAACCAATGCACGACAACTGTGCCCACCTGCTGCATCGCAAGCTTGGACACGCCAGTTTTCCTGTGATACAAAAAATGGCCAATTGTACCGAGGGTGCCATAATAAAAAACTGTGAAAACTACCTCGAGTGCTCGGTGTGCAAGTGTTCAAAACTAAAAGTAAAACCCAGACCCAAGAAGTCATTACGCGCCGCCAACCAAATATTCGACCTAGTACACATGGACCTGGTAGGGCCCCTAAGGCCATCCATAACTTATAAAAAAAGGTACTTCCTCACCATAGTGGATGACCATAGTCGATATGGCTTCGTCTACACCTTAAGAAAAAAGGATGAGGCCTTCCAAAAATTCAAAGAATTCTATAAAAGAGTAGAAATCCAAAACAACAAACAGATCAAACAGATCATGACCGACAGAGGGTCTGAGTTTCTATCTAAGGACTTCTCACATTGGCTCAGGTCCAAAGGCGTGATTCACTTTACGTCGTCCCCGTTTTCCGCCTTTCAGAACGGGGTCGCAGAACGACGGAACTCCACGCTGCAAACGATGGTCAGGTGCGCCCTAGAGGACGCGGGAATTGGCCAACACTTCTGGTCTGAAGCCCTGGTCTACTCCAACTATACATTAAATAGAACATGGTCCAGTGTGATAGACAAAACACCCTACGAGGTCATGTATAACAAGAAGCCGCAGATAGCACACCTACATGTGTTCGGTGTAACGGCTGATGTACACATACCCAAGCAGTTGCGCAAGAAAGGGGATAAGCTGTCCAGAAGGCTCAGGTTTATGGGGTACGAGCCAGGAACCAAGGGCTTCAGGTTTGTGGACAATAATAATAGGTTTGTGGTCTCCAGAACAGCGGCATTCCATGAGCAAGCCAACTGGTCCAGGTTACACCTAAATGAGGTACCCACCAAGCAGGAGGATAGCCCAATCGAGCAAACCCAAAACAAAAACAAGACAGTGAGTAAGCAGGAAGGGAGCAGGCCCAAGCCCGACCTCCAAGGCATCAAGGTTGAGGGATGGAAAGAGAATCATCCCAAGATAAGTGTCGAATCACTGACACAAAGAGAAGCCAGATATCTGCATGACACTGAGCAGGCAGCAACCAGGCCGGTCAGATCGACCAGAAACCAGCTGCCAAAAAGGTTAAATGATTACGTGATGCACGTGCATGCAAACCACGTTACGCCAAACTCATACGAAGAGGTGCTAAGACTACCCCAGGGAGAGAGGGCAAAGTGGGAGTTAGCCATGGCCAAGGAACTGGACAGCCTGAGGAAGCTGGAGGTGTACACCCCCACCAAAGTCCCAGAGGGCAAGAACACAATAGGCACCCGATGGATATTCAAAGTCAAGAACTTAGAGGGGGGCCAAAGCCTATACAAGGCAAGATTAGTTGCCCAGGGGTTTGCTCAAAGGTTTCCGGAGGATTACACAGACACCTATTCGCCCACCGTAAGAACAGAGAGCGTCAAGAGCGCCCTGGTCATCGCATCCTTGCTAGGGCTGGAAGTACACCAGTTCGATGTGCAGACCGCTTACCTGCACGCCAACCTAGACAAGGAGATATACATCAGAGCCCCCCACAGCAAAGAAACCAACAGAGGGGACACCTGGTTACTTCATAAGAGCCTGTATGGACTAAAGCAATCAGGCAAACGGTGGTACGAATGCCTGGTAGAGGCCCTGAAGTCTATGGGATTCACGGCGACCATAGCTGACAACTGTTTCTTCACCAGGAAAGAGGGGGACTCACCAGAATACATCCTAGTTTACGTGGATGACATTCTATACATCAGCAAACACGAAGCCAACCGCAACACCTTCGCCAGCAGGCTGAGCGAGCATTTCACCCTAAAGTACCTTGGGAGGATAAACCGATACCTGGGAGTACAAGTCAACCAGACGCCAAAGGGTTTCCAACTGTCGCAGAAAGAGAAGATAGAAGAGTTGCTCCATAAATGCAACATGGCAGACGCCAAGGGATGTGATTCACCCATGCAGGCGGACTTTCTAAAAAACATGCATGATGAATCACCCGAATTTGGAGACAACACGCTGTACAGGTCAATCATAGGCTCCCTCCTGTATATCGCCAACTGGACCAGACCGGACATTGCCCTATCCGTTAATTTACTATCCAGGCACGTGAGCAAACCCACCACATACCACTGGGACGCAGTGAAAAGGGTACTAAGATACCTGAAACAGAGTGTCAATGCATGCTTAACCCTAGAGCCTGAAAAATCCGAAGAACCCATCCTCTCATGCTACGCTGATGCTGACTGGGCCGGAGACGCCAAAGGCCGCAAAAGCACATCTGGGTACATATTCTACTTAAACAACTGCCCAGTGCATTGGTACTCAGGCAAACAAATCCTGGTGGCAACTTCGACTACCGAAGCCGAATACATATGCCTCTCCAAAGCCGCCAACAACCTCATCTGGTTCGACGACCTACTTGCCAGCGTGTGGAGAGAACCAGCTTACCCAATAAATATATATGAAGATAACAAAGCCGCCATAGAGATATCCATGTCCGACGCTGTAGGACAAAGGTCAAGGCACATAGACATAAAATATAAGCACGTTAGACAGCTCTCCAGAATTGGTTTCATAAAAGCCATACACTGCGATACAGAGGAACAGACCGCAGACATACTCACGAAACCCCTACAAGGCAAACAACACTCACACTTAGTTTCCAAGCTCAACATCCACCCCAGGGTACCAACTAGTCAGTCAGGCCTACAGACACGGGTCAGGCATTTAGAGGGGGATTTGTCAGGTATAAATGCTCTGCCCGTGCCAGGGATCAGCTATAGTGCAGCAGTGCAGGGGTTAACCCAGACTCCCACCTGGTCAGCTCCTCCCATAGGCCCCTCCTTACCTGAATCCCCGCCCACAGGTATAAAAGGTGGGCACACCTCTCCTCACCCCAGTTCCTGATGCATTCAAGTGATGATGTGATGAACCTGCAAATAAAAGAGTTATATTTTACCAGATGACTCAAGTCTCTTTATTGGGCCTGATCCACCATTCCTTGTAACATTTCTAAGGTAGGTGAAATGAGGACCCAGTTTGTGAGGGTAATAAGCTGACTTTGTATAAATATACAAAAGGATGAAGGCTATTGCTTAATGCATTGTAAGCCGCCCTGAGTCTCCGGAGAAGGGCGGCATATAAATCAAATTTTTAAAAAAACGATTTAAAAACAATTACTGCTGTTTGTTGAAATCTGGGTCTTGTCACCTGTGGCAGAATTGGAAAAACAATGGGCAAAAAACAATGCTTGGAAATTGGCAAGAAGGTGGATTAGACACAAAGTGTGCTTAACTGCTACAATCAAACATTGCCAGTAGGATCTTCTTGTGCAATTGCACCTTTGCACAGACTCTTAAAGGGCCCCATCTCTGCTTTTAATTCACAGATTAATTCACATTTTTCTCTAGAGGCTCCTCCACAATGAAGTCATTGGCTCTTCTGTTGCTGGCCTGGGCTGCCTTTGCAAAAGCACAACCTGCAGGTGAGTGAGTAACCGGTGGATTTGTGGGAAAGTGGCTTCTCTCCTTGAAGGTTGCTTCTCTCCTTAGTTAGTTTCCACCAGGGGTGAAATGCTACCGGTTCAGAGCGGTTTGGGAGAATCGGTAGTAAAAAATGCTACCGATTTGGGCGAACCAGTATTTCCAACAATCAGCTGGGCGATGATCAGCAATTTATATTCGCCATAATCATCGGATTTCCTGCTTTCTAGCTAATGTAAATCGTGTGGCACAGCAGGTCCCATCCCCTCACTGTTCTATTTACTTTTGCAGACTCAGAAGGCTTCAAAATGTTCCCTTTTTTAGTGCTGCGCGGGCATGCCTCAGATCCCCTCATCCTTCTTTTCATTAAACTAGACATACCCAATTCCTGCAACCGTTTATCATACATTTTAGCCAGGGGTGAAATCCAGCAGGTTCTGACCAGTTCTGAAGAACCGGTAGCAGAAATTTTGAGTACTTCGGAGAACCGACAAATACCACCTCGACAAATATCCTTCCCCCAGGAGTGGGGAGGGAATGGAGATTTTGCAGTATCCTTCCCCTGCCATGCCCACCAAGCCACACCACACACACACCAAGCCACGCCCACAGTACCAGTAGTAAAAAAAATTTGGATTTCACCACTGCTCCAGTCCCCTAATCATCTTTGTGTTTCTTCACACTTTCTAGAAATTCTTTCATCAATATGAAAACAATAATACATAATTAAAAGAACTGTTTTCATCAATACTCAGCATTGGGTTATATTGCAGGGCAAATTCAGCACAGAAAGTGTGAATTCCGTAGTGTCACTGGCCAGGATAAGGAGAATATGGATCAGAATATTATAGTATTAGTAGCGGAATAGAATGGAATGGAACAGAGCAGAGCAGAGCAGAGCAAAACAGAACAGAACAGAACAGAACAGAACAGAACAGAACAGTATATAGAATATAGAATATGGAATATAGAATATAGAATAAAGGAATGGGATAGGATAGAATAGAATAGAATAGAATAGAATAGAATAGAATAGAATAGAATAGAATAGAATAGAATAGAATAGAATAGAAGCTGGAAGGGACCTTGGAGGTCTTCTAGTCCAGCCCCTTGCTCAAGCAGGAGATCCGACCGATACCATTTCAGCCGAGTGACTCTCCAGCCTCCTCTTAAAAACCTCCAGGGATGACCAGTATTAACTTTTGCAGAATCTCCTCCAAAGGCCTTCAAGCTTTTCTCACTGCCTTCCTTTTTTTTTTTTTAATTTGATTTATATGCCGCCCTTCTCCGGAGACTCAGGGCGGCTTACAATTCTCCTTCTTCTTGAAATGCACCTGATTGCATGCCATCCCTTGAGCAGGTTTCCCTGTTTCTGAGCCTTTCTCTGGAGGGAAATGCTAAAAAATATATATCTTTTAGATTTACTACCAGTTCTGTGGGCGTGGCTTGGTGGGAGGGGTAATGTGACTGGGTGGGCGTGGCCAATTTTTTTTTTTAACTTTTAAAACCATTTTTTCTACAAAAGTTGTAAAAAAAATGCTTTCAAAGCCTCTGACGATCCCAGCTGAGTTGCCTGATCGGCAGAGGCTTTTTTTTCTTTTAAAAGCCTCTGCCGATCAGGCAACTCAGCTTGTATCGTCAGAGGCATTTAAAAGAAAAAAAGCCTCTGCCGATCAGGCAACTCAGCTTGTATCGTCAGAGGCATTTAAAAGAAAAAAAGCCTCTGCCGATCAGGCAACTCAGCTTGTATCGTCAGAGGCATTTAAAAGAAAAACAGCCTCTGCCGATCAGGCAACTCAGCTTGTATCGTCAGAGGCATTTAAAAGAAAAAAAGCCTCTGCCGATCAGGCAACTCAGCTTGAATCGTCAGAGGCATTTAAAAGAAAAACAGCCTCTGACGATCAGGCAACTCAGCTTGAATTGTCAGAGGCATTTAAAAGAAAAAAAAGCCTCTGCCAATCACGTGACTCAGCTTGAATCGTCAGAGGCACTTAAAAGAAAAAAAGCCTCTGCCGATCAGGCAACTCAGCTTGAATTGTCAGAGGCACTTAAAAGAAAAAAAGCCTCTGCCTGGCAACTCAGCTTGGATCTTTGACAATCCCAGCTGAGCCGCGCGATCATCAGAGGCTTTTTTTTTAAAAGCATTTTTTCAGCTGAAGAGGTTGTAGAAAAAATGCTTTTAAAAGTAAGAAAAAAGCCTCTGATGATTGCGCGGCTCAGCTGGGCATGGGGGGGGAGAGGGATTTTTGCTACCAGTTCTCCGAACCACCCACCTCCATCGCTACCAGTTTGGGCAACTGAGTCCAAACCGGAAGCATTTCACCCCTGAAACAAACTATCTTTACAATCCCCAACACATGTCACAACGTTTCAGCACGCCTAATCTTTGGAAAGCTGTAAAACGTGAGATGCCCTCATGCCCTACCAGGAAATATCTCCCTGGGTAAAACAGCTGGCACAAAATATTTTCAGGAAAAGGACAAACGGAGACAGAAGGATTAGGAGAAATGCGACAGAAACAAACAAACAAATGGGACAAGGAGACAGCTGAAAGTTAAAAAATAAAATCTTAAAAACCATTCAGCCGTTAAAAGATAAATATAAAGAAAACCACAGGATAGTATCCTTAAATGCAGCTAGGACTATCTGTATTTAATTCTAAAAATTAATAGTTTGGTTCTCCCCAAATGTTCAAAGCATGCCTTTTACAGGGAGTCCTTGGCTTACAACAGTTCCGTTCGAAGTGACCTTATGACCGTTTTTCACACTTACGACCTTTATAGCATCCCCATGGTCACATGATCAAAATTCAGAGGCTTTGCAACTGGCATGTACTTATGACAGTTGCAGTGTCCCGGGATCATCTGACAAGTGGGGGAGCCAGATTCATTTAACAACCATGTTACTAGCTTAACTTTCTGTCATGATTCACTTAGCAACTGTGGCAAGAAAGGCCATAAAATGGGTCAAAACTCACCACCACGGTCTCACTTAGCAACAGAAATGTTGGGCTCCAGGCTGGTCGTAAGCAAAGGACTACTAATGGAAACTAACCAAGGAGAGAAGCAGCCTGGAATTAAGGAGAAACTTCCTAACAGTGAGGACAATTAACCAGTGGAACAGCTGGCCTCCAGAAATTGTGGGCGCTCCATCACTGGAGGTTTTTAAGAGGAGACTGGACAGTCACTCGTCTGAAATAGTATAGGGTTTCCTTCTTGAGCCAGGGGTTGGACTAGAAGATCTCCAAGGTCCCATCCAGCTCATTCATTCTTTTCTACCGTTTTATCTTTTTAATATTATCAGCCGCCCAGACTCACCCGGTGGTAAGATGGGCAGCCAATCAATTTTAAAAATAAGCAAATCAAATAGAAATAACGCCCAGGGACCAATGGGCAGCAATGGGTACAACAAACATCCTTCTGGCTTTTTCATTGAGTTTACACTTTATTGCATGTTGTCTCGACAGCCTGCGGCAGCTGCGTCACCACAGATGAGAAAAAACCGCAGAAGGAAGTGAAACCGGAGTGTGACAAGCCATGCTCCAAGACAGACTGTCTTCCGAAGCTGTCCGGGAGTTGCAAAGAAATCCAGAATTCTTCTGCAAAGGCTTCAGGTGAGCAAAGAGGCCGCTTCATCCCCATCAAATCTCTCCGTTTCTGGGTACCGTATTTTTCGGAGTATAAGACGCACCGGAGTATAAGGTGCACCTACCTTTTTTGGTTGTTGTTTTTTTTAAAAGTTTTTTTAATATTTTTAAGACAAACACACCTACAAACATACAATGTATTTTCTTTGAACAGAGTATTTGGCTGGTTCACAAATTTAAACAGTGTTTAGTCATTTTAATTAAATTTACAATTTCTATATTTCCTTTTTGCCATATTTATTCCTCATCTATTTTTTTTTAAAAAAAACCAATATTACCCTTCATTCTCATCTCTAATCTTAATCAAATTCAATTTTTCCCTTCTATTCTATATTATACCCCTTCCCATTGTCATCTATTTTTATATCCATCCTCACATTGGTTAATTATGTAATATTACAATTGTTTAATACAAATTCAATATTTTTATATAAATCAATTAGTTATAACTATCTTTTTTGTACATTAATCAATATGAACATGAATATTCCAATTATTTCCATGCAATCCAATTTCTTACAAATCAATTAATTATATTTACCAATAATAATAAACCAAATAATTTCCCCCGTATATTCCTCCAAACCACACGTTAACCATTTCTGCTTTCAACACAATATACAATTAACAGTATCTCAATTATTACAATTCCCTAGTTAAATAGAGCTTTTTTTCTTTTGTGTTTTAAAATCTCCTCTTTTTCCCTAAATTTCCCGTTGTTTGCACCTACCTTTTTTGGTGAGGAAAAAGAAAAAGAAATCTCTCTTTGCCTCATTTTGTCACGTTGCAGCAAAGACCCTGCTTTACTTTCAGTTTCATTTTTTCAGCATAGCTAGGGGGAAAAAAATCTGCTCCAGCACTCTTTGCAGCAGGCAGCAGAGCCCTGCGCAAAACAGCTGAGAGCAAATCAGCTGAGAGTCGGGAGGCCGATCTAATCAACTTGTGCTAATTAACCTATGCTGAAGCTGAAAGGGGCTGTTTTTTCTTGCTGTTTGCTTGCAAGGAGGTAAGTGATGCGAGGCACAAGCCAAAGGATGGGGGCCAGTGGGTGGGCAGAGCTACATTCGGTGTATAAGACGCACCTAAATTTTCATCCCCTTTTGAGGGGTAAAAAGGTGCGTCTTATACTCCGAAAAATACGGTAATTTCGGTCCATCATAAACTCCTTTGCGATAAATGGGTGTCTCTCCCTCCCTCCGGTTTCCACCCCAGTGCAACACAGTTTGCAAGAGAGTGGCAAAAAAGTCAAAATGTTGTCCACAAATAGAGGATTGGAGGCCAACCTTGGTTTAATGGGCATTGGGAGGCATGGAAAAGAGAGGAGGGGGCTTTGACTTCATGGTCGTGGTTGCCGTTTTGACTTTATGACACCACACACACAAACACAATGGACATCCCTGCTGTGGTCAATCTGTATTGACCAGGACAGTATTAGTACCGCTTTATAAAGCCTTAGGTAAGGCCACACCTAGAATCCTGCATCCAATTTTGGTCACCACAATATAAAAAAGATTTTGTGACTCTGGAAAGAGCGCAGAGAAGAGCAACTAAGAGGATCAAAGGCCTGGAGACTAAAACAGACGATGAACGGTTGCAGGAACCGTTCATCTCTAGTGAAGGACCAGGGGAGACAGGATAGCATCTTCCAATATTTGAGGGGCTGCCACAGAGAGGAGAGGGTCAAATTATTTACCAAAAGCACCAGAAAGCAGGACAAGAAACAATGGTTGGAAAATAATCAAAGAGAGCAGCAACCTGGATCCTCATCTTGATCCTTTATTACAGGGCTCTCCAAACATGGCAACTTTAAGACTTATGGACTCCAACTCCCAGAATTCCCAGGCCAGCCATGAATTCTGGGAGTTGAAGTCCACAAGTCTTAAAGTTACCAACTTTGGAGGCTCCTGCTTTATTCAGACAAAGTTCTGCTCAAATCCAGAGGACTGTCAGTGTTGTAACGCTGGCACAGAGAGAGAGCAGAGGAGAGCGAAAGATAAACTCTGAAACTTTTGCCTGCTAAATCCCTTTGAAGCCCGGTTGTCGTGGAAATGAGGGGAGGGGGCACATTCCTGGGAAATGACGAGGAAAAGAAGTCTGAAGAATGACTTGGAAGACAGCCAATGAGAAGCAGAGATTTGGGGATCGGAAAGGGAGGGATTGGGAGGCAAAAGGTCAGTCTTCTCCGTGCGGAGTCATGATCCGGTGGCTGAGCAAAATTAAAGAAAGATTTCCTTAAAGATTGGCAGTTTGGAAATTCATTTAATTTTGAGATAGCACCGCAGTCTGACAAGGACATTTTTTTTTTCTAAATGCCAGAGGTCGGCAATCTTTCAGCCCCATTTTTCATGCCAACAGTGAGGATCTAACAGCGTTTCTCAACTTGGGCAGCTTGAAGATAAGTGAACTTCGACTCCCAGAATTCCCTGGCCAGCCATAGTTAATTTCTATGAACCTAATATGTATAGATCTGGGTTATATAGTACGGAATCATTACAGCTCTTTTTACCTTATAGTTCAAAAGTGACCTTATCCTCTACCACTTATGTAAATTGGTTATTATGAAATGTTTGTGGAAATGAAAAGCAGACGGAGGAGGAGGAGGAGGTCAAATGGAGGAGGAGAGGAGGAGGAAGAAAGAAAGAGGAGGACAAGTGGAGGAGGAGGAAGAGGAAGAAAGGAGGAGGGAAGGAGAGGAGGAGGAAAGAAGGGAAGAGGAGGAGGACAAATGGAGGGGAGGGAGGGGGAGGAGAGGAAAGAGGAGGAAGAAGAAAGGAGAAGGAGGAAGAGGGGGATGGAAGGAGAGAAGGAGGAAAAAAGGAGGAGGAGGAGGGAAGGAGAGAAGGAAAAGAGGGGAAGAGGAAGAAAGGAGGATGAGGAAGAAGAAAGAAGGAGGAAGAGGACAAATGAAGAAGGGGAGAGGAAGGAGAGGAAGAGAAGGAAGGAGAGGAAGAGGAAGAGGAGGAGGAGAGGAAAAGGAGGAAGGCAGGAGGATGGAAGAAGAAGAGGATGAGGAGGGGCGAGGAAGAAGACTGTGGGGTTCTTGGTGCTCTCTGAGTTTCTTTTCAGCCCCCAGTCGTCAGACGTTTCATTATCCAACCAGATAAGATCCTCAGTGCTAGAAGGGAAGGGGGGTTACAAAGAGGAGGAGGAGGAGGAGGAGGAGGAGGGCATTTTGAAATATCAACCATTGAGCACAAATGTATATATATCTATATATACATTTCTATATCTATATCTCCTGTGTGGCAGATGGACTGTATAACCTGACAACTGAAGATGGTGAGATCTACCAGACCTTCTGCGACATGTCCACCAACGGAGGCGGCTGGACGCTGGTGGCCAGTGTCCATGAGAACAACATCTTTGGGAAATGCACCGTTGGCGATCGCTGGTCTAGCCAGCAAGGCAACAATCCCAACTACCGCTACGGAGATGGAAACTGGGCCAACAACAACACCTTTGGATCCGCCATAGCAGCCACGAGCGATGACTACAAGGTAGGCGGAACTCATTTCAGGGGAGAGGAAAGCAAAGCAAACTTGTTTAGCCACAGGCTAAACTCAGTCTCAAAGAGATGGTAGCAATAGGCAGCGTTGGGAATAGTGTCTAATACTTGGTGCAAAAAACAACAGATGTTGTCCATCCAGTGTCATTCATGTAGACCTCAACATCTGTGGTCCCCTTGAACCTAAATGTGGTATGTCTCTCCTCTTTTCCAGAACCCAGGCTACTACGCTCTTAGAGCCCAAGATATCGCCATATGGCATGTTCCCAACAACACCCCAATGAAGAAATGGCAGGGCGTTTCCTTCTTGAGATACCACACCGAGACAAGCTTCTTGTCTGACCTAGGGGGTAACCTTCTCCGGCTCTATGAGGTGAGCCCAACCAACCTGACTTTTCTGCCTGTTGACTCACCAAATACATCCGTCTCTTGGATCTGATCTGGCTGATCCTAAAATGCTAAATATGCATTGGCTGGTTGGTTGGTTGGTTGGTTGGCTGATTGATTGATTGATTGATTGATTGATTGATTGATTGATTGAATGATTGAATTCATAGCAACCTTAGGCTTTGGTGGTTGGTTGAGAGACCATCAGAATCCCAGAACTGTGTCTTAGAACTAGGACATCTCAAAAGAGGATCAAAGCCGACTATCTCCATCTTGACATTCAGAAAACCTCTAGCTGGACCTTCACTTGGTCGTCGTAGTCCAAGAAGTCACCATGAATTAAGCTCAGTTTTGATGACTGCACCTCGGTTCATCTCAGAGTCTTACAGCCAGGTTGAAAAGGACACCATAAAATGTCTTCATCTTCTGCCTGCTTTGCTAATGGACCAGTTATGCGTGAAAATAATCCAACTGTGATTTGTTTTCCAGAGATACCCGGTGAAATATGATGGTGGTAGTTGTCCACATGATAACGGCCCAGCTATCCCTATTGTTTATGATGTTGGTGATGCCCAGAAGACTTCAGAATTGTACTCTCCCCATGGACGGAGTAAGCATCCTTGCCTCGGTTAGAGGGCTGCCCCACAATACAGGGAGGTTGAACCACCTGTGGCTCCTAGGCTGGGACATCCTCTTTTGAAGCTAAAATCCAGGAGGAAGGTAAAGAAAGGAGCTCCTTTCCAAAATTGGTGCCCCAGTTGAGATGGTTTAGAAAGCAGATCGAGCAGGTTGGGCTAACGACGTATTTTCTTATCTTGGGGGGACATTTTGTAGCCCCCCAAAATCCAGCTGCTAGGAAAAAGCAATAGGAATGGGAAGAGTTCTGTACAGTATTATGCAAACATGGCCACTTTTAAGTGGGTGGACTTCAACCCCCAGAATTCCCCAGCCTGCTTGCTTGAAGATGGGTGGACTCCAGCTCACCAACATGCTGTGGGGAATGCTGGGAGTTGAAGTCCCAGATTGTCAACTGTCATCAACCAAGATTGTGAAAATAATTATGATCCTCATAATTATTTAATATCTCAACCACATTTAATATCTCTCTACTGTTTCTCAGCTGAATTTGTCCCTGGCTTCGTTCAGTTCCGGGTGTTTAATAATGAAAGGGCAGCATTGGCTCTCTGCTCTGGCATTAAACTCACCAGGTGCAACTCAGAACATGTGAGTATATCCCGGCCTTCCCGAAAAACACATCCTGCTTGAGTATCCAAATAGAAGTCCAGGATCATTTCATTTCTGAAAACCTTTCTGTTTCTTGAATACGTGGCATGGTAATGGCGAAGTAAAACTCACTCTGAAATTCCAAGGCATCAGAACATAATATTTAACAATGATTTTCCCAGCCGAACCCCCCAGACTTCCACTTAGCTCACGTAAACAAGTTTTCTTTTTCTTTCTTATGGGAACCATCTGCCTTCTTCTTCACACCTGCTAAAATGTCCTTGAAAAGCTCTCAGACTTCCCTCACCAGCTTCACTGGAACTGGAGAAGTTTCGTTTCTCTAACTAACCCATTTGTAATCAACACCTCCCCACCACCCACCTTACTCTAAAGGCAAGATGAAACAAAAAGGCACATAGTTGCCACGTTTTTCACTCTTGACACACTGCTTGACACACATGTAAACCAGGGACTTACATACATCCTTTTGAGCTGTGCTTTTCATTCCAAGAATTCCGAATTTCTAGAATGCTGGATTTGTGTGTGTGTGAGAGAGAGAGAGATAGTTTTGTACCCTGTCATCCATGCACACACTGTGGCATTTCAGAACATAGAACATAGAATCCTCAGCTTGGAAGGGACCTCGGAGGTCCTCTAGTCCAACCCACTGCTCGAGCAGGAGAATCTATACTGTTTCAGACAAATGGCTGTCCAGTCTCGTCTGGAAAACCTTCAGTTTTTGGAGGCTTCTGGAGGCACTGATTAATTGTTGTCACTGTCAGGAAATAGACAAGATGCTTAACTCCCTTTCTTCCTCCCTTAGCACTGCATTGGAGGAGGGGGCTTTTTCGCAGAAGGAAACCCCCGTCAATGTGGTGATTTTGCCAGCTTTGACTGGGACGGCTACGGGACTCACCGCGGATGGAGCACTTCGAAGACCATCGTGGATGCGGCCGTGCTGATCTTCTACCGCTGAGTCAGCAGCCGAATCAGAATCCGGAGATGGAGGCGCCTGTCCCGGAGCAGAAAAAATTATGATTTAAACACACAATCTGACAACGCTTTGCAACAAAAATAAAAGCAGAACATTAAAATTTGGCCTCTGTTTTGTCTTTCTTTTTTCAAAGTAATCCTTGCCATTAAAGTTTACAAACGCAAAATTGAGGAAACAATAAAAAGCAAGAAAAATATAAAAAGAAAAAAAAATGCAAAATGTAGAAATCAAGGGAATGGAGATAAGAGAGAAAAGATATAAACTACAAGCATTTGCAGACGATTTGGTATTGATTGTTGAAGAACCACTAGAGACAATTCCGAAATTGTTAAAAGAGAAAGAGGAGTTTGGAGAGGTAGCAGGACTGAAAATAGAGAGGAAAAAACCTAGTTATAGTTAAAAACCTTACACAAGGTTGTGTATCTGGTAGAAAAAGTGGATTTTGAAATAGTCAAGAAAGTTAAATATCTGGGAATATACTTAACAGCAAGGTGTGCAATGCTAAAAGAAGACAATTATATGAAGCTACTTAAGCAAATAAAATTAGATTTAGAAAAACGGAAACTCAATGTCAGGAAGGATTGCTACGATAAAAGCAAATATCCTATCAAAACTGCTCTTCCTGTTCCAAACTGTACCTATAGAAATTGAAATTCTTTGATGATCTGAACAAATTGATGCTGAAATTTGTCACAAGTAAATGCCTTATTCTCCATTATGTAAATAGTATATGAACAGGGTATCAGGGGTTAACTTATTCTTCACTTCTTAATGTATTCATACTTCACCACTCCCATATCTAGCTCCACCCATTGTATATATAAGGAGCTGCATACATCCCTTCTTCGCTTCTATCTGTGAATATTCAGTGAATATAGAATGCCTTATGTAAATAAAGAGAGATATATTTGAACTCTTAATTCTCAAAATTATTTATTGAGTCTGATCCTGAAAATATCGCAACAATCTGGTAGCAGAGGATGGTTGAATTGACTCAATAAAAATTTAAATATGTCTAAAAGAGATAGACCCAACACCAGGGCATACAGCAAAGAAATGGAAACGGATCAAGAAATAATCGATGAGTCCACGAATGCAATTTCGAGAGAATCTGAAGAATACACCACAGAAGACGAAGAAATAATAAATGAAGATGATGACCAGGAGGAAAACGAAATAGAAAACAACGAACTCAGGTCAGAGATACTAAAACTTTTAAAAAGCCAAAAGAGCGATGAAAGTCTCATCGCGAAACTCCAAGATATGCTAAAAAACAACGGAGCAGTGAGAGAGAAGCACATCGCTACTGAAAAGCCAAAAGACTCAAAAATAGTGAGTGAGATGCTTACAGACAAAAACACAGTGAAGAAGAAAAACAACGATCCCGCGCAAAATTTCAAATGGCAGCCATCTTGGTTTCAACAGACCCCCAAGGTGAGCGAAGCAGAGCCAATCAGAAAGCAAGATTCAAAATTTCTGGCGCGAAAGGTCTTACTCGATAAAGAAAATAAAAAAGAAAAAATATATACCTCAGAAGAATCAGAATCAGAGAACGAAGAAGATTCAACAGACATGCAAATAAAGTCAGCAATGAAAACGCTTTTTGCTGCATTTGGACCGAAACTGAAGATTACTAAAAAATCAACCAAAAAACAAGCAAGCAAGTCAGAGCCTCAAAATCTACCCGCTCCTATCCAGACAACGAGAGCAACGACACCTGAACCCAGAGAGCCCTGCAGATACCACCCCACGCCGCAGACTGACCCAAGGACCAGCACCTTCAGCAGAAGGAAACGAGCACCCGCTACCACCAGGACTCCCAAGATCGAGCCGGAGACTGATTCATCGGAAGAAGAACAAAGCGAACGAGCTGCAGCAGCGAGAACCTCTCACGACGACTCCAGGGACGAAATGAGCAACGCGCATGCGCAAGACTACAAGGACGACCCAGGAAGACATGAGATGCGGAGAGAATCATGCAGACTCGTTGCGAGCATTCCCACGCCGTTTTGTAATTTCCAGCATTTACGAGACCACGGACTACCCCCGGTTGTAAGTAATGGACCCAACAATGTTGGGAATTTACCCAGTGACTTCCCAAAGCTGAGGATAGATGGCATTAATTTGCAAGAATGGTATCAGCAGCTCCAGGTTGTCTTTATGAAAGAAAATTTATTGTTTTTTATCACTAATCCCCCAAAAAGACCTTGGACTCTAAAGTTAGATTGCCTACACCATAGAGCATTTTTCTTATTAATTTCCAGTGTGTCTCCTGCCATGTATCACAGCATTAAGCAGAATCTGACTGTCTCAGAAATTATTCAATGCATGTTCAATTTATTTCACAGTGATAGTGTAGCTACTACCACAAGAATGTCTAAAGATTTCTTCTCTTCTAGGATAAAGCCAGGGGTTACCATAAGTGAACATTTAATATCTTTAAACAAAATTAGAGCAGAACTACATTTAAGGGGGGAGGTGATTTCAGATCAAACGATGAAAAGTGTTATCATCAACTCACTTGACCCATCAGGGGGTAATTATATGTCACATTTAGACACAATCAATCTAGGATACTTATCCATAGAAAGTCTATCCAATAAGTTAATAGCTGAAGACAACTCAAGGAGGAGTCGCTCTAACAATCACATAGAACACAAACAATATAGAAAGGTAGCATTTCAAGAAAGATATCATGAAACATTTAGATGCCACAATTGTGGGTCCAAAGAGCATAATAGGAGGGATTGCCCTAAAATTCCAAGAGAGAGGCACAGGCCAGAATACAGAAGTAAGTACAACAACAGACAGTCTTCCATTGATAGACATAGGTATAGAAGTCCACCTAATTATAAAGAACATAGAGGGGGCAGAGATAATTCAAAGGATAGAAAATCTGGTTCACTGAATGGACTAAACAAACAAGACAACACTAACATACAACAACCAGAGAACAAAAATTGGCTTATTGATTCTGGAGCAACCAATCACACTACAAATAATAGAAATATATTGTCTTCATTTGTAGAGGATAAATTTGTAATCAAAGTAGCTAATCAAGAAAAAGTCCAAGTAATAGGTAGAGGGAGTGTAACCTTACCTGGTCTAGGAAAAATAGAGGGGGTATTACTAATACCTGAAATACCTCATAACATACTTAGTGCCATAAAACTAAGCAGAGATTCTGACATTAACATTGTGTTCTCAAAGGGAAAAGCAACATTAGAGAAAAATAGAATAGATATAGGTACAGTAATAATCAAAGGAGGCCTACCTTATTTAATGACAAAGGAGAAATGGTTACACAACATTGATTCAAATATGGAAGATAGCATTGAAATAGATAATGGAAACAATAGTAACAGTGACAATGATGAATGTGAAGTAACTCATAATCACAAAGATACACACAATGAAAAAAAACCTAAAATAGGTAAGCCAATTCACGATGAGTGTGCTCATGTTTTACATAGGAAGTTAGGACATGCCAGTTTTCCTGTAGTACAAAAGATGACTGAACACGCAGAAGGTGTTAAAATAAAAAATTGTGAAAACTATTTGGAATGCTCAGTATGTAAGTCTACAAAGCTAAAAACTAGTCCCAGACCTAGAAAATCAACAAGGTCAACCAACAAAATTTTTGATTTAGTACACATGGACCTAGTTGGTCCACTAACACCATCAATTACTTACAAAAAACGTTACTTTCTAACCATTGTAGATGATTATAGTCGTTATGGATTTGTTTACACATTAAAACATAAAGATGAAACCTTTCAAAAATTTAAAGAGTTCTACAAACGTATAGAAACACAGCACAATATTAAAATAAAGCAAATCATGACAGATAGGGGATGTGAATTCATGTCTAAGGAATTCTCCCAATGGCTAAAGGACAAAGGAATGTTACATTACACATCTAGCCCATTTTCCGCATTCCAGAACGGAGTGGTAGAGAGAAAGAACTCAACATTACAAACCATGATTAGATGCACATTAGAAGATGCTGGCTTAGGCAAACAATTCTGGTCAGAAGCCCTACAATATTCTAATTACACACAAAATAGAACTTGGTCCAGCATTGTAAATAAGACACCATATGAAGTAATGTATAATAGGAAACCAAAATTAGCACACATGCACATATTTGGAGTCACTGCAGACGTACACATACCTAAACAATTAAGGCGCAAAGGAGAGAACGTATCCAGAAGACTTAGATTTATGGGATACGAGACAGGCACAAAAGGATACAGATTCATCGATAATAATAATAAATTTATAGTTTCCAGAATGGCTGTGTTCCATGAACAGGCCAACTGGTCTAAAATACATCTTAATGAAATATTCCCAAACGCCAAATCAGATTCCAAACTCCAAAAAAAAGGTACTATAGAAGAACACAGTAACAACATGTATAGAAACAAAACCAAAACATGGACAAACAGTCAACACAAAATAAAGACAGACTCATTAACAAAAAAGGAAGCAAGGTATTTACATGACAATGATAGTAAGCCTGAAAGAGCAATCAGAAGTAGCAGGAATCAAGTGCCAAACAAATATAAAGATTATGTAATGTATATGAATGGAGAATCAACAACACCTAATACATATGAGGAAGTGTTAAAACTTCCTCCTGAAGAAAAGGAAAAATGGGAATCAGCAATGACAAAAGAGATGGATAGTTTACGAGGGCTAAATGTATTTACACCTGCAATTGCACCAAAGGACAAAACCATCATTGGCACTAGGTGGATATATAAAATTAAAAATTTGGAGGGAGGCAATACACTATACAAAGCTAGATTAGTTGCACAAGGTTATGCACAGAAATATCCCGAGGATTATACAGACACATACTCTCCCACAGTAAGAACAGAGAGTGTCAAAACAGCTCTAGTTATAGCATCAGCACTCAATCTCAACGTGTTCCAATATGACATACAGACTGCGTATTTACACGCAAAATTAGATAAAGAAATATATGTAAGGGCACCTCACAGTCAATACACAAACAAAAATGAGACTTGGTTATTAAACAAAAGTTTATACAGGTTGAAACAATCTGGTAAACGATGGTATGATTGTTTAGTAAAAGTGCTTAAAACTATGGATTTCAGTGCCACTACTGCTGACAATTGTTTCTTTGTAAAAAAGGATGGTGATTCCATAGAATTTGTATTGATCTATGTGGATGATATTTTGTACATTGGTAAACATAAAGAAAGGAGAGAAACATTTGTAACAAAACTAAATGAACATTTTTCACTGAAATCTTTGGGTAAAGTAAATAAGTATCTTGGTGTTCAAATCAGTAAAACCAGAAGGGGATTCAAACTTTCTCAAAGAGATAAAATCATAGAACTCTTGAATAAATGTAATTTAAGTAATGCTAAGCCCTGTGACACTCCCATGCAAACTGATTTTCTAAGGAATGCAGACGAATCATCCCCTGAATTCAAAGATAATACATTTTATAGATCAATCATAGGTTCTCTTCTTTACATTTCCAATTGGACTAGACCTGATATTGCCTTGCCTCTCAACTTATTGTCCAGACATGTCAGCAAACCAACACTATACCATTGGGAAGCTGTCAAAAGGATATTAAGATATTTGAAGAATAGTTTAGACTTTTGTTTGTTATTGGAACCTAATAATATCAAGGAGCCCATCCTCACATGTTACGCCGATGCGGATTGGGCTGGCGACACTTCATGTAGAAAAAGCACATCTGGTTATATATTTCTCCTTAACGGTTGTCCAGTTTACTGGTACACTGGCAAACAAGATTTAGTAGCCACTTCAACAACAGAAGCAGAATATGTTTGTCTATCTAAAGCAGCAAATAACCTTGTATGGTTTAATGACTTACTTTCAGACATTTGGAAAAAACCCACTTTACCATTTATCATGCATGAAGATAACAAAGCTGCTATCGAAATATCTAGATCTGATGCTATTGGACAAAGGTCCAGACATATAGATATAAAATTTAAACATGTGAGACAGTTATCTCAGGATGGATTTATCAAAGCAGTTCATTGTGAAACATCAGAGCAAATAGCTGACATATTAACAAAGCCTTTGCCGTCCAAGCAACATAAATATTTGACTTCTAAGTTACATATTTTATATTGTTCTGAATCTGAATGTAATTGGTGTAATATATCGAATCGGCATTTAGAGGGGGATTTGTCACAAGTAAATGCCTTATTCTCCATTATGTAAATAGTATATGAACAGGGTATCAGGGGTTAACTTATTCTTCACTTCTTAATGTATTCATACTTCACCACTCCCATATCTAGCTCCACCCATTGTATATATAAGGAGCTGCATACATCCCTTCTTCGCTTCTATCTGTGAATATTCAGTGAATATAGAATGCCTTATGTAAATAAAGAGAGATATATTTGAACTCTTAATTCTCAAAATTATTTATCGAGTCTGATCCTGAAAATATCGCAACAAAATTTATTTGGCAAGGGAAAAAAGGGAGAATATCATTGAAAAAGCCACAAGAATCTAAAGAAAATAGAGGGTTTGGACTACCAGATTGGTCTTTATATTACCAAGCATGTTCTTTTAACATGGTTAAAAGAATGGATAATCCTTAGATACAAGAGACTGTTATATTTAAAAGGTCTTTCTCTTTCCGAAATAATCCTTGACATTAAAGTTTACAAATGCGAAAGTTAAAGAAACAATACAAAGCAGGAAAAATATAAAAAGAAAAAAAATCCAGAGACAAAGGAAAATAAGAAGGAAAATAGAAAATAGATATATAAAGAAATGATAGCACAAAAATCAGCAGAAGTGATAGTGCCGCTGTCTTAAAAATTTCTATAATCACACAATTAAAAAACTAATATCAAAACGGCAAAAGAAACAAAGAATGTATTTTCTACCATCTATGAAGTCAGTCAGTTCTGATTAACATTTTTATTAAATGAGCTGCATCAGAAAGCCAGAAAAATCAAGAAATACATATTTTCTTTTACAGATTTTTCTCCCTTCACCCCCTTTATTCTTTGTTCCTTTTTTAAAAAAAAACATTTTTCTTAGTTTGCATTATTTTGCTATCTTTGTATTTTTAAAGTTCAATAAAAATATTACCATTTAAAAATAAAGTCAGAAAAATATATTTCAAGGAAAACAAAACTGCCTTCCTTGGTGGGCTGGGATGGATCCTTATTTTAAAAATAATAAAGGTGGGATATAAATAAAAAGATAAATAAATTAGGCATTCTAGCTTATAAAGATCAGTCTTAAATCTGCAAAGAAACAAGATTAATTTTCTCTAAGTGTTCAAGTCAGAATGCCAGGGTGAAATACTAACAACCGCCACAAGGAAGCAGTATTCATCCATAAAACTGGTCATATCCCACAGAATAAAATATTTGTCATTCAGATAGTAAAGATTATTTGCTTAGTGTATCATCCTATGTCTCAGCAACTGTAGGATTTAGGGAGAAAACACCCATAATTCTGTGTGACTGATTGTTGTGCTGAACTTTGATGAGAAGATTTGTGGCCTAATCAAACGGATGGGTCCATGCAAAGACAACCAAGAGCATTTTTAAAATGCAAAAGTGAAATTGAAACAAAAAATGTCTGGCTTCACAATTAAGAAGGACTTTAGATGTACAACTTTTGTGAGATAAGTCATCATATCTATGATTTAAATACCTACATTATTGGTTTTCAACCTTGTCAGCTTCCAAATGGCTTGGCGTTCAATTCCCAGAATTCCCCAGCCAACCAAGGGAATTCTGGGAGTTGAAATCCACCCATCTTTTTTAGAATAGAATAGAGCTGGAAGGGACCTTGGAGGTCTTCTAGTCCAGCCCCCTGCTCAAACAGGATATCCTATACCATTTGACAAAAGTGACCGTCAAGTCTCTTCTTAAAAATCTCCGGTGATGGAGCGTCCATGATTTCTGGTGGCAAGCTGTTCCACTGGTTAATTGTCCACACTGTTAGGAAGTTCTCCCTTAATTCCAGATTGCTTCTTTTTTTGATTAGTTTCCAACCATTGTTTCTTGTCTTGCCTTCTGATGCTCTGGAGAATAATTTGAATAATCTTCTTTGTGGCAGCCCTTCAAATCCTGGCATACTGGAATCCTGCTATCATGTCACCCCTAATTCTTCTTTTCTTTAGACTAGCCAGACCCAAATCCTGCAACCGTTCTTCGTATGTTTTAGTCTCCAGGCCTTTAATCATCTTAGTTGCTCTTCTCTGCACTTTTTCCAAAGTCTCAACCTCTTTTTTGTAGTACAGTGACCAAAACTGATTGCAGAATTCCAGCTGTGGCCTTTACTAAGGTTTTATAAAGCGGCACTACTACTTCACGTGATTTATGCCTCTGTTTAAACAATCCAGGATTGTATTCGCTTTTTTGTCTGCTGCCGCACAGCACTGGCTCATATTCAAGTGATCATCCACTACGACTCCAAGCTCCCTCTCACAGCAGGGGTGAAATGCTCTCGGGTCGGACCGGATCGCCCGATCCAGTAGCAATGGCGGCAGATGATTTGGAGAACCGGTAGCAAAAATCCCTGCCCGCCCCCCATGCCCAGATGAGCCACGCGATCATCAGAGGCTTTTTTAAAAATATTTTTAAAAGCATTTTTTCTACAACCCCTTCGGCCGAAAAAATGCTTTTAAAAGTAAAAAAAAAAAAGCCTCTGATGGTTGAGCGGCTCAGCTGGGATCGTCAGAAGCTTTTAAAAGCATTTTTTCTACAACCTCTTCCGCTGAAGTGATGGTAGGGGGAAAAAAGCCTTTAAAAGCCTCTGATGATCCCAGCTGAGTTGCCTGATCGTCAGAGGCTTTTTTTCCTTTTAAAAGCCTCTGATGAGTTGCCTGACCAGCAGAGGCTTTTTTTCTTTTAAAAGCCTCTGATGATCCCAGCTGAGTTGCCTGATCGTCAGAGGCTTTTAAAAGAAAAAAAGCCTCTGCCGATCAGGCAATTCAGCTGGGATCGTCAGAGGCTTTTAAAAGCATTTTTTAACAACATCTTCGCCGAAGAGGTTGTAGAAAAAATGGTTTTAAAAGTTAAAAAAAAAAAAAGTTGGCCACACACACCCAGTCACATTAACCCCCACCACCATTAAGCCACACCCACAGAACTGGTAGTAACAAATTTTAGATTTCACCCCTGACTCACAGTTCCTGTTTTTGAGCCAGGTCTCACCTAATCTGTACTTCTACCTTTGATTTTTCTTGCCTAAGTTTAAAACTTGGCTTTTATCCACATTTAAAATTCGTTTTGTTGCGTGGGGGGCCATTGTCCAAGTTTGTCAAGATCTAATCCAGACGGAAGATTTATTATCCATGCCATCATGGGATAAAAATAAAGGCCTCCCGTGACATCCTTTGAGTAAACTTGAAAAACAGACTCTAAATTTAACTAAACAATACATTCGTTGGGGGGGTTTTATCTGTTTGGCTAAACTGTGATAAGTTTGTTTGGTTCCGGCGTTGATGCAGTCCGTAGGCATTCAAAACAACTGCGATCACATCAGGAGTAAAATGATATCGTGACTCAAACATCAGCCTCAAATACTCTCATTCCATTGGCGTGGTGTGTGAGTGAGAAGTCCCAGGTTGTGAGTCATGATAGTAGAGTGAGGTGTGTTTTCTCGCTTAGGTTTGCCACCTTCACGAACATCTAAGGCAGTGTTTCTCAACCTTGGCCACTGGACGATGTGGGGACTTCAACTCCCGGAATTCCCCAGCCAGCAAAGCTGGGAGCCAGAATTCTGAGAGTTGAAGTCCACACATCGTCCAGCGGCCAAGGTTGAGAAACACTGATCTAAGGGGTGAACAGTCAGTTATTCTGTCTCATTGAATCATAATGCTGGGAAGGACCTTGGAGGTCTTCTAGTCAATCCCCTATTCTGGCAGAAGACCCTATACCCGTGATGGCGAACCTATGGCACGCGTGCCACAGGTGGCACGTGCATCCATATCGGTGGGCACGCGAGTATTGCCCTAGCTCAGCTGATTTTTGGGCCTTCTGGGCCCACCGGAAGTCGGGAAACAGGCTATTTCTGGCCTCCAGAGGGCCTCCGGGTGGGTGGGGAAGGCTGTTTTCGCCCTCCCCAGGCTCCTAGAAAGGCTCTGGAGCCTGGGGAGAGCAAAGAATGGGCCTTCCAGTCCCGGGCCGTTCCTGGCCTCCGGAAGGCCTCTGGGGGGACGGGAAAGGCTGTTTTCACCCCCCCCAGGCTCCAAGAAAGCCTCTGGAGCCTGCGGATGGCAAAAAACGGGCCTACTGGGCCCACCACGCCATCGCGTGGCAAAAGCGGGGGGAGCACACTGAATTAAGGGTGTGGGCATGCATTGGCGCAAACCCCCCCCCCCGCTCTCCCCCACTTTTGGCACACGACAGCAAAAAGGTTAGCCGTCACTGCCCTATACCATCCGGGTCAAATTGTTGCCCAGTTTCTTTTTAGAAATTTCCAGTGTTAGAGCACTCATAACTTCTGGAGGGAAGCCATTCCACTGATTAATTGTCCTCACTATCAGAAAATTCCTTCTTATTTCTAGGTTGCTTCTCTCCTTGGTTAGTTTCCATCCGTTGCTTCTTGTCCAGTCACTTTTTTTCAGGGCCGTTGGAACTTCAGTCACTAAATGAAGAGTTGTAAGTCTAGGACTACCTGTATAGAATAGAATAAAATAGATTATCGCCTAGGGCAGAATAGAATAATAAAGTTGGAAGGGACCTTGGAGGTCTTCTAGTCCCACAAAACTCCCCCACTGAAAAAATCTGGACACCGATGTTCTCTAGAAGATGCCCTCTTGACGTCCATTCTGGGTATCTAAGCATCCCTGTACAGAAGAACACCCCCCCGAGCTCCCTCCAGGTTATTGGGCAAGACTGGTGACCGCATTGAGTTCAGGGTGCCAAAGGTTAGATGTCCTCTGGCCAAAAAAACTCTTGAGGAGCCTGCTATGCCTGGAATCTGTTTCAGATTACAAGCCAAGCTTGGCTACGGGCCCTGCATTTTTCTCAAGTATTTGCAGAATGCATGACTTGCTTAAGGGAAAGGGTGGTGGGTTAGTCCCTTAAGATCAGTTTAAGGCTGTTCTAGATGAAACGGGGCAGGGGGAATAAACATTTAAGTGTATTAAAGTTTATTAATAAGCAGGGGTCTCCAAATGTGGCCACTTTAAGGAATTGTGGACTTCAACTTCCCAGAATTCCCTCAATTGCAGACCCATTGCAGACCCCTGCCCTAAATGCCATTTCAATGCAGTGGGGGGGTGGGGGGGCTTAATTTGCAGGGAAGTGAAACAAAGACAAAGAAAGGAAGGAGGAGAAAACAGGCAGGAAAAATTAAAATGTCTCTGTTTCTTAGAAGCTTCCTGCTATTTGTACAGCCCCATTTTAAAATGCCTTCTGAGATGAGGTTGTGTTTCCTTTTGGTTTCATACTAGGTTGGTGAGCTGATGAAAACTATTATTTGATACATAATAATTTCATAATTTTATGGTGTCTTTAAAACACAAAATCACAGAAAGGAAAAAAGGAAGGAAGGAAGGAAGGAAGGAAGGAAGGAAGGAAGGAAGGGAGGAAAGAAAGAAAGAAAGAAAGAAAGAAAGAAAGAAAGAAAGAAAGAAAGAAAGAAAGAAAGAAAGAAAAGGAGGACAGGAGGGAGGGAGGGAAAGAAAGAAGGAGGGAAGGGAGGGAGGAAGAAAGAAAGAGAAAGAAAGTAAGGAAGGAGAAAGAAAAGCAAGAAAGAAAGGTGGGAGGGAGGGATGGAGAGAAGGAAGGAAGGAAGGAAGGAAGGAAGGAAGGAAGGAAGGAAGGAAGGAAGGAAGGAAGGAAGGAAGATGAGAGGGAGGGAGGGAAGGAAGGAAAAAGGAAAGAAAGAAAAAGAAAGCATGGGGAGGGAGGGAGGGAAGGAAGGAAGGAGAAAGAAAGAGAAAGAGAAAAAAGAAGAAAATAAAGGAACAAGAAAAAGAAAAAAGGAAGGGGGGAGAGAGAGAGAGAGAAAGAAAGATAAAAAGAAAGGAAAAAGTACTGAAGAAAAACAGAAAAGAAAAAAGATATCAAGAAGCTGTTTTCTCTATTTACAGCAGTTATAAATCCAAACAGTTTAACCTCTCTAAAGTTATAATCTTATTACTCTTCTTTCTGTAATTTATCTTATCTTAAACATGAAAGCCATAAATCACAAATTAATTCTTTTCATTTTTATGTAAAAAAAAAAAGTCCGCAATAGGCTTTGAATCACCAATAAAAGCACAGACTAGAACTAAAGGAAACAATTTAGAAAATATATCATGTTTTTCAATGTATTTCATAGCATTTCCCATTGCTCTGCTGTATTTCAAGTCACATTTTGACCTGTTTAAAATTCTCCTCAGAAAGGAGAATATTGGCTAGTTTTTAAGAGCACTTCTTCTTTACTTTACTTGTATTTTGCTAATTGGACTTCACTGTTTTGTTCTCTTTTACGTGCCCTTTATCTTTCATGGTTTATATTATTTTTTTTCAAATATGTAATTTAATTTTTTTTAAATTTAAATGTGTACATTTTTTAAAAAAAAGATGGCACAGAATTCTTTGCTCCACAAACTCCACAAAATGGACAAGTTTGGATCTGTCATCAAGGCTGTAAACAAAGACAAGTAAATGTGACTTTATATGATGTAAAAATAACCCTTTGTTTTATTTAATGTTTTTGGGGGCAACTTTCAAGCTCTGAGTTTTTATTTTTATGTTATTTTTATGGGTCACCCATGTCCCACATTGGGAAAGCGGTTGAGAAAAAGTCATGCCTCAAGATCTTTTTTAGCACCAGGACTATTGCAAAAAATAAAAATAAAAAAGTCGAAACATGCTAAAAAAAAAAAAAAGCAAATATATGCCATTTTATTTTGGCCAAAATTATTGCTCCTTCTTAACCTTAATCTAGAAATTGCGGCGTGGAAGCTCCCCAGCCAAGGTTAGAGTCCCTTTATCAAATATGCTGACTTATTATTGATAGGAGAGAAGGAAAAAAAATAACTACTATATATATATATATATATTTATTCAGGTTTGAAATTGAAACTTGCAACCAAAGGTGTGGGGGAGGGGCCACAAAGCAGAAGTTTCTGCAATTAGAACAGTCCCCACCCGGGACGCCGCGCCCGATTGGCGAAGAACGTAGCGTTCTTGGCTTTCCTCGGATTGGGATTGGTCGCCTTGAGCCGTCACTCAACCGCTTTTGGGTCTTTCCCGGCTGCTTGTCTTCCAAAGCACAGCCCGGCGAGGGCTTCCACACACGGTGTCCACGCGCCGCTGGCTGGCTTCCGATTGGCTGCCGGGATCGTAAACACGGCGAGGGAGCCAATGGGAGCGCTGTTCACGAGCGCAGCACGCGGGCCCACGAGCCGGCCGCATGGCGCGTGCTGAGATCAACAACGGAGGGGGGCGGGGGCAGGAGGGCGGGAGCGAGTATAAAAGCGCCGGCTGCGTCACCGCACAGGCAGAGCTGGGGAAGCAGCCGAGCAGGACGGAGGTGCTTCGCTGTGCGCTCGTCTCCCAAAAAGTGACATAAACCGCGTCCTGCATCGCTCGCCCCGCTTCCCATTCTTACAAAAGCAGCCTCGGGAATCCGGAGAGCCATTGCATTTTTTGCAATCTCTTTGCATTTTTGCAATTTTGACACACGCACACACCATGGTGGTCTTTAAGCGGATCAAGGCGTTGCGGCTGGATTTCGAGGAGAACGGCCGGGTCTATTCCAGCGGCGAGAAAGTAGCCGGCCGCGTGGAAGTGGAAGTGGCCGAAGTCACGCGTGTCTCGGCCGTGCGGTTCCTAGCCTGCGGGGTGGCCCGCGTGCTGTGGATCCGGGGGCCCCAGCAGTGCAAGCAGGAGATGGAATACCTGCGCCACGAATCGGTGCTCCAGCTGGAGGACCAGCCCGCCGGTGAGGCTTTGCACGGAGGAGGTGGGCTTTTGGGGCGGGGGACTCCAGGTCCCATGCGTCTGGGAGTGGGAGCGCCCCCCCCATCGGTGGCTTGGCATGCATGGCTGGGAAGGAGGATTGGGCACAGCAGCCGGGCATCTCAGCCACTCTTTTAAAAGAGGGGTGGACTACAACTCCCAGAATCCCCCCTCCGGCCAATTATGGGAGTTGTAGTCCTCCCCTCTTTTAAAGAGCGGCCGAGGTTGAAGATGGTCCTGCTTCTGGGGTGTGAAAACAATTGGGTAGGAACAGCAAATTTCCTCTACTAAAAAACCTTCTTTTAAAGAAGTTTTAAAATCGAATTTTAAAAACTTCTTTAAAAGATTGCACCCAAAAAAATCCCAGGGTCTTGATTCCTAAATAAACCCCAGCTTGCCATCCCTAAATGTCTAGGAACTTTAATTTATATATTTAATTATTTGTATATATATTAAAATGTATGTTTAATTTATATAGTCAACTTTTACAGCCACCCAGCTCAATCAAGTGATTGTTTATTCTGTCTTCTTTGATGTTGAAGGAAGGGTTAGGATGCAAGGAGGGAATAGATTGCTTCCAATTTAATCCAATTTATTTTAAAAAAAAAACAATCGGAGGTCACCAAGGAAATCCCTAAAAGGATGTTAAAAATGCCTTTTAAAAAAAAAAAAGAGAGAGAGATTGGACACTCATTTGTTTGAAATGGTATTGGGGTCTCCTGCTTGGAACAAGGGGGTTGGACTAGAAGACCTCCAAGGGTCCCTTCCCAACATGTTATTCTGAGAGAGGGACCGAGGTGAGGGGGACACCCTCCTGGAGTTTTTAAATTTTGCCCGAGTTCCGCTGCTTTCCAAGAAAAGAAATTCTGGATGGTACAGTATGTCCCAGGCAGGAGACAATTTTGGCAACCTTGTTTTAATCGGAAGCGAATTCCCCGGCCATCCAGGTGTTCCCTTTACAAGGGAGGCTTTAGCTGTCAAAACTTGGCTGGAGATCACAGCCAGAGAACGAAAGCTGGAAAGAGAAAAATAAATCCATTTCTGTAGCTTGTTTCTGAGTTTTTAAAAGAAGTGGGATGAACACTGGTTGCGTTCCTTATTTTTAAAAGGGGAAACCCCTTGGAAACCCTTCTTTCTCTTCTGCTGCAAATGTTAATTTTCAGCTTGGAAAAAGAATCCATAAATCTGATTTCTTCCTTTGCTTCTCGTATTTTTCTAGATAAAGATGGTTCTGTTTTGCTGAGACCAGGAAACGTTTACCAATACAAGTTCGAATTTGAACTGCCCCAAGGGTAAGTAAGAGATCAAATAAAAGACTTTAAATCGGTGTGTAAAGTCCTTTCATCCGTCATGGATCTGCCCTTGTTCTCCTTTCGTCTAACCTGCTGGGGTTTTCTTTCCAGGCCTTTGGGCACCACCTTTAAGGGCAAGTACGGCTGTGTGGATTACTGGGTGAAGGCCTTCCTGGATCGGCGCTCTTTCCCAACTCAAGAGGTGAAGAAGCGTTTCGAAGTCATGGATCAAATTGACGTCAACACTCCAGATCTGATGGTAACTATCTGCTGTTGATTTCCTTCAATCTTTCCTCTCAATCACGCAGGGTTAAATTAGTTAGAATTGCAACTTTAAATACCTGGTGGTTTTTTTTCTGTCTTTCTCCAGACCACCTCCCCAAACTTTTGGTGAAGTTTTTGGACTTTTGGGTGGGAATTAATAACCTGTGTCCAAGGAAGTAAAATGTTTCTGGATCATTAGTTTTATAACTGCCTGACTTGGAAGGAAGTTCGCTAAGGAAGAATTTGCAAAGAAAAAAAAAATCCAGTTGAATGTAGTTTACAGTGGATCAGATGATGGTTAATCAAGTTTTGTCTGACTTTGTCGTGTGTTTCTCCGTAGTCTCCGGTCTCTGCCAAAAAGGAGAAGAAAGTTTCTTGCATGTTCATACCAGACGGGCACGTTTCTGTTAGCGCCAGGATCGACCGCAAGGGATTCTGTGAAGGTGAGATTCTTGGGAGCATGGCAATTTCTCTGCCGGTTTTACCTCCATCTGGTAACTTTTATTTGTAAAAACTTTAGCTCGCCCATTGGAGGTAGAGCAGATCAAAACAGGGTTGCCAGCACTGAGTCATTTTTAAAGTCCAGATCTGGGGTTTTGATCTCTTGTCTGTGTTTCTAGGTTTATTTCAAAATCTTTTTTAAGTTTTTCTATATCCATAACATATTGCATATGTTAAAAATAATGTAACAGAGTTGGAAGGGACCTGGGAGATCATCTAGTCCAACCCCCTGCTCACTCAGGAGACCTGTACTAGGGATTCGAACTGCTGACCTTTCTGAACAACAAGCTCAGTGTCTTAGCTTGTATAATACAATAAGTTGTATTAAGTTAATATAAGTTTAAGGCTAAGTTTATCTAGGTTATCTAGCTTTTTTTGTGTAGAATCTGGGTTGATTGAAGTGTGAAGTAAAAATATAGTTTTAAAACTATTGTGGGTTTTTTCTTTTCTTTCGTTTTTGTAGAATCTGGGTGGATTTGGGTGAAAAGAAACCCTGACTAGATAAAAGTGTAGTTTAAAGCTTGTTAACGCTTTTAGTTATCTACGGGGTTTTTTTGAGTAGGATCTGGATTTGAATGTGAAATCCGGAGGTGCTTTTTTTTTAGGAAGCCTCCACTGGCAACCCTGAATAAGAACATTGAATTAATTTGAGGGGATTCCTAGGTGACTTGGAAACACAGGCTGTTAAGTGCTCTTGAGGGTCTAACCCCCACCATCTCTTCCTCTGCCTTCCTTCCAGGTGATGACATCTGCATCAACGCAGACTTTGAGAACACCTGTTCTCGGATCGTGGTGCCCAAGGCAGCCATCGTGGCCAAGCACACCTACCTAGCCAATGGTCAGACCAAGATGTTCTCCCAGAAACTCTCCTGCGTCCGAGGCAATCACATCACCTCTGGCATGTCCGAGTCCTGGCGGGGAAAAACCCTCCGAGTCAGGAAAATCAAGCCATCCATTCTGGGCTGCAATATCCTGCGCGTGGAGTATTTCCTGCAGGTGAGAGCAACCTTGGAGACGGAGCCCCACTCCTACAACTCTTAGCTCCCATTGCAGATCGGGTTAGATCCAGCTAATAAAATAAAGAGGATATTTTGTAGCTCGGGGTTGAACTGTGAGCTCCTTGGTGCTCTCTGAGCTTGCTGGCAAGCCATTTCATGACCCAGCTAGGTAACATTATCAGGCCTAGAAGAGGAGGGGGGATTGTGAAGAGAAGGAGGAGGTCCCTGGTGCTGAGTTTGATGGTTTCCTGGCAGGCATTTCACTGCCCATCTAGCTAACATCAGGAGTTAACTGCAGAGCCGTCTCTTCCAAGTGCTTAAATTAAGCTTCAGGGTCCCAGTTTTTAATTTCTTAAAAATTATCGATTCTAACCAGCTTCAACTGGTTCTAGTTTAGCCAAAGTTTGGCTCTCCCAGAACCTGTTTTTTAAAAAAATCCAGGTCTCTTCCCCCTTATTTTCAAGGACGTTCTTGAGCCAATCCTGTATCACTACCGTGTTTCCCCGAAAATAAGACGCTGTCATATATATATATATATTGAACCCTGAAATAAGCCATGCACTCAAAAGCCCAATTGGGCTTATTATCAGGGGATGTCTTATTTTGGGGAAAACCAGGTACATGTGGGATTAAACTTTTAGAGAAAGAGCCTCTTTTAATCCAGGCAGGTGTCTCTTCCACCTAGCAAGCCTCCCCACCTCACCGTTGTTCCTCTGTCCTTCCTTCCCCAGATCTACGTCAGCGTCCCCGGCTCCAAGAAGATCATCCTTCAGTTGCCCCTGGTCATCGGCAACAAGTCCAGCTTCGGCAGCCGCAATTCCAGCATGGCCAGCCAGACCAGCTCCGAGATGAGTTGGGTGGACCTCAACATGCCCGATGTTCCAGAAGGTGAGAAGCTTCGATGTCCTTGAGTTTGACCCTTCAAAAAAGGTCCAGGGGAGAGCCTTCTCACTGGCTTTGTTATTTTGAGAGCTTTCCTAGACACCTTGCAATGTCCACAACTGTCCCTTGACCCTCCAGAGCTGACCACCACCTCTTTTCCTCTCCTTTCTAATAGCACCTCCATGCTACCTGGACATCATTCCTGAAGACCATCGGATCGAAAGCCCCACCACTCCTCTCTTGGACGAGCTGGACAATTCCTTCGACAGCCCCATCTTCATGTACGCTCCCGAGTTCAAATTCATGCCGCCACCAACCTACACAGAGGTGAGGTTTCTTTTTAAGGGAATGGGGGGGGGGGAAGGGGGCACTACACAAGTCAAGTTTTGCAGAGCGCAAGTTTTTAGGTCTTGTGTTGTAAGGTTGCCTTGCCTGCTTGGGGGGGGGGCGGGATAGGGGTGTCTAGGCCCCCATCCCACCCAACCAGGCCGATCTGGGATTGAACACTGGCAAATCACCTTATGGAAAATCCCCTCATCCAAAGGGACAGTGCATCTGTCAAAGGAGGGATGATATGGGCATGCATGCAAGCCGTGGATGCAGAAAAAGTGAGAAAAAAAAAGATGGGATAAAGAAAGGATGGACAACCTCCGATCTTCTCTCATCCCTTCTGAGAATGAGACTTAAATTAACCCCCCCCTTCCATTCAAGCTATGATTTCCAGCTGAGTTAGTTCAATCAGAATAGAATTAGAAGGGACCTTGGAGGTCTTCTAGTCCAACCCACTGCTCGAAGAGACTCCTAGACCAAGGGTCTCCAACCTTGGTAATTTTAAGCCTAATGTAATGGTAATTAAGCAAGCTGGCTGGGGAATTCTGGGAGTTGAAGTCCTCCAGGATTAAAATTGCCAAGGTTGGAGACCCCTGGCCTAAGGCCATTCCAGAAAGGTGACTTGTCTAGTCTCTAAAAAAAAACCCTCCAGATTTTATTTTATTTTAGTTTGCACAAAGAAGAATGTTTTCACCTCCAGTTTACACTTCTCCCTTTCCTATCTCTCTCTCTCAGATCGATCCTTGCACTGCGAACAATAACATTGTCCAGTGAACTCTCCAAAGAAAACTCTGGTGTGGCTGTGATTTTATCCAGCTTTTTTTTTTTCCTGGACTTTCAAAAAAATTGCCCTGGTAGCAATTCTGCAACGCAGCCGAAAAAAAGGCGCACAGAGAAAAACCTTCCAGGTTTGTCAAAATTGACCTCTCAGGAAACCGAGTCAGCAAAGGAGCAAGAAAACAGGCTTCCTAGTGCCTTAGCACACACGTGTTCCAGATGACAAAAAAAAAATGGGGGACATGTATGAAGGAGGGGTTTTTTCCCCTTCCTCAAAAGCCTTTGCAGAGCAAAATGTGTGCCCCTTGCAAAACTGACCGGTGCTAATGCGATTGTAGGGGTGGTAGAGGCAGGTGTGCCTCGTTTTTTTTTCCCCTCCTTGACACAAGGGAAAAAAGGGGAAGTAGAAGAAAACTCAAAGAAGTTTTTTGAGACTTGGGTAGTAAGGGACTTCACTGCTACCGAGGCACAAAAATTCATACCTCTACACTTTTTTGTAGGTGTGACATTGTGTAGTTGACGAACAAAAAAAGGGGGGGCTTCAGCCATTTCGTGGTTAGGGTGCAAGAAGGGAGAATAATTGGCTGGAAGAGTTTCCGTTAGGGAAGGAGAGAGCTGCTCATATTGGGTGGAGGTTGAATGGAGCTGCGGGGTTTTTTTCCCCCCCAGTCTTTTAAACCCTCCCACCATCTTAATTGTGGCAGCTTTGGGAGGAAGGAGCATGTAGGGGGAGGAAGAGTGGCTAGGAAAAGGGATCAGAGGTTAGTAGAGGAGGTGGTGAGGAGGAGGCTTCCTCTCGCCAGCCTCCAGGAGAAGGAGGAGAAACGAGAAGCAAAGAGAAGTTGGAAAACTTTGCATAGCAATAAAGCTATTGCGGCATCCGAAGAGTCTATATAAGCAAATAAATAAAGCTTGTTGAACAATGCAAGATAGCAACTTGGGGTCCTCTTGAGTTGTTATCTGTTTATTTTTTTTTATAGCACTTAAATCCTGTATATTTTTTTCCTTTTGTCTATAAATCTGTTAAGTAAACAACTTTGTTTGTTTTTGGTAAGGGAGAAATCACTGTTTTGCCTAGGATCTCCAATAGATGTTCCATGTTCAGAAGCGTGGGGTAGATTGATTGACAGGTTTGGGGGGGGGAGGTCGCAGATGGGGGGGGTCAGCAGCCTTATTGAAGCCCCCCCCAGGGGCCACCAGAAGATCAAAAATGCTTTTTTGCCAAACGATGCTGCATTACAAAAAAAAAATGAATGTAGACACATATCTATAAGCAAAGAGCTTCAATATTTCAAGAAGCATTTATTTTTGGTCAGTATCCGTCCTGCGACACTCCCGACTTGTTTACCTCCAACAACTTGTGTGGTTTTTTTTGTTCTCCCCACGTCAGAAAAAAAAAAAATACGCACTTGAAATGACTCTGCACTGCATAGCCGAAGTGTTAATTCATCCCATGTTTTGTTGCCACAAATACCTTGTGTGTCACACAAACGGGTGTACTGATTATTATTATTATTATTTTTTCTTAAAACTTGTTTTTTTTGTTTCACTGTTTTGTATTATTTGCGACTCAAGTTATATTTTGTACCGTTGAACTATGGTGTATAAAAAGCCTTTTTTCCTAATAAATTATCAAAACATTAAAATGCCGTGTTTGCTTCTGATTTGGGGGTTGTGGTGCAAGATTTGATGTCAACCTCAAAAAAAAAGTTTTACATGTGCAAATGCAAGTTCCTTGTAAGCACTTTTTTTTTACAGATTTAACAGTTGGAAGGGACCTTGGAGGTCATCTAGTCCAACCCCCCACCCAAGCAGGAGACCCTACACCTTTTTGACAAATGGCAGTCCAATCTTTTCTTCAAAGCTTCCAGTGATGAAGCTCCCACAACTTCCGAAGGCAACTTCTGTTCCATGGGTTGATTGTTCTCACTGTCAGAAAATTTCTCCTTATTTCTAGATTTAATCTCTCGTTGATTAGTTTCCATCCATTCTTCCTTCTCTGGCCTTCGGGTGCTTTGGAGAATAGCTTGACCCCCTTCCTCCTCTCTGGGGCAGCCCCTCAAATACTGGAAGATGCTATCCTGTCTCCTCTGGCCCTTCTCTTCACTACACTAGCCATGCCCAGTTCAGATTAACAGAGTTGGAAGGGACCTTGTAGGTCATCTAGTCCAACCCCACACCCAAGCAGGAGACCCTACACCAGGAGTTGGAAGTCCACCCATCTTAAAGCATGCTGGCAGGGGGATTCTGGGAGTTGAAGTCCACAAACCTTAAAAATTGCCAAGCTTGGAACCCTGGTCTACCACACTGCCAGTTTCTTTTCTCCGCAGCTTCAAGACACCAACCAATGCGGGTAGTCCTCGCTTAATGACCATTCAGCGACCAAAATTATGATGGCCCTGAACGAAGGGACTTAGAGCCCAAAGGTACATCAGTTTCAGCCTTCCCTACAATCACATGATGATCTGCATTACAACCGCCTCGAGTCATGACCCTAATTCTGATCTCAATTGTGATCATAAGTCGAGGACTCTCTGTAACGGTGTTGGAAAGTCGATTTTGAGCAAAGGGTGTGCCAACTCCAGTAACCAGGCTGGGTGCAGTGAAGCCTCCATCCTGGCCTGCCTTGAGAAACGTCGGTCTCTCATGCCCTGGCCTTCAAAGGAAGCATTAATCAATAGATGTATTGATCCCTGGAGATTGGAAGGCTCTGGCAAAGATGTAGGAGAGAATTCATGGAAATGTCCCTTTTGCTGCGCCTATTTTGGGACTTCCTTTGGTCAGATCTGCTCTTGAGTGAGCCAGAAGAAGCTGTGAGATAGTTGTGCTGGGTTGTTTTTCAGCTCCCAGCAGCTTTCCAGAGACAGAATAACAAAATTGGAAGGGACCTTGGAGGTCTTCTAATCCAACCCCCTCCTCAAGCAAGAGACCCCAGACCCGTGATGGCAAACATATGGCACGCGTGCCACAGGTTGCACATGGAGCCATATCAGTGGGCACGACAGCTCAGCTCTGGGGCGCATGCGCGTGCCAGCCAGCTGATTTTCGGGCCTTCTGGGCCCACCAGAAGTAGGGAAACAGGCTGTTTCCTGCCTCTGGAGGGCCTGGGGGTGGGGGTGGGGAAGGCCCGTTTTTCTTTCTTACCTGGCTCCAGATCCTCTCTATTTATCTGGGAAGGGCGAAAACAGCCTTTCCCACTCCCTTGGAGGCCCTACGGAGGCTGAAAGGGCCCATTTCCCCATTCCCGGTGGGACAGGAAGTGACGTTTTTTCCTGTCCCCAGCCTCCAGAGACTCCTAGAGAGGCTCCTAGAGACTCCTAGAGAAGTTCTGGAGGCTGGGGACAGCAAAAAATGTCACTTCCTGTCCCACCGGGAGTCGGGAAATGGGCCCTTTCAGCCTCCGTAGGGCCTCCAAGGGAGTGGGAAAGGCTGTTTTCGCCCTTCCCAGATACACAGAGAGGATCTGGAACCAGGTAAGAAAGAAAAACGGGCCTACCAGGCCATCATGTGCCAGGAGCGGGGGGGAGGGGGTTGCGCACGCATGCGCGTGGGCACGTGTGCGCGTGACCCTCCCCCGCCCCCCTCTCCTGGCACGCGATGGCAAAAAGGTTAGCCATCACTGCCCTAGACCATTCCAGACAAGTGGCCGTCCAGTCTCTTCTTGAAAATCTTCCCTGATGGAGCACCCACAACTTCTGGAGGCAACTTCTGTTCCAACTGGTTGATTGTCCTCACTGTCAGGAATGGCTGTCCAATCTCTTCTTGAAAACCTCCAGCTCAGTGTTTCTCAACCTTGGAAGCTTGAAGATGGGTGGACTTCAACTCCCAGAATCTCCCAGCCAGCAGCACTGGCTGGGGGATTCTGGGAGTTGAAGTCCACCCATCTTCAAGCTTCCAAGGTTGAGAAACACTGCTCCAGCTTGTCTGGTTGCTCTTCCTTCAAGTTGTCTTCCTTGAGTTCTCCTGCTTCTCCATGGCAGGTCCTCCCAAGTGAAAGCAAACTCTACATCTAAAATTATACATCGTTTTCAGTGGTGGGTTGCTACTGGTTCACACCGGAGCGTTGCACGGGAGCATGCATACTAGTGGTGGGTTTCAAATTTTTTTACTACCGGTTCTGTGGGCATGGCTTGGTGGGCGTGGCAGGGGAAGGATACTGTAAAATCTCCATTCCCTCCCCAATCCAGGGGAAGGTTACTGCAAAATCCCCATTCCCTCCCGATCAGCTGGGACTCGGGAGGCAGAGAATAGATGGGGGCAGGGCCAGTCAGAATTTTTACTACCGTTCTCCGCTACCAGTTCTCCAGAACTGGTCAGAACCTGCTGAAACCCCCTCTGGCCCACACCCACGAGCAAACCAGTAGCGATGGGTTTCGAAACCCACTACTGATTGTCTTCCAGTCGTCCAGGCAAAGTTTTCTGGAAATTGATTCATGGCAACAACTGAACTTCTTTTCTTGTTTGGTGCAAAATGTTTTCCTGCTGATCCAAGTGGCTTCTTCAGTCCTGAACGAAAAAGACAGCCAGTTGCCATGACTCACCTTCCAGGAAACTCTACTGTTCATTTCGTCACTGTCAGATGTAAATGCCTTATTCTCTAATGTGTAAATAATGTATATATGGAACATCAGGGGTTAACTTATTACTTGAGCTTTAATGTATTCATATTTTACCACTCCCATTCCTGGCTCCGCCCCTTGTATATAAAAGGAGCCATCCTCCCCATTTTCCTTGCTTCTATCTTGAATATTCAGCGAATATAGAATGCCTATTATGATTAAAGAGAATTATATTTAAACCTATAACTTCTATTATCTTTATTGAGTCTGATCCTGAAAATATTGCAACAAGCTGGTAGCAGAGGATGGTTAATTGACTCAATAAGTAATTAAAAATGTCCAAGGAAGATAGGCCCAACACCAGGGCCTACAGCAAAGAAATAGAAACTGATCAAGAGATGATCAACGAATCCACTAATGCGATTTCGAGAGAATCCGAAGAATACACCACTGAAGAAGAAGAACTGATGAGTGAAAATAACGACCAGAAAGAAATCGAGATAGAAAATAACGAACTCAGATCAGAAATATTAAAAATACTAAAAAGCCAAAAGAATGATGAAAGCCTCATCGCGGACCTCCAGGAGATGCTGAGGAACAGCGGAGCAGCGAGAGAGAAAAACATCATTAAAGAAAAACCCAAAGATCAAAAAACTGTGAGTGAAATGACTACTGAGAAAATAGTTGTAAAAAAGAAAAGATGTGACCCCGCGCGAAATTTTGAACGGCAGCCATCTTGGTTTCAACGAACTTCAAAAGAGAGTGAAGCAGAGCCAATCAAAACGCTCAGTTCAAAATTTCTGGCGCGAAAAACACTATCAGACGAAGAAAGTGAAAAAGAAGTCTCAAACTCTTCAGATGAACCAAAATCAGAAAGTGAAGACGATTTAACAAAGTCTCAAGTAAAGTCAGCAATGAAAACGCTTTTTGCTGCTTTTGGGCCAAGATTGAAAATCTCCAAGACATCGACGAAGAAGCAAGAAATCAAACCGACAACTCAAGACCTGCACGCTCCCATCCTGACTTCGAAAACGACGACACCCGAGCCCAGAGAGCCATGCCGATTCCGCCCTACACCGCAGACAGAATCGAGTGCCAGCACACACAAGAGAAAGAGAAGAACCGCCGCCATCACCAAAGCCCCAAAAACCGAGCCAGAGACCGACTCATCTGAAGAGGAGCGGATCGAGAGAGCTGAAATGGAGAGAACCTTCCACAACGGCGCCAAAGAAGAAATGAGCAACGCGCATGTGCAAAACTACGTAGACGGCCCCGAAAGACTCGAACTGGCCAGAGAACCGCGCAGACTCGTTACAAGCATCCCAATGCCGTTCTGTAATTTCCTGCACTTGAGAGACCACGGACTGCCTCAGGTTGTAAGTAATGGACAAAATAATGTGGGGAACTTACCCAGTGACTTCCCAAAACTTAGAGTTGATGGCATTAATTTACAAGAGTGGTACCAACAGCTTCAGGTTATTTTTATGAAAGAAAATTTACTATTCTTTATAACTAGTCCTCCAAGAAGACCTTGGACTTTAAAAATAGACTGTTTACATCATAGAGCATTTTTCATAATAATTTCTAGCGTGTCTCCTGCAATGTATCATAGCATCAAACCAAACCTAACTGTATCAGAAATAATTCAATGCATGTTTAATCTATTTCACAGCGATAGCGTAGCCACAACCACAAGAATGTCTAAGGATTTCTTTTCTTCTAGAGTGAAACCAGGGGTTTCTATAAGTGAACATTTGATAAATCTAAACAAAATAAGAGCTGAGCTGCAATTGAGGGGGGAAGTGATTTCAGATCAAACTATGAAAAGTGTTATTATCAATTCACTTGATCCATCATGGGATAGCTTTATGTCACACTTAGATACCATTAATTTGGGATATTTATCAATAGAAAGTCTATCTAACAAATTGATAGCAGAAGACAATTCAAGAAAAAATCGTTCCAGTAACCAAACAGAACACAAATCTTTTAGGAAAGTAGTCTTTCAAGATAAATATAATGAAGCCTTTAGATGCCACAATTGTGGATCCAGGGAACACAGTAGAAGAGACTGTCCCAAAGTCCCAAGGGAGAGACATAGGCCAGAATATAGGAGCAAATACAATTACAGACAACCTTCCACAGATAGACACAAATATAGAAGTCCACCAAACTACAGAGAAAGTAGAGGGGGTAGAGAAAATTCAAAAGAGAGAAAATCTGGGTCACTAAATGGGCTAAATAAACAAGACAGCACCAAAACACAACAAGATGAGAACAATAATTGGCTTATTGATTCTGGTGCAACAAATCACACCACTAATAACAAAAGTATATTATCTTCATTTACAGAAGATAAGTTTGTGATAAAGGTAGCTAATCAAGAAAAGGTTCAAGTATTAGGCAGAGGAAATGTGACCTTGCCTGGTTTAGGGAAAATAGAGGGGGTATTATTAATCCCAGAAATACCTCACAACATACTAAGTGCTATAAAACTAAGCAGAGAATCTGACATCAATATAGTTTTCTCAAAGGGGAAAGCAACTATAGAAAAGAACAAAACAAATGTAGGCACTGTGATGATAAAAGGGGGTCTACCCTATCTGATAACCAAAGAAAGATGGTTACATAACATTGATTCAAATATGGAAGATTGTATTGAAGCAGATGATGAAAATGTCAGTAACAGTGACAATGATGAATGTAAAATAACTCATGATAACAAAAATACACACAATGAGAAGAAACCAAAAATAGGTAAACCAATTCATGATGAGTGTGCTCATATCTTACATAGGAAGTTAGGACATGCTAGCTTTCCTGTAGTACAAAAAATGACTGAACACGCAGAAGGTGTAAAAATAAAAAATTGTGAAAATTATTTAGAATGCTCAGTATGTAAATCCACCAAACTAAAAACCAGTCCTAGACCAAAAAAATCTAACAGATCAACTAACAATATTTTTGATTTGGTACATATGGACTTAGTTGGTCCATTAACTCCATCAATTACCTATAGAAAACGTTACTTCCTAACAATAGTGGATGATTACAGTCGCTATGGTTTTGTTTACACATTAAAGCACAAGGATGAAACCTTTCAGAAATTTAAGGAATTCTACAAACGCGTAGAAACACAATATAATATCAGAATAAAACAAATTATGACAGATAGGGGATGTGAATTCATGTCTAAAGAATTCTCCCAATGGTTAAAGGATAGAGGGATGCTACATTTCACGTCCAATCCATTTTCTGCCTTTCAAAATGGGATTGCAGAGAGAAAGAACTCCACACTACAAACCATGATTAGATGCACATTAGAGGATGCTGGTTTAGGCAAACAATTTTGGTCAGAAGCCTTACATTATTCAAATTACACTCAAAATAGAACATGGTCCAGTATTGTGAATAAGACACCATATGAGGTGATGTACAATAGAAAACCTAAATTAGCACACATGCACATATTTGGAGTTACTGCAGACGTGCACATACCTAAACAATTGAGGAGAAAGGGAGAAAACGTATCCAGGAGATTAAGATTCATGGGATACGAAACTGGAACCAAAGGGTACAGATTCATCGATAATAATAACAAATTTATAGTATCCAGAACAGCTGTGTTTCATGAGCAGGCCAATTGGTCTAAGTTGCACCTTAATGAAATTTTTCCTAATAAAAGCAAAGATAATATATCTTGCGAGGAAGGAACAACAGAAAATCAAAATATTAACAAAAGTAAGAACAAAACCAAAACTTGGACAAATAGTCAGCATAAAATAAAGACAGACACATTAACAAAAAAGGAAGCCAGATATTTGCATGACAACCATAGCAAACCTGAAAGAAGTATTAGAAATAATAGAAACCAAATACCAAATAAATACAAAGATTATATTATGCATATGGATGGAGAACAAATAACACCTAATACATATGAGGAAGTATTGAAACTTCCCCGTGAAGAAAGAGAAAAATGGGAACTAGCTATGGAAAAAGAAATGAAAAGTTTACAAGGATTAAATGTATTCACACCTGCGATCGCACCTAAGGATAAAACAATTATAGGTACCAGGTGGATTTATAAAATTAAGAATTTAGAAGGAGGTAATACCTTATACAAGGCCAGACTAGTTGCACAAGGTTATGCACAAAAATATCCAGAAGACTATACTGACACATATTCACCAACTGTGAGAACAGAGAGTGTCAAAACAGCTCTTGTAGTAGCATCTGCACTCAATCTAGACGTGTTTCAATATGACATACAGACTGCATACTTACATGCAAAATTAGATAAGGAAATATATGTAAGAGCACCACACAGTCAATACACTAATAAGAACGAAATTTGGTTACTAAATAAGAGTCTGTACGGATTGAAGCAATCTGGCAAAAGATGGTACGATTGTTTGGTAAAGGTACTAAAGACCATGGATTTCAACGCCACCACTGCTGATAACTGTTTCTTTGTAAAAAAGAGTAATGATCATATTGAATTTGTATTAATTTATGTGGATGATATTTTATATATTGGAAAGCATAAAGAGAGCAGGGAAATCTTTGTAAATAAGTTAAACGAACACTTCTCATTGAAATCACTAGGTAGAGTGAATAAATACCTTGGTGTACAAATTAACAAAACAAAAAGGGGATTCAAACTTACTCAAAAAGATAAAATCATTGAACTCCTAAACAAATGTAACTTAAATAATGCCAAAACATGTGACACACCTATGCAAACTGATTTTCTTAGAAACAATGGTGAATCTTCCCCTGAGTTTAAAGACAACACATTTTACAGATCAGTTATAGGTTCACTCCTTTATATATCTAATTGGACTAGGCCAGATATTGCATTACCTCTCAATTTATTGTCAAGATATGTTAGCAAACCAACCTTGTATCATTGGGAAGCTGTCAAAAGAATTTTAAGATATCTAAAAAGTACATTAGATTTTTGTTTAATATTGGAACCCAATAATGACAAAGAACCAAAAATTACTTGTTATGCTGATGCAGATTGGGCTGGTGATACATCATGCAGAAAGAGTACCTCTGGTTATGTTTTTCTATTGAACGATTGTCCAGTTTACTGGTATACTGGTAAACAAGAACTGGTAGCCACCTCTACCACAGAAGCAGAATATGTTTGCTTGTCTAAAGCTGCAAATAACCTTGTATGGTTCAATGATTTGATCACAGATGTTTGGAAGAAACCTACTTTACCATTTATTATGCATGAAGATAACAAAGCGGCCATTGAAATTTCTAGATCCGATGCAATTGGACAAAGGTCCAGGCATATTGATATAAAATTTAAGCACGTGAGACAACTATCTCAAGACGGATTCATCAAAGCAATACATTGTGATACTTCTGAACAATTAGCTGACATATTAACAAAACCCTTACCTTCTAAACAACACAAATATTTAACTTCTAAATTATATGTATTATATTGTCCTGAATCTGAATGTAACTGGTGTTGTATAACGAACCGGCATTTAGAGGGGGATTTGTCAGATGTAAATGCCTTATTCTCTAATGTGTAAATAATGTATATATGGAACATCAGGGGTTAACTTATTACTTGAGCTTTAATGTATTCATATTTTACCACTCCCATTCCTGGCTCCGCCCCTTGTATATAAAAGGAGCCATCCTCCCCATTTTCCTTGCTTCTATCTTGAATATTCAGCGAATATAGAATGCCTATTATGATTAAAGAGAATTATATTTAAACCTATAACTTCTATTATCTTTATTGAGTCTGATCCTGAAAATATTGCAACAGTCACCTAAGGCCTTCGTCCATCCTGCACCTTATAGAAGGAAAAATTTCTTGGAACCACCGAAAGTTCAGTCAAAGATTAAGATATTTACAGTCTTCACACAACACAGAGCACAAATGAGAGAGAGAGAGAGAGAGAGAGAGAGAGAGAGAGAGAGAGAGAGAGAGAGAGAGAGAGAGAGAGAGAGGAGAGAGAGAAAAAAAAGAGAGGAGAGAGAAAAAAGAGAGAGAGAGAGAAAGAGAGAGAGAGAGAAGGAGAGAGAAAAAAAGAGAGAGAGAGGGAGGGAGGGAGGGAGGGAGGGAGGGAGAGAGAGGAAAAGAGGGAGGGAAGTATGTTATAGTAATAGTATAACAGAGTTGGAATAATAATAATAATAATAATAATAATAATAATAATAATAATAATAATAATAATAATAATAATAATAATAATAATTTTATTTCTATACCGCCCTTCTCCCGAAGGACTCAGGGCGGTGTACAGCCTATTTAAAAACACAGACAAAACAGCAATTAAAATTTAAAATAATTAAATAAATTGGCTCAGATTTAAAACCCCAAAAAATTTAAATACCCCAATTTAAAACTATTATGTTGATAGTCCGGCCTGGCGGAAGGGGCCTCGCAGGTCCAGTGGTCACCAACTGGTGGTCCACGAGAAAATTTCGGTGGTCCACAGAAAAATTATTTGCGTTTTTTATATTGCACTCAATCAGGGGTCTTCAAACTACGGCCCCTGGGACGGATACGTGCAATGAACGGTTGTGTTGCTGCAGAGAGTCTCCCCCTTTGGGGTCTTCTTCTGTGGGTCGGAGGGGGGCAGAAATTCTGACTCGGGGTCTGCTTCGGCCTCCTGGTGGGGGGCTTTGGGCGAAGGCTGGAGGGAAGAGCCGCTGGTGGCAAAGAGCCGGAGGGCCTTGTTCCAGTGGGACTGCACCATGGCCTGGAACTGGCTGACCTTCTCAGCCCGCTGAGCCTCCAGGCGCCAGTACCTGGCCTTGCACTCCCGCAGGTCTTCCCTCTGCTTGGAAAGTTTATGCTTCTAGTCCTCAGTGAGGTGCTTCTGCTGAGCCTCCTTCTCGGTCAGATCCAATTTGAACTGAGCTGTTTCGCCAACTCTTTCTCATGGTGGCTGCTTAACTCCTGTTGGGGCCCTAAGGAGCCCAGGCAGGTAGGCAAGGAGTGGCAAGTAGAGAATGGCAAGGTGCCCCTCGACGTGAATGACATTGAATTGACCACGCCCACCCAGCCACCTGACCAACTTGCCACGCCCACCCAGCCAGTCATTAGGCAGATCATATTAGTGGTCTGCGGGATTTAAAATTATGAATTTAGTGGTCCCTGGGGTCCGAAAGGTTGGGGACCCCTGTTCTAGTCCAATCCCCTGCTCAAGCAAAAAGCCCTTAATCAGTTAAAGATTATGATGCTTACAATCCTCACGCAACACACAGCACACAGAGAGAGAGAGGGAGAGGGAGGGAGGGAGAAAAGTATGTTATAGTAACAGTATAATAGAGTTGGAAGGGACCTTGGAGGTCATCTAGTCCAACCCCCTGCCCAAGCAATCTTCACACAACACACAGCACGAAGAGCGAGAGAGAGGAAAAGAGGGGGAGAAGTATGTTATAGTATGTTACAGTATAACAGAGTTGGAAGGGACCTGGGAGGTCTTCTAGTCCAACCCCCTGCTCAGACTGGATTTGGCATTTTTGTCCACCTCTGGAGTTCTTCCCAAGGACTTGGGATAGGCTGATGTGGATGTTTGATGGGGTTGCAAATATTATTGCGGGATTTTAAGCCGTTCCAAAGTTCGTTGTGCAATTGACTGGCGTTGAATTTGTCAATTACGAAGGTATTCAAATAATGCGCCAGACGTTTTGCTATCTCACTCAAGGTGCCTATCACTATTACTACTACCTTTGTTTTCTTTTGGATTCCATTTCTGTTTCCAGGTCTTTGCATTTTGTGATTTTTCTCCAGTTCCTTCTCTTCTGTTCTGTCCAGATACTGCCACTTCCACTATCCGACTCTTTTTGTCTTCCTTATCGACAATTGTTAAGTCTGGCTTGTGATGCAGCAGGAGCCTTTCTGTCTGAAGTCTAAAGTCCCAGAACAATTTAATATCTCCATTTCCTATACTGTAACTTGCTCTATTTTAATATCCCACCAGCTCTTGCTTGCAGGCGAATAGTATTTCCTGCACAATGGTTCGTCACACAGTCAGCCAGATGTTGAGACTGGATTTGGCTTTTTTTTTGTACACCTCTGGAGCCCTTCCCTGGGATAGGCAGATGTGGATGTCTGATGGGGCTGAAGGTCTCATCGCAGGATGGAAACCTGTTCCCAATCAAGCCCCCTTTTGCAATTGACCGATGGTGAATTTGTCAGTGGCAATGGTGTTCAGGTAATGCTCCAGATGTTTTGGAATTATTAGCCAAAAGTTAGTATCTTCCCAAATTGTCTGCTGGGGAGATGCAAACTTTTAAACTTCCAGATTCATTCGGCTACAGTTCCCACCACAAGAAGGCAGCTGGTTGGGGTATCTGCTAAATTTGCTGCCTGTTGAGTCAAGATATAATGGATGGAAATTGACCAAGGAATTGACCAAGAAATTTTTATTTTTTATTTTTTATTTTTTATTTTATTTCCTATTTCTATACCGCCCTTCTCCCTGAGGACTCAGGGCGGTGTACAGCCAGAATTAAAAACATGCAATACAAATATTAAAAAACAATTAAAATATATATAAATTTGGCCCAAAAAATAAAAATCACTACCAATTAAAACATTTAAAAAAATTTCTTCTTAAGCCATAAATAAGCCATAAATAATTCTCCAAATAAGGAGAAATTTCCTGACAGTGAGAACAATCGACTCATGGAACAGAAGTTGCCTTTGGAAGTTGTGGGAGCTTCATCACTGGAGGCTTTCAAGAAGAGACTGTCAGAAATGGTGTTGGGTCTCCTGCTTGGGCGGGGGGTTGGACTAGATGACCTCCAAGGTCCCTTCCAACTCTGTTCATCTGTTAAACATCCCAGAGTCTTAGGCCAGAAAACACCTGGTTTTCCCCAGAAACTTGTAACGTTCCACTTTTGCTTTCCTACAAGATCTCCTATCTTTCAGAAACAACCTTGGGAACTGCTATTAAGTGACTCACTCCGTGGGTTTCTCAAGAGCGGAAAAAACAAATAAAAGCGAGAGAATTATCTGGAGCTGACCCAGCTGACTTCTTTATGGGTACGCTGCCAGCTCTGGAAGGAAGGTAAACAGGGACTGTAGAAGCCACAGACCCGGTGAAATCTCGCTTGGAGAGCTAAGAGCCAGCTCTGCAATCCAGAGCGTCTAAAAGTCTGAGCTGCAAAGGGGACATAAGAGGGGCCTCGAGCCAAACGAGTCTCATACATCAGGGGTCTCCAACCTTGGCAACTTTAAGACTTGTGGGACTTCAACTCTTAGAGTTCCTCAGCCAGCTTTGCTGGCTGAGGAACTCTAAGAGTTGAAGTCCCACAAGTCTTAAAGTTGCCAAGGTTGGAGAACCCTGTCATAGAACACAGAATCCTAAAGCTGGGAGGGACTTGGAGGTCTCCCTAGTCCACCTCCCTCCTCAAGCAGGAAACCCTAGACCCGTGATGGCGAACCTATGGCACGCGTGCCACAGGTGGCACACGGAGCCATATTAGTGGGCACGCCAGCTCAGCTCTGGGGCACATGCGCGTGCCGGCCAGCTGATTTTCGGGCCTTCTGGGCCCACCAGAAGTAGGGAAACAGGCTGTTTCCTGCCTCTGGAGGTCCTGGGGGGTGGGGGTGGGGAAGGCTCATTTTTCTTTCTTGCCTGGCTCCAGATCCTCTCTATTTATCTGGGAAGGGCGAAAACAGCCTTTCCCACTCCCTTGGAGGCCCTACGGAGACTGAAAGGGCCCATTTCCCGACTCCCAGTGGGACAGGAAGTGACGTTTTTTGCTGTCCCCAGCCTCCAGAGACTTCTAGAGAGGCTCCTAGAGACTCCTAGAGAGGCTCCTAGAGACTCCTAATTCTGGAGGCTGGGAACAGCAAAAAATGTCACCAGGAGTTGGGAAATGGGCCCTTTCAGCCTCCGTAGGGCCTCCAAGGGAGTGGGAAAGGCTGTTTTCGTCCTTCACAGATAAATAGAGAGGATCTGGAACCAGGTAAGAAAGCAAAACGGACATACCAGGCCATCATGTGCCAGGAGGGGGGGGGTTTGCACATGCATACGTGTGGGCATGTGCGCGCATGACCCTTCCCCGTCCCCCCGTCTCCTGGCACGCGATGGCAAAAAGGTTAGCCATCCCTGCCCTAGACCATTTCAGACAAGTGGCTGTCCAGTCTCTTTTAGGTTGGATCTCTCCTTGATAAGTTTCCATCGCTTGCTTCTTGTCTTGACTTCTGGTGCTTTGGAGAATAGGTTGACCCTCTCATCTTTGTGACAGCTCCTCAAATATTGAAAGACATGCTATCATGTCTCCTTTTCTCTAGACTAGACACAAACCTAGTTCCTGCACCCTTTCTTCATATCTAGGAGCCCCCGGCCCCTAATCATCTTTATTGTTCTTCTCTGCACTCTTTCCTGGATATCAAGATCTCTTTTTGTATTGTGGTTGACCAAATCTGGATGCAGGGTTTCAAGTCACCAGATCCTCTTAAAGCTATGTTTCTCAACTTTAGCAGTTTAAAGACCTCCACGTGTTTTGAGGTTGAAAAAGTGTGTTGTGAAACTTCTGCTTCAAAGACCTTCAGAAATGAGAACTTCAGATTCCAGGTCTTTGGCAAAACAGCTCCTTAGACTGGTCACCACACTATAAAAAAAGACGTTGAGACTCTAGAAAGAGTGCAGAGAAGAGCAACCAGGATGATGAGGGGACTGGAGGCTCAAACATACGATGAACGGTTGCAGGAACTGGGCCTGGCTAGTCTAGTGAAGAGAAGGACCAGGGGAGACAGGAGAGCCTCTTCCAATACTTGAGGGGCTGCCCCAGAGAGGAGGAAGGGGGTCAAGCTATTCTCCAAAGCACCTGAAGGCCAGAGAAGGAAGAATGGATGGAAACTGACCAAGGAGAGATTCAACCTAGAAATAAGGAGGAATTTTCTGACACTGAGAACCATCAACCAGTGGAACAGAAGTTGCCTTCAGAGGTTGTGGGAGCTTCATCACCGGAAGCTTTCAAGAAGAGACGGTCTCCTGCTTGAGCAGGGGGTTTGACTAAATGACCTCCAAGGTCCCTTCCAAGTCTGTTATTCTCAGGATGGTCTGAGAGGCATCAGTGACTCCCCTGCCTGGGGACAGACTCGGCAGCAAAAAAAAAAAAAAAAAGAGATGGTGACCTTTGTCCAATATCCTTTGATGCCCAACCTCTGCCAAGCGGGCATCTGATCCCAGCTCAGCTCAGCAATGCGGACTGTCCTGGACCAACTCCATGGCACGGCCGGCTTGTGGGACAGGTGGGGATGGGGCTTTGCGAGCCAACCGGGGGAAAGGGGAGCCCGGGGGGGAGGGGAAAGGATGTGGAGAGTTGTGGTGGAAACACGGAACAAGGCACAACCCAGCGCAGCCCAGGCTGACAAAAGCGGACCAATGCTCTGAGCTAAAAACGGGGTTTGGGTCGGGGGTAGACTTCAAAAACTTTAGTAAGAGGTTCTTTGCCCTATTGCTGGGTGGGCGTGGCCATGGTGGGCATGGCCTAGTTGGCCTCCTGCACCATGGCAGGGGGGGGCGTTTTTGCCCTCCCTGGGCTCTGGAGGCTTTCTTTGAGCTTCTGGGAGGATGAAAATGGCCTCCCCAGGCTTCGGAGGCCCTCTGGAGGCCAGAAACAGGCCCAAACTTCCTGTAGGTCCTTTTTCCGCCCTCCCTGAGCCTCCGCGCATGCCCTGCACTTACCTATATCCGAAATGTGGGGACTCCTGGGGGGGAGGGGCAGAGTGGGCGGGGCCATCCAGGAGTGGGCTTTGGGGGTTCTCCGAACCGCACAGAATCTTAGCGAGAGATTCTCCCGAACCCCTGAGAACCCCCCAGCAGCCCATCCCTAGTTTGGGGGTTCAAATGACATTTTCTTTCACTGGGGAGTCCCCGGCAGCTCCCAGTTTGGCCAGTTTGAACTCTAGCGCTTAAGGCACCAGGAGACGGTGAATTCTAGTTGCACCTTAGCCGTGAACGCTCGCTGTCATGTGATCTTTCTGCTAAATCACCAGAGTAAAAATGGTCGTAAAATTGGGGGGGGCTGCTGCCTGTGATGTCATGTGTAACAACCGCCACCCATTTAACAATGAATTTTATAGCTGGGAAATTGTGGCCGTAAGTCGGTGGTATACCACAGTGGTGGTATTTGAGCCAATCATCAGGAGATGGTGAGTTCTAATCCCGCCTTAGGCATGAAAGCCAGCTGGGTGACTTTGGGCCAATCAGCAGGAGACTGGGAGTTCTAGTCCCACTTTAGGCATGAAAGCCAACTGGGTGACTTTGGGCCAATCAGCAGGAGACTGGGAGTTCTAGTCCCGCCTGAGGTGTGAAAGCCAACTGGGTGACTTTGGGCCAATCAGCAGGAGACTGGGAGTTCTAGTCCCGCCTGAGGTGTGAAAGCCAGCTGGGTGACTTTGGGCCAATCACCAGGTGACTGGGAGTTCTAGTCCCGCCTGAGGTGTGAAAGCCAGCTGGGTGACTTTGGGCCAATCAGCAGGAGACTGGGAGTTCTAGTCCCGCCTGAGGTGTGAAAGCCAGCTGGGTGACTTTGGGCCAATCAGCAGGAGAGTGGGAGTTCTAGTCCCACTTTAGGCATGAAAGCCAACTGGGTGACTTTGGGCCAATCAGCAGGAGACTGGGAGTTCTAGTCCCGCCTGAGGTGTGAAAGCCAGCTGGGTGACTTTGGCCAATCACCAGGGGACTGGGAGTTCTAGTCCCGCCTGAGGTGTGAAAGCCAGCTGGGTGACTTTGGGCCAATCAGCAGGAGAGTGGGAGGTCTAGTCCCACTTTAGGCATGAAAGCCAACTGGGTGACTTTGGGCCAATCAGCAGGAGACTGGGAGTTCTAGTCCCGCCTGAGGTGTGAAAGCCAGCTGGGTGACTTTGGGCCAATCACCAGGGGACTGGGAGTTCTAGTCCCGCCTGAGGTGTGAAAGCCAGCTGGGTGACTTTGGGCCAATCAGCAGGAGACAGGGAGTTCTAGTCCCGCCTGAGGTGTGAAAGCCAACTGGGTGACTTTGGGCCAATCACCAGGGGACTGGGAGTTCTAGTCCCGCCTGAGGTGTGAAAGCCAGCTGGGTGACTTTGGGCCAATCACCAGGGGACTGGGAGTTCTAGTCCTGCCTGAGGGGTGAAAGCCAGCTGGGTGACTTTGGGCCAATCAGCAGGAGACTGGGAGTTCTAGTCCTGCCTGAGGCGTGAAAGCCAGCTGGGTGACTTTGGGCCAATCAGCAGGAGACTGGGAGTTCTAGTCCTGCCTGAGGCGTGAAAGCCAGCTGGGTGACTTTGGACCAATCACCAGGGGCCTGGGAGTTCTAGTCCCGCCTGAGGCGTGAAAGCCAACTGGGTGACTTTCGCCCAATCACCAGGAGACTGGGAGTTCTAGTTCTGCCTTAGGCATGAAAGCCGTCTGGGTGACCAGCCCCAGGATCAGATCAGTCCCAGGCAGAGTTAACCCAGGTGGAAGGTGGGGCCATAAAACGAAATCAGTTTCATGTTTCTAACCATTGACTCAAAATTGACGGTATAAAGAACCCTGGTCTGAATCTACTCAGTGTTTATTACCTCTGCAAGTTTCTTCCTTTTTTTGGGGGGGGGGGGGGTTTCTGAGTCACAGCTGAAACCAGGGTCTCTCCTCCTCCTTGGCAGCTCTCAGACATGCGGAAGGTTAAAGGTGCCCAGGATCGACTCCCAGGGGAAGCCGGTAGATCAGAATGACAGAATAATAAAACGGAAGGATAAAAGAAGGACAGGAAATAACAGAGTAACAGAACAACAAAATAACAGCACAACACAGAGTGGGAAGGGGCCTTGGAGGTCATCTAGTCCAGCCCCCTGCTCAAGCAGGAAACCCTAACAGAATAACAGAGTTGGAAGGTGCGACCTGCCCCCCCACAGTCACCTTCTAAGGAAGATGAGGGTCCTAAAAATATAATAATAAACCGATAAATAAATAAATACAATTTTGAAAACCCTTTCGGTGAAGAATGATGCAAATGAACATGCATTGCCTTCTTGGCTCAGAATATATTCAGTTGGGTTTTTTTTTTTAGATGACTTGGCAGCAAAAACACCATAATTACAGAGCCTTATTTTATTTATTTTTTTTCTAAGCAGAAACCCTATTTAATAATATTTTCCCACACTCGGATGGGCATGAGTAACCCAGGAAAGTCCAAGGTCAGGTAATTTAATGAGCTCTTAGCTTCATGTGAGGCCCGTCCTTCAGAAGCCAAGTAAACATCTCACAAAGTCAAAGGAAGAACGGAGGAGAAATTGGAGGATTTTTTTTTTTTCAGTTTCAGGATTCATTAGTTAAGAAAAGCATTTTTCTCTGGTCTGCTCAGCTCCACAGGAAGTTTAATTTAATTTAATTTAATAATAAAATTTATATGCCGCCCTGTCTCTGAGGACTCAGGGCAGCTCACAACAATAAAACAACCAGTTAAAAATATAAAATACATAATATATAATTTATATTAAAAAACCCCAAAATCTAAAAACCCTCTCAGTCCAGGCTGGTCTCAGAGTTACAAGTTACGACCGTAATTGAGCCTGTTAACTACGCTCATAAGTAAGTAAGGAGCCTTGGTAGTACAGTGGCTTAATGCACCCTGTTATTAAGACCAGCTGCCTGCAATTACTGCAGGTTCGAATCTCGCCAGGCTCAAGGTTGACTCAGCCTTCCATCCTTTCTAAGGTAGGTGAAATGAGGACCCAGTTTGTGGGGGCAATAAGCTGACTTTGTATAAATATACAAAAGGATGAAGGCTATTGCTGAGCACATTGTAAGCCGCCCTGAGTCTCCGGAGAAGGGCGGCATATAAATTAAATTAAAAAAAAAAAAAAAAGTTGCAACCATCATAAAACTG